>NC_139709.1:32476097-32921097 GCF_964188405.1 Protomyctophum parallelum | reverse complement strand
CCAGACCACAGATACATATCATTACCGAGTGCTCTCCAATGAAAACACCCCCCTGCCACATCCTCACACGTTGCTGCTTTGTGGAAGCACTTCGGACGGCGGTGCAACGGAGCCCAGCGTAGAGAACGCAGAATAGCGCTGGTGGAAAGTAACTAAGTACATTTACTTAAGTATACTGCACTTGAGTACAATTTGGAGGTACTTTTACTTTACTGGAGTATTTCAACTTTTCAGTGGTTTTACTTCTGCTCCACTGCTATTTCAGAAGCAAATGTTGTACTTTTACTCTACACTACACTACAAATCTGCAATTATTTGAAAACTTTAGTTGCTAGTTGCTTTGTAGAATTTACATCACATTTACATGAATCACTTCAGCCCTGTATATACATTTCGACCATCGCGACGCATTGTCTGCTATTTTCTTTTTTTTTTTTTTTAAATAGCAGTAATTTTGAAATTTGAAATGGGACATTCAGCATAATCAGTACTTTTACTTTTGGTACTTTAAATGCATTTTGATGTCAATACTTTTGTACTGACTTTTACTTGTAACGGCGTATAGTTCTATATTGCAGTATTGATACTTTTACTTAAGTAAAAACTTTACTTAATTAAAAAAGAAAAAGGGGAACGGTGGTAGAGGTGTGAGGTCACTGCTCATGCTGCAGGGATCCGATTGCAATGTGAATGTGATGCAAGTTGTCTCACACACACACACACACCCACGCACACGCACACGCACACGCACACGCACACGCACACGCGCGTCGCCAAGAGAAAAACTGTCACCCTTAATGGTTATCCGTCGTCTTTGTTCTGGACACGCTTGCTGACGAATGACTCGGGGGCATGTACTAGATATAAGTTCCATTCATTTCTGCCAGAAAGGTATGTCAACTTTGATCTGATGCAGAGGAACACTGTCTGTCTGTTTGTGACTGTGTGTGTGTGACTGTGTGTGACTGTGTGAGTGAGAGAGAGAGAGAGAGAGAGAGAGAGAGAGAGAGAGAGAGAGAGAGAGAGAGAGACCATTCTGGGAGGTTGCTGGGAAATGGGGTGATGGGCAGAGGGTTTGCGGAGTGAGTGAGAGATAAAAGGGGGATTGAGGTGTGTTCGGTCAGTCACGTGGTCAGTAAAGGGTTACAGGACGATGCCTGTCCTACACGTCAGAAACAAAGATAAGTTGCAACACAACAGGAAGTACCATTTATCAGTCACATGCACACGCACACACGCACACACGCACACACACACACACACACACACACACACACACACACACACACACACACACACACACACACACACAACCATCCTTTCAACTGATTTCCATTGATTTCATCCCCTATTGCACTTTGAATTGCCTTTGTGTTTATAAAAATGTGGGGGCAGTGGCAGTGGGGTAGAGTGTCCGGTTGGGAACGGCAAGGTTCCCAGTTCAATCCCATGGGCTCCCCCAGAGTGAGTGTCGAAGTGTCCTTCCTTGTGCAAGACTCTGAACCACTCCTGATGTGCAGGTTTGGTGCCTTGCATGGTTTCCTCCGCCATGTGTGTGAACGTGTGAATGTAATGCACAAATCTGTGTAAAGCGCCTTGGATAAAGAAAGGCGCTATATAAATGCACCATTTACCATCCATGACACATCAGCCATAACCATATAAGGAGTTCCCAATATGGACTGGAGTGTGTTGTCTGACCTCAATCTGCCGTCAAGGCATCAGGCAGTCAGCTCATTATGGTCATATATAGTATATATTATATACTATACTGACGACATCAGGAATCTCCATATATGGGCATAAAAGGGACACAGACATCTCCATTCATGATGAGCACAAAATACACACACAGACAGACTGGTACAACAGGTACTCTGACAAAGCCCGTTTTTTTAAATGTTTTTATGCCTTGTCTCGTAATGTACCGGTCATGTGCTTCACTGCATGCCTGTTTCGTTTTTATGTTCTGTGTGGGGGGACTGTGAATGAAATTTAGCATCTTTGCTAATCCCGGTGTATTTATATGTTGCATTTATTTATTTGTAATGTTCACAAATTTTGCTTTGTCCTGTCAAAATAAACAAATAAAGTAAAGTAAAAGCTGGCCACGAACAAAGACATGCCAATGGGTAGGGGCTCCAATATCAGTGTAACAGAGGTACAGAATGCACAATAGGAAAAATGAAGCCTTTTGGTTTACACAAAGATAGAACTAGAACCACGTGCACGCACGCACGCACACACACACACACACACACACGCACGCACGCACGCACGCACGCACGCACGCACGCACGCACAGACGCACACACGAGAGCTTCCCTCACAATAAAACAGAGCAGGATGATCACGCTGGACGGCCAGCCTTTTTGGCTGTACACTACGTACGTACTAGGTAGGTATGTTCTCTGATCTTTCGTTGTACATTTTCCTCAAATCGTCAATCACGACACGATGACGTCCAAGAACGGGATTATATATCTGGCAGGAATTTAAAGTCCACACAGAGAGCCTTTCCCCCCCCTTCCCCTTCACTCCCCCGGCAGCAGGTCATAAACACCTGGGCGTGAAAGAGACCGTCTCAACACCCGACCCGACACAACTTCATGGTCAGATGTTTGAGGGGGCAAGTTGTCTAGTAGTGACCACAGAGTAGACGGACCAATGCTCTGCAACGCCGGTATCTTCAGATAACATCATCCAGCATTCCAAAGTAGCTTAACCCATTCTGACCTGAGATCAGATTCTAGAAATGTCTTCTACATCCTGACAGTTTTCCATTCTGACCTGAGATCAGATTCAAAAAATGTCTTCTACATCCCGACAGTTTTCTGAAAAAGCTATGTTTCTATGTCAGTCGTATGTCAGTCGTCTACAGCAGACCTACAAGCTCGTAGCGCGCCACTCGGTGGCGCGCTATGAGCTTGTAGATCTGCTATTTTTCAATAGCTAAAGCACAACATAATGCTAACACCAAAAGGGGTTCCCGTCCAAAGTAGCTTAATGCTATGTATTAAGTGGCATTATTTGAGTGCACAGAATATCAGTTACTGAGCTTGGTGAAAGGGATGAGGAGTCAGGACACGCGTCCTCCGGAAGAACGTGATTGATTGTTACGTTGGATTTTGAAAAAAAAAGAAAAGAAGAAATAAAATCCAGTCTCTACTATGATGAACAGTGCATGTAAGGTCATTTTGTTAACAATTTGCTAAATGACCACAAATTGACGTTAAATATAAGAGCATGCAAAAGAAATGCGCGTTCGCTCCTCACCCGGGTGCAGGTGAAACTAAGATATAACATCTGATGGGAGAGGGGTTTTGGGGCGAGAAAGCCCCACCTCCAGCCGAGGGGATCAATGCACATAAATGGAAGAGGTCACAGACCTTTGACTTCTGCTTTCAGCTGGGGGAGGAGCGAAGGCCTTTGTGAGATTGGGCTTTAATGATCCAATTGTGCAACCCTGGCATACTCCTTATACAGGACATACAGTTTTTCCCCTCATGGGCTCTCCGCTGTCTTTCTTTTTTTTTGTTTAGAAAAGTAAAGGACAATAGAACCTTGTTTACCCGATCCTCATGGAAATGGATGTGCAAGAGAATGAATTGTAACTTAAAAAAGGTGGGGGGGAGATAAACCCCATGCGATGAATCATCTTGTTTCCAAGTATAGATCTTTCACACAGATGTACAAAAAGAATAAAATACAAAACAACACGTACACAAACAGGGGTATACCCACTCCCACAGCCACAGCCACTTCCCGTCACATTTTATACTTTAAAATAAGCATTTCATTTTAGAATGGGATTCAGTAGCGGGGCTCTAATCAGGCTGGAAATGTGGAGTTATGTTAAGATACGTTACGTATATATAACTAACGTCATACATGGCGGACATCACAGGCCGGCCATGTAAAGAGATCTACATTGGTGCCACCGTCGGTCCCATATGGATCCTGAGCTCTGTAACTTGATTATTTTACAATTTACAAGATCTACAAGCTGAAAACGCGTCGCACTGCAACGCATTTTCAGCTTGTAGATCAGCTATTTTGGCCATATTTGAATTGAAATCCTGGAATTATTTTTTGGACATTTTTAAATTGGAATCCCAAAAAGTAACCTTTATATTTTATTTCAAATGCATTTAGTTATAGTTCACGAACTAAATCCAAATACATTGGACACAAAAAAAAGACAATAACATTTTCAGTTTCCAATTCCATTTCCAATTCCAGTTGTAATGCCAGTTCCTTGGTCAAGTGCACTGGGCATGAGTACCTAACTACTACATGCATGTTGTTGTTGTTGTTAGGTACTTAAGTACAATTTTGCTGTATTTGAGTATTTTTACTTTACTTGAGTATTTTCATTTCCAATACTTTTACTTCTATTCCACTACATCTCAGAGGCAAATATTGTACTTTTACTCCACTACATTTATTTAGTTACTTACAAAACATACATTAACCACTTCAGCCCTATTGAAAATAGCCGATCTTCAAGCTCTTTTTACTTGTAACATAGTATTTCTATATTGCCGTATTGATACTTTTACGTTAAGTAAAAAAAAACTGTGAGCAATCTTTCCACCACTGCGTTCGGGAGAGGATTTTAAAGTGCATCCACTGAATAAGTGAATAAGTGCATTGGTAAGCATGAGGATCATCAGTGCTGTCCATGTCCAGCTGTCTTGCTTCACCACTCATCACTCCCACATGTTTCAACCTCAATCTACTTCAACCCCCCCCCCCCCCCCCCCCCCACACACACACACACACACTTCACTTTCATGCTGCATTTTATGTACTTGGTCAATAAAAAGGTCTATTAGGGGAGCACAACATTATGAATGCTATTGTGGACGTTCCAACAAATGTTGCGCTATATTTGTAGTACTAAAGGAAAATGGACATAAAAAATGTAATATTTAGATTATGTTCATGTTATGTACTATTAAAATAACTTCCCATGGCTTGCCTCTTTAGTCCAAAACTAAATATTAACAGAATAACACGATATTGACATTTTGGCCCATGGGCCCACGTATGAACGTAAACAATTGTAGTATTGTGTGTGTGTGTGTGTGTGTGTGTGTGTGTGTGTGTGTGTGTGTGTGTGTGTGTGTGTGTGTGTGTGCGTGCGTGCTACTTCTAATTCTGATATTTGGCACATCTGTATTAGACTATCAGTGTCAATATTTTCTTAGCCCCTTTCTTTCTTTGTACACAGAGCTGACAGTGCAGATCTGGGTTCCTGGCATTCTTCACCCCCAATAAAAAAGCACAGGTTAAAAGTTTAAAAGGTTAAAAGAGAGACGCTTGTCTTGTCTATGGTCTTGGCACAATAACAGTGAGACAATCCACAACACTGATGCTTGATGATATTAGGCTAAAGTAAAGAGGCTAATTGTATGAAAGCTTTGGATACTAAACTGAACACTTTGAATAGATAGATAGATAGATAGATAGATAGATAGATAGATAGATAGATAGATAGATAGATAGATAGATAGATAGATAGATAGATAGATAGATAGATAGATAGATAGATAGATAGATAGATAGATAGATAGATAGATAGATAGATAGATAGATAGATAGATAGATAGATAGATAGATAGATAGAGATATTTGACTACACATTTCTCTCTGTAAAGTGTAAACCTATCCTGCTCAGTTGTGCTGCCATGTTTATTTTGTCTAAAATGGTCAAAGCTTATTACAGCTTAATTATTCTTTTTCAAATAATAATAGAGCAACCCATGGAAAACGTGGGGTTCATTCATGATTTTGAGATGTCTTATTTGTTGTTGTCATTGTTTGCTTGTGAATGAATGTATAGGACCTTTTTCTTCGGTGCTATCCTTTAGGACCAAGTGCTGAACTGTACCCTGTGCTCTTTGCATTTTTCTAACAAAGTAATCAATACCATTTACAATTTAGGCATTTAGCGTCAATGGAAGAATCCAGGAGCCATCTTAGCAGCTTCATGGTTGTTTTGATACCCATTTGTGTTCAGAATTCTATCACACTGACAAAGCCGATTTCTCTAGCTGGAACTATTGCCGCAACGTGTTGCACATTGTAAGCTTGTCACCTCAGAAAAACAAAAGAAAAAACATTGAAGAAAAGCAAAATACCATCTGATTGGCTAGTCCCTTAAGTGTTTTGACTGTTTTCGTGATCCAGGAAGAAAATCGGATGACGACGTGCAAGTAAATGTAAATTAACTGTAAGGGTGGTTCTTGTGGATGAGTCTTCGTAGTAGATCAATACTCAAACTGATATGTTTCTGCTGCTGCAAAGACCACAGAGGAACCTGACACCTCTGCATTCCTGACTGTATTGGTAATCAATCACCAGCCTAGTGCTTTTTGTTATGACACTGACCCCACATCTGAGTGACCCACACCACACATTGGTTTGTCATAACAGAAAATAATAAGTAGAGAAGGTGTGATCCTCAAATCCTGCAGGTTTCAATGCTATTAAATAGACAATAGAATACATGACTTGAGGGAAGAAGAGCTTTGTGACTGGAATAGCAAAAGAATAGGGCATAAATAGTACACATGGCAAGATGACAGTGTGTAAAGTAAATCACCATAATGTTACCATGGTAACAAAGGCTTAAAAATCGTATGCAGTAGATCCTTGAAAAATGAACCAGGCTACATGGTAAAAAGAAAGGGAGAAAAAAGAGAGGAGAAAGGTATCTGTGCAAGACCAAAGATTAATGCTTACTGTTTGTAAGCCTATATTAAAAGTATAGTAAAGTATAGGCCTGAGTATTTTTATTAAAAATATGAGACTGAAACTATGTCTCTCAAAATAAACATAATTTGGAGTAGACTCATTCATTGTTACTAACTATTCATGCCAAAAGTATAATTTAAATAATTGACAAGAAAAACAAGGGGATGATATAGAATAGATGGACACATTCTGGTCACACCGCTGTCACCACCACCACCACACAACCACATACAGTATGTCTCGCTTTTTCACCAAAACCAGCATGGTTGTAAATTCAAGAAGAGCCCATTCAACAGTTGAAAGCCTGTCACCTAACTGGAAAATGTAAAGAATTATGCAAACGCTCATGGAAAGTGATGTCTCCTTCAAGGCTAGAGAGAGAGAGAGAGAGAGAGAGAGAGAGAGAGAGAGAGAGAGAGAGAGAGAGAAACCTGTCCTATAGTGCAACAGTTGTGTCACAGGGGCTGCATTTATCTCCTCCCTAGATTAACTCCCAATTGTTCTCAAGGAACAAAGACAGCTAGTGAGGAAGCACCCCCCCCCCCCCACCCCCACCCCCTCCAAGGCCAGATGGTCAGCGTTCAGAAACCCCTGAACCCTCCAGCCCTTGCCCTCTCTGATAGCGTGTGTGTGTGCTCAGGGCTGAGACAGACAGGCCACCCAACAAAGTTCACAATCCACACGGCCAGCAAACATCTCTCTCTCTCTCTCTCTCTCTCTCTCTACACACGACATATTATATACTAGGCCTATGTTAAAGTTACTTAACTTGGGTATAGAACTGATACATGACATTGACAACTCAATCAGCACCATCAAAAATGGTTTCTCTACTCTGTTCATTCACTTGCACTAGTCTGTAAAAACCTAATCTAGTAACCACCTAAAAATGACATTGATGAGCTTTATGAAGTCCAGTGTTGCTGGAATGGGAGATAGGCTAGTAGTAGAGCGTACATGTGTATCTGGTCAAGATGGATTGCTGGGCTCCGATAGGCAGCACGAGCCTGCAAATACTAACTTATATTCAGGCCTTTCAGGTTAATCATAAATATCGTCCTTTGCTCCAAAGCAGGAGAGAGTGGTCTTGAGACATAGGAATGCAACCTTGCTTAGGACATGATGAAACATGGGGGGACAGATTAGAATCTGGTCAAGATAGACTGGTTTGGTTAGCATAATTACATTGACTGACAGACCACACACTGTCACTGCCTCTTCTATCTAGTCGCTCTTATCTGATATTATCTTGACTCTGGCTGGCATGGCTGCTGCTGAAACACCAAGACCATCAGCACCTCCCCCCCCCCCCCCCCCCAGGCCATGCATTAATTAAAAGATAAATACAATCTGTGAATTTGGTTTTCACTTTCTATGTCTACTTTGTTTAACAAATGTATACGCTATACCCGACGTATGCAATTAATATGAACTTAACTTACATGGACAGATTAAGGGTTTGTTTGGCAAGCATATGGCATTCATTCTGATTTAGTAGACAAACAATTCTAATATCTTCAATTCCAAATATATACTGATTGATTAATCGATATACAACGCTGTACTGATATGGACTACTGTTTTAAGGTGCCCTACTGGAACATATCCCTAGTCTATGACCTGGCCAAAGGGTTTATTTGTTACCATAATAATATGAATTCCATCGACATAAATAAGATTTAGCTGAGACAGACTTTTGGGAGAACGCTATAGCTTGCCTAATAAATTGGTCAAATAATATATTGCCCATAAGGAGACGAGCGACATTAAAATACGAAGAGAAAAAAACAGTCTGATTCTTTGGTTATACGGACAGTCTCACTCATGAATAACCGAGTTGTCTAGTACTTGAAAAATAAATCTATGTTGTGAAGGCTATGTTATAAATCATGTTCTGGGCCATTTGCAATAAATTTGCAAACTGCACATTTATAGTCTTTTACAGCAGCTAACTTGGTAGCATCGCTGACAAGAAGAAGGGAGCACTGCATCAACGCAGAACGGACTGGTCAACTCAACAACATAACAGTAGCCTATACCTACTGTATGTATTTCATTCATCAACGCCGCTTCTTCCAGCCCAGTGCAGTCACGCTGAGACACTTGTTGTGTGAAAAGTGTGTACGAAGTAGTCGTTGAACATAAATATCGCCACGGCATGCTTACCTAGGGTTGCCACCCGTCCCTTAAAATACAGAATCGTCCCTTATTTGAGAATTAAATGATGCGTCCCTTATTGAACCAATAAGGAACGCAGTTTGTTCCTTATTTTCCTAAATAGACCCTGCGCGTCAACACTGACTTTAACAATAATGAACAAAACAAAACACAGGAAATATTAAAGTCAGCACAAGTGTTCTAGCGGGAGGCACACACTAACTAAAGTAGCCTAAACCAGTGGTTCCCAAAGTGAGGTCCGGGGACCCCCAGGGGTCCTTGAGGGAGTTCCAGGGGGTCCCCAGCTAAATTATAGTTTGGAACCAAATGGACCCTTATGGGTCTGTAACTCTGAGAGTGTACAAATGGAACCAAATGGAACATCAGAGTTAAATTAACATTGATTTTACAATATGAATTGGGGGTCCCAGTGATAGAAATGCCATTAATTGGGGGTCCGTATACTAATGCATGTCAAACTGGTACTTGAAATTAAATGGGTTGAGAATCACTGCGTAAAAGTCTTCTCTTATGGGGGTCGCTGGCATATATTTTCTAGTGGGGGTCCGCGGACTAATTAGTGTCAATTTGGGGGTACTTGACATGAAAGCGTTTGGGAACCACTGGCCTAAACTATATTGGTGTATGTTTTCTGTGCCGCATGGGGACTAACATTACTTACTGTATAAGATCACAGAAGAACCAAACATTACAGTAGTGTCACAGTTCCAGCCATTCCAGCCTGTCAAAGTGGGCAGGGGTGAGGTGGGTTCGGGGAGTGAGGCCAAGTAGTAGCCTGACCAGTTTGTTTTGGGAAGTCTGGAGCCTTGTTTTAAGGGCCTTAGAGGTGCTGTGGTACCGTCCAGAAAAAAACATGTACGGGGGCTCCTGTTAGGGTCTTCAAGGTGTTTTTGTTGACCAGTGAGGAGATCCTGTATAGGAATCTTGTTCTTACTTTGGTTGATTTGTTTGATTACATTGGTGGCCATTGTATCACCGGAAAGATTTGCCTCCAGGATGGAACCTATAGGTAGGTAATTTAATCTTTTAGTGTTCTTCATGTTCAGTTCATTTTCAGTTCTTCATGACCCAAACATCTCCTGAGATCGATTCGGTATGGGACCTTATATTATTTATCATCTTATTTATCCGTGTTTTTACAAGATGTCATGTCAGTATTTATAATACCTGCCCAATAGCCCACATCTTGGCTGCTGATGTGGGGATACGTTAGCCTGCTATTTCAGTAGACTATAGTTGATTGTTTAATAATGTTGAGTTTTTAAAGTCTAAATATAAATATAAATCAATATAATTAAATATTGTGCCCATTTAAAGAACCACTCGGATTCACAATCAGAACTCTTCATGTTGTTATGCTCATTTGGAAAACAAATTTCTACTTCAAAAGTTGTGGATAGAATACCATAAACAATAAGTTGAAGGGAAACTTCAACTTATTGCTTCAACGTATTGCTTCAACGTATTGCTTCAACTTATTGCTTCAACTTATTACTTCAACTTATTGCCGGCCTTGCCGCACACGGCCGTGCAGGCGTAAAGAGTGTCCCTTATTTCAAGATCTCAAAGGTGGCAACCCTATGCTTACCTTTCTTCTTTTTTTTATCCGAATTGAACAGCGCCACCCCGCCACGTCCATCGACACTGAGTTAATAGTATACCCCTCTCTCTCTCTCTCTGTTCTGTTCTGTTTGTTGTTGCTTCTTCTTCTTGCCCAATGCCGCTCCGAAAGGCTTTGACACTGTTGGCCGAGGGAGCCACCGAGTGATGACGTCAGTCAATTACTGTATGTACCATTTGGTTGCGAACCGCCTGCGTTCAGAGAGAGAGAGAGAGAGAGAGAGAGAGAGAGGCAGCCAAAAAACTCGCGTACCGTACGTACGACGGTGTCGCGCGCCGAAAACATAATAGCCCCGACCTAATAACTCACGGGCCGTCGTGGAGACGTGGACGTAGAACCGCGTCGTGTGAGCTTGTAGATCGGCTGTTTTCGGCGCCGCGCGACACCGTGGTACACTGGTACGAGTACGACCGACGGATGGAGCATCATGTTATAAATTCCACACCAGTACAAGAAATACAATGTTCAGAACAGAACGTGCATTGGAGTTCAAGTTACCGCCGTACATGATCCACACAATCTTGCCAAAGGCTAGGCCAGTGACATAATATCAAAAATGTCATTTTGATATGTCACTGGCCTATAGCCTTTGGCAAGATAGTGTGGATGTAAAGTAACTCATGCAAACTTTATTTACTTTAATAAAAATAAAATAATAAAGTTTGCATAAAAGTCATTGTTTTGTTGTCAGTTTATAATAACGTTGCACATACATAGCCTACGCATGACATGAGTTTGTAGTTTCAAAAGCTTGAGAACATCTCCCTCTGTTGGTAGAAATGCAGAATCGCTGGAAATGAAGCGACTGTTGCGTTAATACGTTCAGCATACATGGTTAAAATAAAAAGCAACAAAACCAATCAATGGACATTCAACATTATGCATTTGACATTTGTGGATTATTTGACACTTATCACTTATTTGATTTGACATAATAGCTCAAGTTTATTAAGCCTATTTAAATTCCAATGTTGATAGGCTTATAGTAATCCAGAGGCTCACGGACAGCTGTTTATTTAAAATGTTAGCTAATCCTTTTAGATAGGCTATATAATTTAAATAAATAGCTAGGCTACATAAAATAAAACAAGACATATCATAATTATAATTAATAATTATCATTCATAATAATTATTAATTATAATTATGATATTTCCTCTTCAACGCGTGGATAGACAGGTGATATTAATCAGTGGACAGGTGCTATTATTCAGTGGTTCTCAAAGTGGGGTCCGTGGACCCCCCCCCCCCCCCCTTTAATACTCTATGGTGGACCCCCAGGGTCGTTGAGGGAGTTCAAGGGCTCCCCAGCTAAATGATAGTTATAGGAACCAAATGGACCCTTATGGGTCTGTAACTCAGAGACTCGAGAGTGTACAAATGGAACCCAACTCTAATTGGGATCCCAGAAATAGAAATGTCATTAAATGGGGGTCCGTAACCGAATGCATGTCAAACTTGCATTTTTTTGTTGTTTTTCTTCTTTGTAATTATTTGTTTGGTCCTGATTTGTCACGACAAGAGTTGGCTTCGTACGACGTTTAAAAGGTCTTTAAATAAATAAAGCACGAAATGCCTATCGGACAAATGCATTGCGATTCATTTCCTGGGCCACTCGTTGTTCTGAAAGGGGGAGGGACTGCGACGCTCTACACACACGCACGCACGCACACAGATTATACGCATTTTCTTATGATTTATAAAGGTCAAGTATCATAATGTTTTTATTTTATAATGTTATTATAATTTGCATAGTTGTAGCCTAATAGCCTATTATAATATTTATATTGCCTAATATTGCATTGAATAACGGTATAATCCATTATAGTGTGGTTATAAGTGGTCAATGCTGTTTTAGTGTTTTACTTACCTTGCTTGTAACTTAATACTTGCCGTTGCACTAATTTGATTTGAAACCGAAGACCTGTATCATGGGATATTTCCAAACAGTGCTCATGTATATTATATAATCAACAAACCTCAATTAACTTCATAACATAACAATAACATAACACCATTTAATTACAGGTATACAGCTGTAATGTTAAAGGACAACTTTGTTTTTGTTTTCCAAACAAGGTTAATGTTTTAGGTTGTTATTAGAGAAAGTAAAAGATATGGTAAATGGTGCATTTATATATCGTCTTTATCCAAGGCGCTTTAGAGAGATTGTGCATTATACATTCACCCATTCACACACACACACACACACACACACACACACACACACACACACACACACACATTCTCTAGGAAACCATGCATATCGGGAGCAATTAGGGGTTCAGAGAATTGCTCAAGGACACTTTGACACTAACTCTGCATGGGGGAGTCTGGGTTTGAACTGGGAACCTTGCGGTTCACCATTCGGTCACTCTACCCCTGAGCCACTGCCGCCCAATGTTTCTCATTTGCTGCTTTCTTTTGTTTTAACAATTTTAGCTATTTTAGACAGGGGGGGGGCATTCGAACAAGTTCCTAAATATGTATTTTTTACAAAATTGTACGCTGATTACTTTATTATAATTTACTATAGTGCTACTCATCTGAAATCACATCTGGCCATGAAGATCATGGGATCTATTAAATTTGAAGGGGGGATGACAAACTGACATATTGAGCCATGACACACAACATCCCCCTTCACATTCAATAGATCCTGTGATCTTTTGTGGCCAGATGTAATTTCCTGGGGTCCAGTGGGACTATAGAAATTAGAAAATAACAATAATGAAATCGCTTTAAAAAAATAAGACATATTTAGCCAATTGTTCGAATGCCCGCCCCTCTGTCAAAAATGCTCAAACAAAAGAAAGCAGCAATGAAAACAAACTAGAGAAAGTGCCCCGTGGGGGCGCTATAATAGGCCAATGTGAATAGGGTGCCATTTCTTCACACCTTTCATGGCAATTGGATGATTTGAGGCATTTTGTTCCAAAAATGTGTTTTGCAAAAATCCACCTTTTGGTGGTGCTATAACAGGCCGTTCTGGAAAATGTGGGGCAGAGGCATATATACTCTAAGGGCAGAGGTTCGTCGTTGGCATCTAAGGAGTTTGTATGCAAAATTTGGCATCTACCGGGTTAACGGAGATTAGCTGGTAACGGACGGACGGACACAAACGGACGCCTTTGGCATGGTGGAGTCAATTAAAACTATTTTTTTACTTTCTTTAATATAGAGAAAAAAGAATCCCACACACTGTCTTCACTTGAGTTTAGATTTATTGAGCAACGTTTCGGTCGTCAGAGACCTTCATCAGGCATCTTGAATGGTGATTCTTGGTGATTCTTTAATAACAACCAAAAACATGAACCTTGGTTGAAAAAAACTAAAGTTGTCCTTTCCATTACAGTAAAGCTGTCAGTGGCAGCAACATGAAACATTGAATCCATGATTACAGTATAGTTGTCAGTCAGTGTGCAACATGTGTGCAGCATGTGATCCTTTACATAGCCATGCAGTAATGTAATAGCTGCTATAGTAACATGCAGTGGTGGGAAAAGTACTCAAATGTTTTACTTAAGTAAAAGTATCAATACTGCAATGTAGTTACAAGTCCCGTATTAAAAATGTACTCAAGTAAAAGTACAAAAGTATCAGCATCAAAATGTACTTAAAGTACTAAAAGTAAAAGTACTCATATTGCAGAATGTCCCATTTCACAAGATCAAAATGTGTACAAAATCTTTTGAAAATAGTCCGACGCATTGTGAGCTTGTAGATCGGCTATTTTCAAATGGCCGAAATGTAGGAAGTGAACTGAAGTGGTTGTATGTTTTGTAATAATAATCCAAATCTACAAAGTAGAAACCTAGTAACTATAGTTTTCAAATAATTGTAGTGGAAAACCATTTGCCTCTGAGATGTAGTGGAGTAGTTCAAGTAAAAGTATTGAAAATTGGAAATACTCAAGTAAAGTACACAAAACTGTACTTACGTAGGCCTATTTAAATAAATGTACTTTATTTACTTTTCATTATACTTTCCACCACTGGTAACATGTGATCTTTTATGAGTATACATCATTTGGAGCAGCTATCTTTGCGTCGTCAATCATGTCACTGGCTTCCATTGACAACGAATGGTAGACTGTATATTTGCGTCTGCCTGTGTGAACGCACCATTACAGTAGAGATGTTATTAACATGTAATTCTTTACAGTAGAGCCGTTATTAACATGTAATCCTTTACAGAGCTGTTATTAACATGTAATTACTTACAGTATAGAGCTGTTGCAATTCTTTACAGTAGAGATGTTATTAACATGTAATTATTTACAGTATAGTGTAACATGCAATCCTTTGCATTAGAGATGTCAGTGTGTGGTAACAACATACAACATGGAATCCATTAGAGATAAGAGATGTCAGTGTGTGGTAAACAACCACCCAACGGCTATAACAACATTGATGAAGGCTGGATAGCTGAAACGTTTTTTTTTCCGTAATTGTTCAAAATATGAAATAAACTATTTGAACTGTCTTGAAGTCTTGGTGCTGTGTGCGACCCACTACCTTTACTTTGGTAACAACATACAACATGAAATCCATTGAAGAGATGTCAGTGCCACCTGCTTTCTATCTATCTATAACATATGACGGACCTTACCTTGTGAATTCATTCGAAATATTGAAATATTTCCAAATATTGAAGTATTTCCAAAATACGAACTATAATATAACTATTAAGGTAATACACATTAAAAACGGAAGCTTGTGTAATGGTTGTGCGATCTGCCTGCCTGGCTTTAATAGAGCGTTACAAGTTACAACTGACAACCTAACAACTTCTTCTTCTTACTTCCTATTCCCCCTATACCCCCCCCGACATGGTCGAGGCAGATGGCCGCCCACCCTAGAGTCGGGTTCTGCCTGACGTTTCTTCCTAAAGGGAAGTTTTTCGTTACCATTGTCGCAATATTGCTTGCTCTGGGTGGATCTTTGTTGGCTGTAAGACAACTTGAGACAACTTGTTGTGATTTGACACTTTAATACATTTTAATTGAATTGAATTGAATTGAACTTCCAATGCTTCCATATGTGGAAATCAAGAAATCACTTTGGCGTTTCCATTCATACGAGGAACTCACGTTAAAATACGAAGTAATGCCTGAACAACTCTATTATGTTAAAAACGGATCGCTTGTGTTAACAGTGCTGCATGGCTGGCTGTCAGCCTGTCACTCAAGACGGCGGTGGGCCTGCCTTGTTCTTTTGCGGTTCGAAAGGAGATGTCAGTGGCAGTATGTAATCCATCAGTGTAACAACAGCGTAACAGCAGTGTAACTACCAGTAAGACGCCCTGAGGGCGAGAAGTGACGAGGTCACATGCACGCATCCGCCTGGGTGACGGCAGGCAGGCTGGGCAAGCACTGACGCTTTGGCATGGGGGGGTCAGATCAACATATGGAATGAATTCTGTAGGTCTACTGGCCTTACTGTATATGGAGCGTGTGTCTTGACTTTACAGGTTTTGATTTAAGGTTCAAGGCTCAAAGTAAAACTGATTTTTGTTTGGATTCCTTACAGACATGAGGTCAGAATCAGATCAACATATGGAATGTCAGAACAGGAAGGACGGGTGGGGAGGGATCAACACAATGAAATGTCAGAACAGGTCAGCTCCATATATGGAGATCTAAGGGTTTGAGGTCAGATGTAGAGTTGCATCATATATGCAGATCTAGGTGATGTGCAATCTTCTCCATGTATGGTTATCCAGGGTTAGATGAGGTCAGTGTCGTGATCTTCATATATGGAGATGGCCATATATGGTGGCGTGACGTGTCACGGGGCACCGGAGATCTATATCACGTGATGTCACGAGGCCTGACCATATATGGAGACATGATATCACGAGGCATGACAATATATGAAGGCATGGGTCGGTGACGGACGGACGGAAGATGCAGGTTTTCATAGTAAATAACAGTGTAACAACAGTGTAACTATTAATAACAGTGTAGCAACAGTGTAATAACAGTGTAATAACAGTGTAACAACAGTGTAACAACAATGTAACAGTAAAGCCATTACTAGACCTGTCTGTGTGTAACATTGGATTGCGCAGCGAGGTTGCGCATTCAAGGAGTTTGTGAGTGAGCGTCGTCTGAGGCGCAACTCTCACTCACTCAAACTCCTTGAATGCGCCTCGGGGCGCATGCGCAGTGCGTGACGTTTCGAAGTAGCTTCTCCGGGGTGTTTGAACAGGAAGGCGGACATGTTGGTCAGGCTGTGGGAGAAAATCGGGCATCGTCTGTTTTCTTTTTTTTTTTTTTTTCTTTCGAAAAATAACATAGCTCAAAAGCTAGTTTATGTGTTTAGAATCTGAAAAGCACCACCCGGGCCTGTCATAACAGACCGAAGGTGACAATGTGAGGCGTGCAGCGGAAGGGCTGCCATTGAATGTTTTAACGAGAGCCGTGTTTTAAAACTGATCGAAATTTGGAAGAAGTTTTTTTTTCTTCCTTTCTCGCCACTTCTACTTTGCAGCTGTCAGACTCGTTTGTCTTTTTTTTTTTTTAGCAAAGGGCCTGGCACAGATATGGACACGGGCCTGGACTAACCTCGCCGCGGATCGAGCGTCGCTAGCCGAGGCGCTCTCTCTAACTCCAACTTTTCGTTACCTTTGCGTTTGAATGCAGCAACATTTTTTGAAAGCCTCTTCTCTGAGACTGCGGAGCGGCGGCATCCTGTGGAGGCTCCACTAATCTGTTGCCGCATTTATCTCCTGCTGCTGAAGTTGTCTGCCTGCCACTTTCGACTGACTGGGGAAACGCAAGCTTTTCTTTGAAAATGTGGCTTTTGTGTGTTAAACGCAACTGTAAACGTTCCGCGGTTTGTCAGGACAAGAGAACAAACACGTCTTTTCTTTGAAGTTTGGTTAAAGAGTTCACACGAAGAAAGAGAGGGGACTATTTGGCTAGCTAGCTACCACCGACTGCTAAGCTAGCTAGCCTTCTGGACTCGTCCGCTGCTCTGGTTTTTAACCCGCAAGAACAACAGTGGAACTGAACGGAACAAAAATGTCAGCTGGAGAAAGTTTGGAGGCTCGATTTGAGAAAATCGATGCCATGTTGAAGGACCCCAAGTCGGAAGTAAACACGGATTGCCTTTTGGTAAGTTTCTAGCCTGCTAGCTGCCTGGCTAAGTAGCTAGCCAATCAGCCATTCGGGGTCAGGCTATTCCTTGGAGTAGAAAAACACAGCGCCTGGGCGAGAGGTGACGGTCAAGTTGTGTTTCATTGCCACGGAGAAGTTTCTCTAGCGAAAGGTGTTAAGTGTGGCGCCTGAGAGTCGTTTCTATGTACTTTTACATCTAAAAGGGTTTGTTAAAACTGAAACGTGAAGTTATCAGCAGTTGAGCCTCTTCTGTTTCCTCTTTCCCCTCCCATCCATGCTTACTTGCAGCCCAAATCATGAGTTTGTAATTGCAAAATGTAAGGTTGATGTTTATTCTCCACTAGAATGGATACCACAGCCTCCATAGGTCGTGATACTACTGTATTGTCAGATAGAAGGACTTGAATTGAAGAGGCGGTTACCACCAGTTGAGATGACGGCAGCGTTTGACAGACATCATCTGATCAACTAGGCTAGGGAGTGATTTGGGCAGCCAAACTTCAGACATCGCATAGATTTTTGCGCGTGTGAGCCCCCCCATTCAATGGCCAAGTAAGTGGAACGTAAGGTTTTAGACTTGTGGGTGGGCTGTTTTGCCTAGCTTTTTGGTAGTCTGGTAGTGATTTCGTTAGAAGTGATAGACTGTGTGCCTATAGTGGCCGTGTACCACCGCCCGCAAGCCTGTTCTAACCTGCAAACCTCCAGCTGCATCAGTACACCTGTTGCCTGTTCACCGGAGCCTGTCCTGGCTGCTTCCTGTGTCTGCTGCCTGTGTGACAACTCATGAAAAGTGACTCTTTTGTCTGTGGAAAGAAGACTGCTGTTGCCACACGTGTGCTAAACCCCAGAGCAACACCTCCAGTTTTTATATTGCGTGACATAATCAACGTCACTGGCACACTGTGCTGTGCATGCGAGGGGATGCTCCTTTTTGTGAGCTAGGATTTGTTGATGATCGGCGTAGCTCGGAAGAGGTAGCGGCGACAAGTATTTTCGCAGGCATTTTGGCTTCAGCAGCCAGATGTGACTCATGGCGTTCTCTTCTCTGTACTGAGAGATCAAGCCAAAAAGCCACATGCAACACTATTGTGATTTGATGGAAGATTCTGGCCAGGATTTCCTGAGATTGTCTTTGGCAGTTTTGGAATTTACTCTAGTTGGAGCCCACTCAGCATTGGTATTTGAACTATCATGGAAGGACCAGTAATAGTTTGTGTAGGCTGTATAAGTCTAAAGAGTAGTGTCGTCGTTATGAAATCAGGTGTCAAGATAGTGATCATCCCGTGTTAATTATTCATCCATTTGTAAGTGAGAGTGTACTAAATGTAACCAAATAGACCCTTGCTATGGTTCAATTTGTTACCTTTTTGTTTTAGTTTTACTCTTACAAAGGGAGCATAAAAGCAGTGTTTTGGGGAGGAGGCTTTTCCTTTTGCCACACCCACCTCAGGAGTATTTCTGTCAGTGTAGGCTGCTGTAAATGCAGTCTGCTGCTGTTGACAAGAGAAGTTACCTTGCCTCTCTAACCTTCCAGTCCCACTCTAGAGAAAGGCAATTAAACTCACCTAAAAGTGCACACGCTCTGCATTTTAATGGCTAAAAGCTGTGGGGACTGTTCTGTCGGCACCAGCTACACACTCACACACACACACACACACACACACACACACACACACACACACACACACACACACACACACACACAAGGGTGTTGTTCCTCTCTCTCTCTCCCCCTCTGCAATCTCTCTGATCAATGAATGGAGGCCTTTTGCTGAGGCACTCTCCACCACCATGCAACTCCACCCACAGCTTAATAAAATTCCATGCTAATCAAATAACCTCTTGTCTTTGACTGGCCTGGAGTCCCCTGTGTGTCTCTAAGCCATTCTGCGCGTCTGGAGAGAGAGAGAGAGTTGAGAGCAGGCAGGCAGCTCTGAGGTAGCTTGGGTGTGGGCTTCGTTTCTCTACCCATAAACCAAAATTATGTGGACCGAAGACTCATGTTTCTGAAAGGCCTTGAATCGGGACATTTAACTCATAAAGCTGCCTCCGACATGTTTGGCCATGAGTAATAGGTTCCCTCAAAATGCACAATGCAAGCCTTTTAGTGCCCATGTTTCTGTGCCTTACTCTGGCGGTTGCTATTGCAGTGTAGTAGGACTGGTGTTGTGGTAAATGCATCCCCCCCCCCCCTCTTCAGAGAAGCCAGGCCTGCTGTTGCATGATGTTGACATTTTGGCCTGCACCTTCCCACTCTGCTCAAGGGTGGCCTATCAAGCTGCTGTGTTCTTCTAGCCCTGTCATCCCTTATCTACTCCCCCTAAATAATTTCTGCCGGAGAGAAGAGAGGGGCCTTATCTGGTGTTGTGCTGCCCACCATCACTGTGCTCCAGGCAGGCTTCTCTGAGGGCCATTCTGAACAGGCAGAATTCCTGGCATTGTGATGGGAGAGCTCGCTGACATTAAAAGGGCCGCATATTGTTCTGTGTGTGTGTGTGTGTGTGTGTATGTTTGTTTGTTTTTTTCTGCATGCCTCCCAATAGCTTGCATATAACGACTGCTTTTAAATTATAAACCATGGCATTGAAAGGGGGGATTTAAAATGGTTGGCTTTACATTTAGATATGGTATCGATCAAGTAATGAAAAAAATTGTAATGGAATAGTTACTGTATGCTTGGTTCTTTTTACGGTAGAGCTAATTCACCACCAGTTGGTGATGTGGAGTGACTGAGATGATATGTTGGAACTTGTTGGGTGTGGGCTTTGGTCTTATTTGAAATATATGAGGGCTTCCTGGCACAGCCTTTGTTGTTCCTCCTTTGACACTTAGTTGGGGTGCATTAGCCCCCACTACGTTTTGATCTCTTTCATCTCTTATTTGAACTTTTTAAATCTGTAATAATACTAATCGCAGGAAATAACTGGGCTTTTAAGGCTGTAGTTAGTGTAGTAGATTGGTTCAGACCGTGATTGATGGGGGGAATTAGGCATTTTTCTTATCCAGAATGACTTTGAATATGTGCAATGGTGGAGTAATCCTAAATGGTTATACAACTTTTGGAGCCAGCTTTTTGGCTTAATGTGTCAGAAAAACGAATCACTTTAATATTGATAGACTAGGCCTTCTCCAGGACTAGGATTATGATATTCAAAATGTAATGCATTTTTTAAAGTTTACAGCATACAAGTGAAACTTCACTTTCCCCCCACACAAAAGTAGTGTTTTACCCTGGGAATACACTGGAGTCGTGGAAGGAATGTTAATGGGTGTGACATTTCTTGAAGTTGTCACCTGGCATTAGTCAGCGTTGAGTGAATTGGATGCAATAATTGTTGCTAATCGTATCATTGCTTCATGTCAATTAGAGGTGTGGAAATGTGGATGATTCTGCATCAATGCAGTGCAGTGATGTGATGTAATCGAGTATCAGCATAGCCTATTAACATTTATTGTTGGTTTTCCCGGCCTTTGTTGGACAATTTAAGCTTTTTTGGATGCCGGTGCTTATGGGGCGAAATTCAATTTAAATTTGAACACTGGACAATGGGTGGGGGTGGGGGCGTGAATAATGATTCAAGGAATTAACACTCTTATCGCCACCTAGTGTTCATTCAGTGATGCCGCACAGTGCCAAATAGAATGTTTCAGTTCTCATCCGGGTCACACAGCCTCAGACATTCACAGAAGGAGGTGCAACTGGTTTTAGCAGGAGCCGATGGGGCTTAGCTTTCGCCAGAAATGGTAATATGTCGGGCGCGATGCGATCAAAAATCACTATTTACATCTGAACGTCGGACGGATTGTACAACACATTTTTTTCTGAGAAAACAAGCAGCAAAGAAACTACAATGAATGGATTCATAATGGTGTGCGCGCGCATCCATCCCCATGCTGGGAACTTAAGAACGCTGGTTTTGATATAAAGATTTTGACCCAGCGGGTGTGAAAACCTATCGCCGAGATATAGCTCTGTTGGCAGCCTTCGCATATAAAACAATACATAAATAGAGATGATGTATAATTTAACATCACATGAGAATGGCAAGCTGTGATATGACCATCGTGATTGTTTTTTTGTTTGTTTTGTTTTTATGTTTTTTTTGTGGCTTTCACCTTTATTTTATGGAGAGACAGACAGTAGGCTGACAGGAAATAGGGGGAAGACATGCAGTAAAGGCCATCGGGATCGGGAGTCGAACCCGCGGCACACTGCCAGACTGGATCACCAGCCAAGGTGCCTGGACCACTGAGCCATGGCCCAGGCCCATCATGATTGTTTACATGATGTTTAAAAATAATTTTAGGCCAGTAGTTGGCAATGGGCATCTGGCGGGCCAGAACAGCCTGCAGCAATAACATCTGGCCCGGTTGTTGGTTGTTGGGACGCCTGCCTTTTTTATTGCCAGTGATATATAAAGCCATGCGTTTGTTGTAGGGACGCTCCGATCAGGTTTTTTGGTACCGAACCTGATCACCGATAGTTTTTCTCATGATCGGCCGATACTGATCTTGTGCGTAAGGGAAAAAAAAAAATATTTCCTAAATTATTATTTGTCAAATTATTTTTTGTGTGTGTGTGGGGAGGAAGGGGAGAATGTTTAGGCTTGTCACAAAGATGCAAAATGATATACTATATATACTGATCATTTTATACCACTGAAATGGTATAAGACGGTTTCTCCAGATAGGGTATATCGCAGATCACAGAAAGGGTAGCCTCGATACCCAGGCTTTCATTTCGTCTGCGCGAAAGATGAAAGCCTGGAAAAAGCCGTGGGCTGAACCAGTCTAAAAGTGGGAGTCAACCCTTCCGGGTGGGCGTCGCTCTAAATGATGTGACGTAGCGCTGCACTAGGGGGGAGAGGAGGGGCCGGGGGTGACGGACAGATCGATGAGATCCAATCAAAGTGCGCGCATTTCTGAGGCGCGACCCTCCCATCTAGGCCAGAAATGTCTCTGCTTAGGTCAGGCTACAGAAAGGGTAAATTCCGATCACCGATCGAGTCATTTGGAGTGAACATCGTCCGATCACCGATCAGTGGCCGATTGATCGGAGCATCTCTAATTTGTCGTAAAACTTTCTGCATAAGCCGGACGTCGATTAAAGCAGAATGAGTGGCAGGAAGCTTTCGTTTGTCAGCTGAGTGGCAGTGTGAATGAGCAGACCAGTGTTGGACAAAGAACTAAACTCCAGTATTTGAGTCAAAGTATAGATACTGTAATGAAGGATGCACTGTCTTAGGCACTTGTTGGTGCAATAATAGTGGGAAGTAGAGCACCGAAGTCTGACGTCACTTTCAGTAGAGGGCGTCAGTCCCCAGGTTCATGTATTTGTTTAGTTGCATTGAAATCACCATAGGAGGAGTTTTAGATTGATTCATATAAGAACTGTGTTTGAAAAATAAACATGTCATCCCGGCCGCTTCACTCACATGGATATGAAGAATCAACTGACTGAGAGAAAACGCTAATGTTACTGCTGCTGAATTAGTTAGATTTTCGCTAGAAGCAGACTGTATCATATATGAGTGACTGACTGTTGCAAACGATACAGAGACACCTCCCTGACAATAACGCCGAGACAGCTTGTTTATTTTTGGACCACAACGCTTATAGTAGACGATATTAAGATCACCCCATGTTATTCTCCATAGAGAAACTACTTCCGTGAACCAGGGGAATCGTCGGGATGAGCGAGTTACGTCAGGACTTCGGCGCTCTGTTGTGGAGCCGTGGAGATATGATTGACTGTTAACTGAAAGTTTCAGTATTCTACTGGTCTCTGTGATTTACTAGCGTAATCTCATAGCTACTTTTGCTATTTCTCTGGTTGTATCTTTTCGTTGTAGTTCTCTATCTGTATGCCAGGTCCAGTATGTATGTACAGTATGTATAAATGAAGAGATTGTGACGTCGTCACTGGTGGTGCGCTGGAGTAGTTGGTGGCCTGATGCTAGATGTCATACATATTTCTCAACCAGAAGTGAACGTTGCTCTGTCAAATTTGTACTCGAGTTAACCCATTCTGACCTGAGATCAGATTCTGAAAATGTCTTCTACATCCTGACAGTTTTCAGTCGTTCTTCGATTTTTCAAAAATAGCAGACCTACAAGCTCGTAGCGCGCCACTCGGTGGCGCGCTATGAGCTTGTAGATCTGCTATTTTTCAATAGCTAAAGCATAACATGATGCTAACACCAAAAGGGGTTCCCGCACAGAATGAGTTTTAAAGTACTGAAGGAATACCAACAAAGTCGAAGTAAAACTATGCCTGACCCTAAACTTATTTCGAACCTTATTCTCACTAAAACAAAACGAGATGGATTATGGGTACCTGTTGCCTATACTGGGAGGAGGGCTGGGGACAGTTCAGACATCTGCCCTACCAGACGGTGACATCATCAGTAGGCCAGAACAATAGTTCTATAAAGTTTATATTATAACCATGCTACCTTGCAGGAAGAGAAAGGCTGTTGTTGGGGAGCCCAGAAGTTCATCAAGAGGGCTGTTGTACCACTGTGTGTGTGTGTGTGTGTTTTGACCACTGCAGCAGCAATGCTAGTACAGCACAGAGTACTGTACAGAGTACAGTACGGATAGTACACTACAGTACGGTACAGCACAGTATGGTACAGTAAGAATAGTACAGTATGAATAGTACGGTACAGTACAGATAGCACAGTATGGTACGGAACAGTGCCAGTACGGTACAGTACTACTACAGTGCATTACTGTACAAGTAGTACAGTACGTATAGTTGCACCGCTCAGTTCGCACAGGTGTGATTTCTTTTGTTTTACATTTCAGCTTTTTTTGTCAGAATACGGTAGTCCCTTTTTATTCCCTCTTGTTGCAGACCAACCTACACACACACACACCGTCGCCGTAGATAATAGCAAGTTTTGTCGGCCCGAGTAATCAAAGTGAATGGCTGTGTGCGAGCTCTGAGCAAGGCGTTGCCTAGCAACGGCCGTTGTCAAAAAATATATTTTAGCGACCATGTTTTATATCGATTACTATCTAAAGTGCAAGTCTGCATGCCATTGGCATTTGGGTGGTGCAAAATGCTGTTCCCTGCTTTTGGGCTCTCTAATACAGGATGCCTGCCCTCATTCTAGTGACCTTTGCCTTTAATGGACACGCCTACCCCACCTATAAGGTGTTGCCTGCACTGATAACACAGCCTGTCGGCGAAAAAAAAAATGCATATGAATTCCTGTGTCCACACGTAATCATGAAATAGGATTTGTTGGACCATAACAGTGCCATGCATAACATCTCTAGGGCCTTCTACACCGTATACTGTCTGTATGTTTTGTAAACTAACATACAACCGGAAACCAGACCGTGGCCTTGTGGTTAGAGTGTCCGCCCTGAAACTGGGAGGTCGGCGGTTCGATCCCCGGCCGGGTCATACCAAAGACTATAAAAATGTGACCCAATGCCTCCATGCTTGACACTCAGCAATCAGCATCAAAGGGTTGGATTGGGGAGTCAAATCTACTAATGAAATGATTCCCGAGCGCGGCACGGCTGCAGCTCACCGCTCCTTGGCTGCGGCTCACTGCTCCAAGAGATGGGTCAAATGCGGAGAACAAATTTCACTGCGGTAACGTGTGTGACAAATCGTATGACTTTGACTTTGACTTTGTCTAGGTCAAGTGAAATCAGCTGGCCTCTTTAAAAAAAATAAGCTAATCACTTCCTATAGGGCAACAACAATGGCTGAGATGATCACTTCCATTCTGCAAATGATGAAATCTCACTTCCTAAAGATGGAAACAAATTCACATTTTTTGTTGTGGTTTTCGGCACTGGGTCCATCCCCTATTGTTAGAACGCCCCACGGCTGCCAGTTGTAAACTGCTCTCCTCAGCTATTCGGCTAAGGGAACAACAATGGGCAGAGCTATTTGTAGATCTGCATTTCCCTCAACTGACCGACCATTGGCAGGAATGCAGACTAAAATGATCTAGTCTTAAACCACGATGAAACCTAGTGGTCCTATATTGGGGGCAAACATTCAGCGAAAATAGCAGATCTACAAGGTTACGTGTTGCAACGCATATATGAGCAATATACACTAATAGTAAATACATTTTGTGTAGAGTGGAATAAATGAGCTGACCAAGTATAGAGGACCCTGGTCAACATAAACGGGGTTCCTCCTTTGATTTAGCCCTTGAACTTCACAGCCCCCCCCCCCCCCCCCCCCTAACCCTAACCCCCCCAACACCCTCCCATCTCTTACTTACAATAGCCTAGTTCTATTGTCCCACTTACAGAGGAATCTGCACCCCCCTGGCTAGTAGGAGTTGGTGGAAAAGCGAGTTGAGATCCCGGGGTCAATGTTTAATAAGTTGGTTTATTTGTGGTTGAGGTCACAAGTGCTGGCGGAGGCAAGGCATCATGGTCTTTTTTTTGTGTGTGCTTGTGAATCCAATACTCGGCCAGTAGAATCACATGAGCGCTCTCTTCTGTAGGGATAACTCGATTGTATTTTGACATGAAAGCCTTTATGACAGTGAGTCTCTCTCACTGGGGCCTCATAAGGAAATGGAATGCCCTTGTTTTACCGTGCCTGGGTTCAGTGTCACCGCCGCGCATCTAGTAGGGTTTGTTTTAGCTATGCAGTCTTTCTAGGTAAGTGGGATTTCCTCTCAGTAGATTATGATGCACTGCAGGAGTGTGCATGTGTAAAGGGGGCTTTGGTAAAGAATACCTTCCGAAAAGAGAACAGAAAATGGTCTTTGTTAGATTTTAGATTCCTAAATCATATCAAGGCCTAGTTCATATCCTAGTATGCATATTGCGTATTTTGGATGAGGAATGAACCAAGGTCTAAATGTGTTTTTTTTAATAGAATAATTTGAGAAGATCAGCCACTCCGCAGTTCTGTTGCGCATATACACTTGGAACGAAGCCTGGCTGGCTGCGCCGCTTGTTGAATTGCCCTTTTGCATGATGGGTAAACTGAGGATGTTGGCCTGCACGATTTGTTCAGATGTGGAAGGCATTATTGTCTTGAAGAGGTGTCGGAAAGGGGAAGTGAGGGCTACAGATTTTGACTCGGGGCCCCAGTCGTCTGCATGCCTTCTGCTGGCACGGAGTGCAGGAAGATGTGGCTGGATTGCCCATGGAAATTTTAACTCCCCAAGTTAAATGTCTGGAAAAAGAGAGTTGTGTGTCTGTGTGTCGTTCTCTCCCCTTAAGCTTAAAGAAATGCTTGCCAACCGCTGGGCCACTTCTTCTGTATCGCTATGAAGTTGCCATTAGCACGATGAGAACGTTTGTCATATCTCTGCTGTCGGGAAGAAACCACCTAACTCCGAAACGTTCATCTTTCAGGAAATGAAGAAAACCTTATATTAACAATGTATACGACAATGTAATACTGCCTGCAGCCTCACCAAAGTTGGTATTGTGAATTTATATATTGTCAATTAATTGCATGAGAGGAGGAGGAGGAGGAGGAGGAGGAGGAGGAGGAGAGGTGGTGGTGGAGTTAGCTGCTTTAGCAGACAGTTTGAGGGTCCAATGGATTTGAGAGCTTTTGTCCGAGGCGCTTTTTACTACTTTTCATTGGTTCAGTATTTTTTTTTAACTAAAAACCAAAGGTTAGCACTGATGGCACTGATTTATTAAAAAAATAAAAATGGAGTTAGGGGGTTTCCAACCGACGGCAACGATATTTATCCTTATTACCCAGTAATCCCGGAGATGTGTCGCCATGCATGCCATCTTCCCTAAAGCAGCATCAGCAGAAATGAAGAGAAGCCCCTGCTAGCTCCCGTTTGTTTTTCTTAGAAATGTTCCCAAGACTGCCACATATGATTTGTAGTTAGAAGTCCCAGTGCTTGAATTGAAACACGGCGCCCCTCCTAGGCCAGTCACGCCACCACCTAGTAGTACGTGCTGAAGTAGCTGAAGCAGGGTTAATCTGGGCCTGTACCACCATATTATGCAGCAATAATAACCCCTTTAGACCTGGGAACGATTCTACAAATGTCTTCTGAATCCTGACGGTTTTCTGAAAAACCCATGTTTCTATGTGTCAGTCGTTCTCAAACATTTTCATGTCAAGGACCTCTAGAATTATTGTATTTGGCCGCTGACACACGTCTGAAAATATGTTGTTCCAGGGGGGGGGGGTCCCCCCAGAAGCAAAGATTTGAGTTAAAAACGTTGTCTCTGAGAGAATATATATTCAAAGATTTGCACCACATTCTCACGAAAATAGCAGACCTACAAGTTAATAGCGTGGCACTTGGTGGAGTTGGTGCCGCCCTATGAGCTTGTAGATCTGTTATTTTTCAACAGCTAAAGCATAACGTGATGCACCAAACGGGGTTCCCTTCCCGCCCCAAAATGGGATAAAGGAGCTGAGGCATGATTTATCTGGGTCTGTACTAGACTGATTTTGACACCCCATTTTGATTTAGTTTTAGTCATATTTTACTCATCTGAAATGCTTTAGTGTTAATGTAGTTTTAGTCGAGTAAATATCATAAGATCTTAGTCGACTAAATGTACAGTTGACTAAAATGTGAACGATGACTAAAATGTGTTTTGGCAGGTCTTGATGGCGGTGTAATGCCTGATTTTACACTTGGTTGCACTCTGAAAATAGCAGTGCGACGCGTTGTAGAGCCTGTAGATCGGCTATTTTTCCGCTGTTGACATACAAGTATGGCAGAAACACCAAAGAGAACAAACAAACAACCATGCCAAGCAAGAATCATTGTGTCGGTGAATAAAGGTTGCACGACAATTGAGGCTGGATATTGCCAACAACCTCACCATCGATACGTATCGCGATACAGAGGCCACATAACATATACCATAATTGTATTGTGATACGTGTTGATTTTGAATAATGACCGTGTGTGCTACAAAATGTACCGGTCCTAGAGCACCGATGACCGATTGCCGATATTTTGACTAATATATATTGTCAGAAAAATGAAAAACGTAGTTGATGACATTTAAAATGAAAAGCAAGGGGGGAAGAAATACAAATAAGAACAATGAATGTTTTGAATACATGCAAAAGATTGAATCAGATATATTCGTAACTGTCGGTGCAGAAACCGATCCTTATGTTAAACACAATTAGAGAATGTAGAAGAATTGTTATTTTGAACGTTTACCATAACAAAATATTCTTTAGTTTTGGCTCTGCGAGACCAGGTATCATCAAATGGTGGGCCTTTTAATAAACCATTATAATGAATAATAATGGGCCTTGATATAAACTGCTTTTCAGATAAATGTTGAGCCTTTTGCAGTGTTTGCCTGTAAACATGCTGTGACGTAGTGTGTTGTCGTCGTCTTGTCTGTCATCTTTGTTTTGGTTATCTTCTGGGAGACTACGTCCATGTGTACCCCCCCTCCCCCAAAACACACACACACACACACACACTCCCGCGTCTTTTTGTTTGATTTGCTCCTGTGAAAGGAGGGGGAAAAAAGTGTTTCAAAACTTTTTTTCATATTTTCCTACTGTCTATTTGGTATTCTGGAGTGGTTCACCCTGGGCTTTTACCATCCTGTGGGCTTGGGTTCATAGCATGGCTGTCTTTAGGGTTTTCTTTGTTTTTTCCTTCATTTGTTCTCCTCTTGGAAGAACATCCTACCTCTCTGTCGGTCTGCCCGCGATAATGCCAAGCACGACTCAAAGACAAGTGCTGATTGAAAATAAAGCTCTGCATTGCAACTTTGTACTTGGGGATGGATAGCTTCCCCCCCCCCCCCCCCCCCCCCCCCCTCTCTCTCTCTCTCTCTCTCTCTCTCTCTCTCTCTTCTCCTTCACTTTTTGTTGAGAACTTGTTTGGCCGCATACTTAAAATAGCTCTCTGACGTGTACAGTCCTGTTAAGGAATGTTACTGCGGCTGTCCAGAGTTCTCTGCGGCAGGAAGTTATGCAAACGTGCATTGCTGAGCACAGAGCTGTGTGATTAGGGTCCTGGAGGACTCCGTTCCTCAGCTTCTTTTTTTCCCCCTTCTCCTTCTTCCACACAGCAGCAGCGCAGGCTGACTAGTTACTGTATGGTCAAAAGGCTCCATTTTTTTCCACTGCCGTTCCATAGCCTGCCTTGTGTAAGAGAGTCCCTTTTGCTGCCCTCCTCCCCCCTTCTCTCCACCTCCACTGCTGTGACTGACTGACTGACTGACAGAGAGGTGGTGAGGAGGTGAGGTACATGGCAGGCTTGATACATGATGAATCATGACTGTTTTTTCCTTTAACGTCCAGTCGGCTGTTGATTCGGTTCTTTTTTCTTTACTAGTCTTTCTTTACCCCCCTGATTCTGTCCCTCTCTCTCTTGAGTCTCTGAACATCTAGAGTGCCTTCGGGAAGGTCCCCCAGTTCCCATCCTACTTTCTTCTCCTCCCATTCTTCTTCTATCTCTCTCTGTCCATCCTGCCTTTCCTCCCCATCCCCCTCCCCTCCCTCCATCCCTGAGGCATTTTCTTTTCTCATGTATATTCCTAGGGGGGGTGGGGGGGTGTTTCCATGGCCCTGACCTCTACTGTGCTGCAGGAGCCACAGAGGTTTCTTAAGAGGATTCCTCGACTTGTCTTGAGCTGCTGCTGATTCAGTGTGTGTGTGTGTGTGTGTGTGTGTGTGTGTGTGTGTGTGTGTGTCATCATTGTTTTGCTCAGAGGTGCAGAATGGCACTGTCTCGTTACTTGGCAGGGGCTTCCCTCAGTGTTCAGGTGTTCCTGGCTTTGGTCCTAACGAATGCGTGTGCGTTCATACAGATAACCTGCTAATAGCCCGTCTCCTTATTAATTTTTGAACAATGACAGCGGTTCTTCTTTTGTGTAACATGTCCCCATGGTTTATAGGCACATCTTATCCATATGCTGGGTTCACAGTTCACACGGGCAGACGCAAAAGATGCAAAGCTACGCAGCGTATTTGTATCCATGTAGCTGAAGTTGGAACCGGCTAAACCTTTTTTTGTGTGTCTCGTTGTAGCCGCTTTTGCAGCAGCTTTACAAGCGGCATCAGATGTATCTTTGCATCTTCGTGTCGCTGGCCTCCATTGAGAATGAACAGTAGACTGTATCTTTTGCATCTGCCTGTGCGAAGCATTATGGTTCTGTACTATAAATGTTCTCATCTGCAGGGTCAACTCTTCAAGCGGGGGGTGTCCCACACACACACACACACACACACACACACACACACACACACACACACACACACATGGATGTTTTTGACCGAGGCTCTAGTATGTTAGCGTTTGTACGCTCGCTTTGTGTCAACCATCCTGGATTAAAGAAGATTAGATTGAATCCTGCCCGTGGCACTTCTGCTATGGAGGATAACTAGCCCTCATGTTTATAGCTGGTGGGGGAAACCCACCCACCCACCCCTCCCCTGCTGCATTCTGGTGGTGTCTTCAGTGTTGAAAGCAGTTTGACATAATTCTGCACAGCAAAACTAAATAGTGTAGAATTGTGCATGCAAAGGCAGGCATTCTTTACACTACTCACATGACCTTTTTGTTCTGGGTAGTTCACTGTTGGTATTCATGTTTTGATGTAGAATTGATAACACTGTGTCATTCACCACTGCATGCTCTGACAGCTGTCTGAGATAATGCTTTATTTGAGATGGCAGGTCAAGCTTGTCCAACTTGCAGTGCCATCAACATACACTGTAGCTCTGGGGAAACAGGTGATTTCAATTTGAATTAGTTTCCTATGTTATTTAGACATATGTTCTATACTAATCGTGCTCCCTAGACGTAAATCATTCCACACTGGGCTAGCTACAGTGAGTCTGGATTAACCAAACTTTTAAATCGTTTATGGATCAATTCTTAATAGCAAACGTCTAATATTTAAGGCTGGCAGTGCTTTGTTAGTCTTGTGAGATATCTGAAGACCAGAAAAAGCACCCTTGGTAGCTTTTTGTTGATTCTGAGACGCGACAGGCTGTAGTACTGATGTTTTATTTCCTTTTTTTCACCCCCTGCCCAGGACGGCTTGGATGCGCTGGTGTACGACCTTGACTTCCCCGCCCTGAGGAAAAACAAGAGCATTGACAACTTCTTGAATAGATGTAAGTACTAAGCACATACAATGCCTTTCGCTTCATGGCCTCCTTTTTCCACCCCTCCCTCCTTGTCTTTCGCTTCTATCGTTCATATTTGCAGACCCCCCCCCCCCCCCCCACTACATATTGGTATAAGCCTCAGCCAAAGGAACGAGGGCTTCTTTTTTTTGGGTCAGCGCCTCCATGCAGGCTCCGGCACAATTGTGTCTGCTGCGTGTTCCCCCAACAAAGGGGCTTTCATGAATGGCTGGTGACCCACATGATGCCTATCATGATGGCTTCCATCTATCGCAGACTGGGGAGCTATGGTAGAAAATACAAGGGCTAGAGGAAGAGTAGGGATGCTCCCCATCAGACTGGGGAGCTATGGTAGAAAATACAAGGGCTAGAGGAAGAGTAGGGATGCTCCCCATCAGGTTGTTTTTTGGGACCGATCACCGATATATATTCTTTTTTCATGATCGGCCGATACCAATCTTGTGCTTAAGGAGAAAATCTGAATATCTCCCAAATTATTATACGTCAAAACTCCTGTCAAAACTGTTCCTGTGTGTGGGGAGGAAGGGGAGAATGTTTTAGGCCTGTCTCAAAGATGCAAAACGATATTATATTATACTATATATCTGATTGACTTTTATACCACTTAAATGGTATAAGACTATAGAGGTGTCAAAAAAAGAATTAGAATCGCGATTCCCGTTATGAATGACTCAAAATCGATTCATGTTTTCCAAAAATCGATTTTCTTTTATTTTCTTTTCTTTTCTTTTCTTTTCTTTTCTTTTCTTTTCTTTTCTTTTCTTTTCTTTTCTTTTCTGTAGTCACTTCAGTCCTATGTATTGAATCGAGAATCATTTAGATTTTGAATCGAATCGTGACCCCCAAGAATCTGAATCGAATCGTGGGACACCTAAAGATTCACAGCCCTATATAAGACGGTTTCTCCACATAGGGTAAATTGCCGATCACCGATCGAGTCATTTGGAGTGAACTTCCGTCCGATCACCGATCGATCGGTGGCCCATTATCGGAGCATCTCTTGAGTAAAAGTCTGTATAGGCTGAGAGTCTGAGAACCCGAGTCCTGACATCACTCGTTCATAACCTTGGGTCGCACATGTTTTTCTCCATGGAGAATAACATTGGGTCATCTTAGAATCGTGGTTCAAAAATAAACCCAACTGTCTCTCTGATATTGTCGGGGAGGTGGCTCTGTATCGTTTATAACTCATTCTGCGGCAGTAACAACATCGTTTTTATTTTCTCAACGTCAGTTGATTCTTCATAATTATCCAAAATGCTGCGTTCACATGGGCACATGGCCAAAAGACGCAAAGATGCAAAGCTACACAGTGAATTTTTAGCTGTTCGCTGCAAACTACAAACTTGCACTTTGCAAGTTTGCATCTTCGTGTCGCTGGCTTCCATCACAAATGAATGGTAGACTGTATCTTTGCATCTGCCCGTGTGAACGCAGCATATGAATCAAACCGCCATGTTCATTTTTGTTTATTTTTGGAACACAGTTCTCATTTGACGCAATATATATAGAAAAAAAAGTCTATAGGAATTCAGAATGTGGACATCCACGAAACGTAGGATAGACTTCTGTGCTTTATGAGGATGGTGTAGAAAGTTTTAAGGATAACCATGCAAAACAGTTATCGCTGTTGGAAACCTTGTATTTCCAAAAAAGATGAATAACCTGTGTTGAGTGTGTTCCTGTTCCAATGGCTCTATTGTAGTTATTATTCAGTCAGTAGTCACAAGCTCTTGTTAATACACTTTTCACTGATGCAGGAAATTATTAACCTATATTGCATTTTTCCATATTGTTATTATCATTTGGCTCAACCTCAACATGGCCAATAAATGTAACACTGGCCTGGGCCGTGGCTCAGCGGTCCAGGCACCTTGGCCGGTAGCCCGAGTCTGCCAGTCTATCCTGACGGCCTTTACTGCATGTCATCTCTCTCCCCATTTCCTGTCAGCCTACTGTCTGTCCCTAAAATAAAGGCGAAAGCCGCAAAAAAAAAGGATATTTAGCACTGAGGTGCACTGCCCACAATGTTTACGTGCCCACTCTTCCTGCACCCTTTTGCAATGTGAAATGCCACCGAATTCGTAATCCTTGCCCACATTAATTGCTTCCATCTTCATATGGAATGAAGCCCCAACATTTGAAAGCTTTATTGCAATGGGGAAATTTCTGAACGTCTCAGCATCTCCACGTGCTGAAAATAGCTGATCTACAAGCTCACAACGTGTGGTGGACGCGACGCGTTGTGAGCTTGTAAATCTGCTATTTTCAGCATGCAACATGTCGTACAACGAAGAATATACTAGGTAGGAAAATACTATAACTATTGACCGTTTCATGTCTGCAACTCTTTGTTTGTTTAGTTTTTTCGGAGTTGATCAGTGTGCACGCCGCCGCCGCTTGTTACGACTCGCATGGGCACATGCGCAGGCACGTCACTCACGTGCATGGCAGGCACTCGGGCCAGAGGCAGGGAGAGAGAGAGAGAGGGGACTCAGCGATTGAGCCAAAAGAAAGTCATATTTTCTTATCGCACTAAGCCCAGCGCCCGTGCCTCAGTGTTGAGTTAAAAAAAAAAAAAAAAACGTTTTTATTAATTAATTTCCTTTTTTCAAGTATCACCGGTGCGACCTCGTTAAATGTTAAGTAGCACCTTAAGAAATTAAGTGTAATATGCGACCTGGTGCGTGGAGCCCTGTACATATTACATAAGTATGCGTGCCCCGGTTATTTTCTGTAGTCTGCTCTTGACTGCATATTGACCCCATGTGCTGCTACAGCAGCAGTTCAGTTGTGTTTATATCATGACTTTTATTTAATGTTTTATTTCTTAGTCCCAACTGGGGCCGTTCAAGACATGTCCAACAGTCCTGCCAAACTGTGAAAGTTTGAATTCTCTTATTCAAGTGCCGCTGCTGACTGCAAACTAGTGAGTGCTGAGCCTTGGGGGCTGAAAGCTGTCATTCCGCATTTGTTCAATTAGTTTTGGTACAGTACTTTTAGTGTTCAACAGCCAAGCGTTGGAAACGCTGTGATGGACATTAATGGACTTTAAGCTGTCTTGTGAGAAAAGACCTGTCGCCAATGGCATGCGCTGCCTCAAGGGCTCTCTCTGGTCAACTGAACGCTTTCCAGGAGGAGCGCTGCATGCATTCTGCAGTGCAACCACCTGAACTGCTCTGTTCATAATATTACAAGCGCTCGTTTTACTGTAGAAAAAGAATGTCCTATAAGTTCTGGGGAAATTCTTTGAATAATAGTAGTTTATGTTTTGTTTATGATTGCCGACCTCTCCCACCCTGCCAGCTCTCTTTTTTGCACCCTCTCTGCCCTCAGGTAAGAGACTTCGGTCTCTAAAGTGCAACACCCTCCCGCGTTAAGAATAGCATTTATCCCGAGGCTGTTCGCCTTCCTGAATGCCGACCCTCTTTTCACTCGCACTTTACAGCGCAAAGCTGCTTTGTAAGAACGACGAACTGCGATGAATTGCTATTTATTTAACGTGAATTGCAATTGCATTCTTCTTATTTATTGGTCCCCTCTCATATGGGGGGGGGGGGGGGGTACTTTTGTATCTTTTTCTACCGTCTGAATATGTGAATATGTATGTCTGTTTTTAGAGCACTGAAACAAATTCCAATCGAGACTGTTGACATGGCAAAAAGAGTATTGAATCTTGAATCTTCATACATTTGTTTCATCCAGCCAGCTAGTTATAGGAATCTTCTTTAAGTAGGGATCTTGTTCCCTGGATCTCCTCCCCTAAGTGGAAATGACTTCTTCTAATAGCCTCAGCCATGACTTTTATTTTTAGATGAATTGAACTTGGATGCCCCCCCCCCCCTTCCATGACACTCATTCCTGTGCCCGTTGTGACCCATGTGAATCAAACGAGAATCCCCTTAGTTCAACTATGACCAAATTTGGCCGAGCAGTGAATGTCGTCTCCCCCAGGGGAGAGCCAGCATTGTTGCATCAGGGAGAGGCCTGTTCTCTCAGTATAAAGCAGCAAAAGTACTCCAAGCCAACCCCTCTCAGCTGTGCAGACGAGGGCCCATTGTCAACGAAGGTTGAGGTTTCCTCTCCCGTTCTCTTTGCCAACAAGTGTGGAAGTTCTCCATAAATCCACATAAAATTGCCCTCGTTTTATCTGGACAAAGCAAAGCACAACACCCACATTTGGTGAAGGGGGGGGGGGGGGGGGGGGGGGGGGGCAACAGTTAGAGAATCATAGCCAGTAAGCTAAGCTAAACCATCATGTCCTGCATTATGTATAGCAACTCAAATGTCACTAGTTTCAGCATTAAAATAAATAAAAATAATACTGTATATACTTAGGTTTCTGAGGATATTAAGGCTCCACTCATGAGATCAATGCAATAATTTTGTCTTTTGCTTCTGTTTTCCAGATAAGGATACGATTAGTAAAATCCGGGATCTGCGCATGAAAGCAGAGGACTATGAGGTAGTTAAAGTTATTGGGAGAGGAGCGTTCGGCGAGGTGCAGTTGGTAAGTTTCCCCATTGTTGCTTGTTTTTTTTTAAACAAAGTGTTGTGTGGGCACACAATGTGTTTTAACAGGCCTTACTATTGCGCATATAGAAAGTATACATCCAAAGTGTTGTATTATTATTATATTGGAATAATATTATCTGCTACTTTTGGCATTCGTCATGTCAGCTAAATACCGTCACTTTCACTTTATTTGATTGTTTTCCCAAGAGCGACCGACCCCTGAAAGGGCATTTAACTTTGATTTTAGCAAAGTCATATTGTCACACTTCAGGGGCATTGTTGCCCTATTATTATCCCTTCTGTATATTAATCCCACCCCTTTTGACCCTTTTCCAGGTTAGACACAAAGCAACGAGGAAGGTCTACGCCATGAAGCTGCTGAGCAAATTTGAGATGATCAAGAGGTCGGACTCTGCTTTTTTCTGGGAGGAGAGGGACATCATGGCCTTTGCCAACAGCGCCTGGGTAGTGCAGGTACCTGGCCCTTTCGAAGCTTATTAATATAAATACCAATTTCTTTTCACCCAGTGTCAATTATCTAATCCTGGGCGCTATACACTCCCTCTGCCAACCTTGGGGAGAGCAACGGCACATATGCATGAGGAGTCCAAGCCGTTTATTTTCACCTGAGGGGGGGGGGGGTGGGGGGGGGGGGGACACGTAATCCCAACCAGTTCCTTTCCCCTCCCATCAGGCACCCCCCCTGAGGTATACCCTCACAAAAAACATGCAGTAATCCTGGTCTCTTAAACTGCCTCCCCCTGGCCAGCCGGGGCGCCTGATGGAGGGGAAAGGAACTGGTTGGAATAACGTGTTCCTTCCACGCGCTACGTCCAACCAGGGAAACTCCCCCCCCCCCCCCTGTCAAGGAGCAACTTGGACACTCGGGCATGAAGGAAGCATGAGTTCAAGTCCGTTGCTCTCCCCAGGTTGGCGGAGGGTGTGTATAGAGCCCCAAGGATCACATTAGATAATTGACACAGGGGTGAAAAATGTGTTACAAAATCGTGGGATAAAAAATATTTTAGTCAAATGAAATTAAATATTTTTTCCGTTTTACCCCCCCCCCCCACCCCCGCAGCTCTTCTTTGCCTTCCAGGATGACCGCTACCTCTACATGGTGATGGAATACATGCCCGGTGGAGACCTGGTCAACCTGATGAGCAACTACGACGTCCCGGAGAAGTGGGCCCGCTTCTACACGGCCGAGGTGGTCCTGGCGCTGGACGGCATCCACGCCATGGGCTTCATCCACCGGTAAAACCTATACATCTACGTTTAGCCCATTCTGACCTGAGATCAGATTCTAAAAATGTCTTCTACATCCTGACAGTTTTCCATTCTGACCTGAGATCAGATTCTAAAAATGTCTTCTACGTCAGTCGCTCTTCGATTTTTCAAAAATAGCAGACTTACAAGCTCGTAGCGCTCAATATTTCATGTCAAGGACCCCAAAAATGTTCTGTATTTGGCCACCGACGATCTGAAAATATCTTGTTCCAGGGACCTCCCCAGTAGCAAAGATTTGAGTTAAAAACTCACTCTGTAACAATATATATTCAAAGATTTCAGGCACATTTTCACGACTTTTCAAAAATCGCAGACCTACAAGTTCATAGCGCGGCACTCGGTGCCGTGCTATGAGCTTGTAGGTCTGCTATTTTTCAATAGCTAAAGCATAACGTAATGCTAACACCAAAAGGGGTTCCCGCCCCAAAATGGGTTAAAATTACATCACCATTCATAGCAAAACACAGTATTGAGTATGAACTAGTTTCATTTACCGTACTCATTATGTAAATAAGTTATGTATGCACAGGACCATAATTGTCTATTATTTACAAAGTGGGCTTGTTGCAGTGAAGCCCTTGCGAGGCATTGTGTTGGTATTATTATCTGTGGTGCTCTGACGGTGTATCACAGCGTGTCCCTTTCTGTCTCCTCCAGGGACGTGAAGCCTGATAACATGTTGCTAGACAAAGCAGGCCACTTGAAGTTGGCAGACTTTGGCACCTGTATGAAAATGAACAAGGTTAGTATCACATTTCAGTCTCTAGTGTGTGCCACTAATATGACGAGCATTATTCACACCACTCGCACGGTATCTATAGAGCGTCGCAGTCCGTTCCCCCCCCCCCCCCCCCCCCCCCCGAGAGACCAGGAAAATAAATCCCCGTTCATTTTCCTCTTAGACTTTTCAGAAAGTATTTATTTGAAGACGTTTACGGCGCGGACAAAAAGCCAGCTCTTGTCGTGACGAATCATGACAATAAACACAATGTTTTGGGCCAAAAAAAGAATTAGAAAGTAGGAAAAAATGGCAGGTTACAACACTTTTTTTTCTTTTTTTTTGTTTGTTTTTTTTGTTTGTTGTCATGATTAATTTTGTCATGACTTCGTACGACGCTTATAAGGGTCTTTAAATAAATATTTTATGAAATGTCTGTGGGGGAAAAATGCATTTGGGATTCATTTCCTGGGCCTGGCGTCGTCATGAAAGGGGGCGCGACTGCGACGCTCTATAGAAGAGATAATGTGAGTGAGTGCCGTGACAATTGAAAAAAAAACATGTCTTGTGTTTACATTACATCACACCCGCTGCCATGCAGCCCGTTGTCTCGTTAGTGTGATTGAGATTTGCCTGTGTTGTTGCCCCTCCCCCTGTCAGGACGGTATGGTACGATGTGACACAGCGGTGGGAACGCCGGACTACATTTCGCCCGAGGTACTGAAATCCCAAGGAGGAGACGGATATTATGGCCGAGAGTGTGACTGGTGGTCCGTGGGAGTCTTCCTGTATGAAATGCTCGTTGGTGAGTGTGACTATATGAAGGTGAAATGGCCGTCTGGGGGACCTCAGCTGCCATGTTGAAATTTGAGTTCAATTTATTAAGCTTATACTACTGGCATAAATCATGTCAAGAGTGCTTTATGAAATGAATAAAAACGACATAAAATACAAAAACACTGACGGAACAGGAGTAAGACAAAATAAATTAAAGCGATTTATTCCAGGGCCTGTGTGTGTGGGCCCTGACAGGAAAGGCATGATTACAGTTTGTCACCTTTTGTATGCTACCTATTGAATCGAAAGGAAGGGTTTACACGGAGTCTTGTTGCCGTGGCACCTATCCTGTGTTTCATACTGCTATTTATTCTCCCCCAGAATGGTACATTCCAAGCTCTGTCTGGCCATGTTTATGTTGCACTGCATTGCTTTTTTTTTTCTTCCTTCTTCTCGTGTTTGTCTATGATTGTTCCATCATGGGCAAAAATCGCTGTGTGGACATAGCAGTAACTCACGGGGCCGTTTTTTGCCTTTTTTTTTTTTTATAACCTTATTTATAGGATTTTCAATTTTTGTAGACAAACAACCCCACATATATCCCACCCTCCCCGGTTCCATCACAAATCAAGACAAAAAAAATAAAAAATAAACAGGTAGTAAAGGATATAAATAATAAATGAATAAAAAAAATACAATAGAATTTGCCTTTTACTAGATTAAGGGGCTGTAGGAAAACACTTAGGACACATCATCAAAATCATCATGAAAGGGTGAATTCAAGGAAAGGGGAGCCTTTACAAATTTCTGACGAGATTTGTACCTGTTGTATCTGAGCTTCTCCAATGTGTTTTGCCTTTTTGCGTTGTGTACAGGCGACACGCCTTTCTACGCCGACTCGCTGGTGGGGACGTACAGCAAAATCATGAACCACAAGAATGCGCTGACCTTCCCCGACGACAGCGACATCTCCAAGGACGCCAAGAATCTCATCTGTGCTTTCCTGACGGACAGGTGAGATGGAGCCACAGAATGAAGGGCTCGTGAAGAGGAGGGCCCTTGTCTTAAGAGCCTTCCTTTGCTTTGGGGCATTGAGTATCCCTCCAGCACAAATGCATTGCTGTGTAGGGGAACCAGGATAGAAATGCCACTGAGAATGGGGGGGGGGAGTCCGTGGCCAAGTACAGATAATTGTGGTGCTCCTTGACATGAGAGAAAGTTTGAGCACCGCTGATACGTTTTTCAAGATTTCAGTAGTTTGCCAGGATTTAGAAGACAATTTGTAGAATCTGATCACAGGTCTAAATGGTTAAACTATAACCTTATAGCTAATAAGGTTAACCAGACCAGAGGCAAAGAATATATATTCAAAGATTTGCGCCACATTGTCACGATAAAAAAAAAAATAGCAGATCTACAAGCTTGTAGCGCGGCACCGAGTGCCGCGCTACGAGCTTGTAGATCTGCTATTTTTCAATAGCTAAAGTACCATTCAAATGGTATTCGTCTGATGCCACAAACGCATTACAATCAGGAGTCGAGCAGCCATAATGTGACGAAACGTTGATCGCGCTCTCTCTCTTCTCCTCCCCCTGACACCGTTCAGGGAAGTGCGACTTGGCAGGAACGGCGTGGACGAAATCAAGAGGCATCCTTTCTTCAAGAATGACCAGTGGACATGGGAGAACATCAGAGAGAGTGAGTTGTAATCATCTGGTATACATTTGAGTTTTAATTGGTAAATGTGCATTTATATAGCGCCTTTTTTTTCCAAGGCGTAGATTGTGTGTTCCCTTCACTCACTCACTCAAGTGCCCCCACACACACACACACACGCACACACACACACACACACACACACACACACCCACACCCACACACACACCGATGGCAGAGGAAACCATGCAAGGCACCAACCTGCACATCGGGAGCAATTCGTTGTTCATCATCTTGCTCAAGGACACTTTGACACTGACTCTGGGGGGAGCCCGGGATCGAACCGGGAACCTTCCGGTTGCCAAGCGGCCACTCTACCCCCTGAGCCACTGCCGCCCCAATGCCTCCATTCATTGGACGAGCTTGCTTTAATGGAGACGATCACGGTTGTCAACATCATATCTCAAGTTGTAGGGCTGATGTTCTAATTGCAGCCATATACAACTCGGCAGTCGTGTGTTTGTGTGTGGGTGTGTGGGTGTGTGGGGTATACTTCCCCACAAAATGCTTTATGGGAATTGACAGACATGAATAGACCGAATATTGTAGTTTCTATTGACCGACTGTAAAAGTCATGGTCATTTAAACTGAAATGCTCATCGAAAGCATGATATGTATGCCTTTAACTGCTTTTGCAAATGGCCAAACAGTCAACAGTGACAGGAAATTCTTGAAAAGGGGTCATGCTATATCCTCTACAACAGTGCTTCTTCTTCTTCTTCTTCCTCTTCCTCTTCACAAATATTTTAGCCTGTGATCCCAAACTAGTGAAAATAGCAGATCTACAAGCTCACACCGCTTTGCTTCGTGCCGCGTTGTGAGCTTGTAGATCAGCTCTCTACTCTCTCTACTACTTTTGCTTTCATTTTCTTCATGAAATTTCCTCATAGACATTTCAAAAAGTATTTATCTAAAGACCTTTTTGAGCCTCGTACAAATCCAACTCGAGTTGTGACAAATCAAGACAACGAACAAAGGCCGAACTGCTATGAACAAATGATTAGAAAGAAGAATAAAACGGCAGGTTACAACACTTTTTTTGTGTTTTTCTTCTTTGTAATTATTTGTTCGCTCCAAAATGTTGTTTGTTGTTGTCATGATTTGTCACTACTCCAGTTGGCTTTGTCCGCGGCAAAAACGTCTTTAAATAAATACTTTTTGAAAAGCCTATGGAGAAAATGAACGGGGAATTCACTTCTGGGTCTCACGTGGTCATGAAAGGGGGCGGGACTGCGACATTGGGATACCTTTTTTGCACTTTGATGCTCGGCGCCCCTCTGCCACGCCTTTTAGCTATACGGCTACATCAGCTGCCCTGCTTGACCCTGGTTTGAACGATTTATTACCAAGTAGTTTTACCCAAAGGAGATTTAGAATGAACGATTGTGAATGAATGGAAATGCTGCACAAAGCCCCTGCAGGTCATGGAGGTTCTTGTTTAACGGCTAAACTTTGTAGATTATAAGCCTTTTATCTACTTATCTATCACAGGCAATATCCAGAAGATATACTGTATTCCTCAGAAGTTTCTTGAGGAAAATATTCATAGCCGATAACGGTGTGGAAGATAACAATCTGTGTAATTGGCGGTTGAAGCTTATCGGCAGTGACACTTCTAGTGATGTATTGTGTTTTGGGAACATTTTTGTATAAATCTATAGCCTAAAGTTTTAGCAAAAAATCTATAGCCCTAAGCCTATAGATTTAGGACGGCCAAGGACAAAATATTTACTATTTCACACATTCTTACATGACCTGTAGGCTAGCTCTGTGGAAGCCCTCATGCTAAAGCTTAAGTCTTGTGTAGATCTACAGGCTTGTAGATCAGTGCCAAATTGTGTGTGCGCGACTCCGACGCACACTGAACTACAAATCACCCTTGACAAGTGCCTTGTTCCTTAAACCTATAGTCCTGAGGACAATTCTACAAATCTTCTCAATCATGACAGTTTTCTGAAAAACCTATGTTTCTATGTCAGCGGTGCTCAAACTATTTCATGTCAAGGACCCCCCAATTATATGCATTTGGCCTCCGACCCCCATCTGAAAATATGTTGTTCCAGGGACGCCCCTTGAAGCTAAGATTTGCGTTAAAAACGTTCGCTCTGAAAGAATATATATTCCAAATTTGCGACACATTTTCAGGTTTTTTCAAAAAATAGCAGACCTACAGACCTACCAAAGGGGGTTCCCGCCCAAAAATAGGTTAAACATAATTTAATACATATAGACATGCCTGTCTGATGTGTATTGATTTGAGCGTAATATGCTACATGCCTGCCCGTCACTTTTGCAGCAATCGAAACCTTAACCTCCTGTTGTATGATGAAAAGAGATGTCGTGTTGTGTATTGGACATTTTAATGTATCGTACCTTTTTTGTTTGTTTGGACCCAATGTTTTATACAATGTCAATACAGTGACCAACTAACTAGTCCATACTATGACGGTGTCGCTTTGCTGAAACTAAATGTTGTCTCATGTGTGACGGAGTGTAAATGGAGCGGCTGTGGCTCAGGAGGTAAGAGCAGGTTGTCCAATGATCCCTGGGTCCGCGGTTCGAATCCCGGCTCCTCCTCCTCCTGTCCACATGTCAAAGTGTCCTTGGGCAAGACACTGAACCCTACATTGGTGTGTGAACGTGGGAAGTGAGGACGCGGGCGTCGACCTTTCGCCGCTTCACCTCCCAATGAATGAATGAATGAATGGACCTTTGAGTAAGCACGTAGTGCACCGAAACTCCCTCCATTATTATTATTATTAAATTCTCTGAATGCTGTGTTCTTTGTGTAGCGGCGGCCCCGGTGGTGCCCGAGCTAAGCAGCGACATTGACACCAGTAACTTCGACGACATCGAGGAGGATCGGGGAGACGAGGAGACCTTCCCCATACCAAAGGCCTTCGTGGGCAACCAGCTGCCCTTTGTCGGCTTCACGTACTACAGCAACAACCAGTGAGTGAACCGCTGTTGTTGTTGTTTTCCTCCACTAAAACCTAAGACCAAAAATGTTTCGCCGACTACCTTTTTCCACTGACGAAACTACATGAAAACGACTAAATATACTGGCGCTTTCGTCAACGAATAAAGACTAAACTGTTAGGAAGGGACTATAGTGGACAAGAGATCCGGTATACGGTAAGTCATTTTACACTTGGTTGCATGCTGAAAATAGCGGATCTACAAGCTCACAACGCGTCTCAGCGCGACGCGTTGTGGGCTTGTAGATCGGCTATTTTCAGCAAGCGTAGAATCAGCCATTATGATGGCACCGAGGCACATTTTAAAAACACATTTTAGTTGACTAAATCACCCGTAGATTTAGTCGACTAAAATTTCATGACATTTACTGTAGTCGACTAAAACTAAACTAACACATTCCAAGTGACTAAAATGTGACCAAAACTAAGTGAAAACTAAAATAGAAACTTGCTGCCAAAAACAAATATCACTTACTACAGCAATTGCCAGTAAGTCAACCAGTAAATGGATTAGTTGTTGCAAACAACATGTGTACTCGGTAGTAGGGGTGGACGATTATGAAATGATGACCGATCTCATTATTATTTTGTCATCAATATCTGTGAAAATAAGGATTATTTGGGACCGATCCGACACCTATATGGCATTTCTATGGCCGATTTTCAATATGCCACCGATTTAATATTGTGCATCCATTAGAGACCTGGAACGCATCTGTGTCACTTCAGCGTTTAAACACGTGAACCATTATTTTATACTTTAGCTGTTTGGAAAAGTTCATACGAGCTTGTAGAGCTGCTACTTTTGGAGAAAAAAAATGTGAAAATGTGTGCAAATCTTTGAATATACAAATATATATTATTTCACAGCAAACGTTTTTAACTCAAAACTCTGTTCCATCCTCCAGGATTCCCCGGCTCTCCAACACCAAGACCAGTGACAAACGCAGCAGCTCCACCAAGGAGGACAAGAGTCACGTGAGTTAGTGGGAAGTGGGAACTAACAACATTTACTGTTTACAGGCCAAGGAGTTATTTAAAACAATAGTGAGTATGACATTATGAAATATAATATAACAATATTTTGATTCGATTTGTTGTTTACAAAGCCTAAAAGGAAAGAAAACATAAATGTGTGATCCTGGTCTCTTAAACTGCCTCCCCCTGGCCAGCCGGGGCGCCTGATGGAGGGGAAAGGAACTGGTTGGAATAACGTGTTCCTTCCACGCGGTACGTCCAACCGGGGAAACTCCCCCCTGTCAGGTGTCAAGGAGCGACTCGGACACTCATGCATGAAGGAAGCATGAGTTCAAGTCCGTTGCTCTCCCCAGGTTGGCGGAGGGTGTGTAGAGCCCAGGATCACATTAGATAATTGACACGGGGGTAAAAAATGGGTTACAAAATCGTGGGATTAAAAAAAAAGAAATTTTTATTTGTATGTCAAGTAAAATGTCATGATCGTGACAACCCTACATAAATCAAGGTCAAAATGAAAGACATAGAATAATAATGATAAACCTTTATTTATATACCGTAGCACCTTTTCAAAATTACAATTACACCTTCAAAACGGGAAGAGACGTCTGTGCGGACAGACGCTGCAGCGCATCCAGGTTGCATGCATACATCTTTTCTCTTGTTGTTTTCTTGCGTTCAGTTGGAGAACCTCCAGAAGCGGATCTTCCAGTTGGAGGAGCAGCTCCACGGTGAGATGCAGCTGAAGGATGAGATGGAGCAGAAGTGCAGGTAATGGCATGGCTCACTTTATTCAGCTCATAACGGGCTCTGTGCACTTAGGCGTGTAACCATTCACTCCACTCACCATACGATTCGTATCACCATACCATTTTTCACCAAAAGATATATTTTAAAGGAAAATGACAGTTTATTTTATTTTTATTTTACCCCCTGAGATTTTTTATTTAAAGGTATATTCAGTGATTTCACTTAATTCAAATATCACTTATTTTTTTGTTTTGTTGTGATAATCCTCCCTACTATAGAGTGTGCTGACCATATAAGGAGTTCCTCCCTGTCCCCAGTTAACCCCTGGGGGTCAAAAAACATTAGGTTTCGTTTTTGACTCTCTATCCTGATTGGACGAAAGTTTGGGTCCCACAGCCAAAAACGAAACCTAAGGTTTTTTGAGTGAAATCACTGAATATACCTTTAACTATATTGTGAAAGAAGTAGCATTACTTTTGACAGTGCAGAAACAGAAAACTTTGATGAGCATCAACGACCATCATCACCTGGGCACAGTCACACACACACACAGCTCCCCTCTACAGTGCTCTACTACTGAAAGTGACGATCATTTCTCTCCAAAAGCACTTTAATATGATGGAATATGACTAAAGCTCACTTTCTTTTTTTTAATCTTTATTTTTTATTTCAATGAATCGATTCATATCGTCGGGATTAACATCGATATACGATATATATCGTTACATGCCTACTATGCACACAGAATAAGTCTTCCTACTTCGGCCGCTTCCCTACTTCTTTCACGGGTGTTAACGATGACAGTAATTATTACGGCTCTGTTCCATTTAGTGTACAGTGGTTTTCAAAGTTTTAAATCTCAAGGGCCCCCATAACTCAACAGACCCGTTTCGGGCCATTTTTGGAACCCACTCAAGGACACTTTGAGACCCACTGTGGTGTAGTTTCCTGGTGAGCCGACACGCACAATAGCAGTACCTTGTTTGACAAGAATGGAACAGAGCCTTCATTAATATCATCGCTAATACCTGTGAGGGAAGTTCTTTCCAAAATGGCGTGCGTGCATAGAGCCCATTGCCTTGGTCTTCGGATGGAAACATCGAACTGAAAACTTAATTTTTTTCTTTCCAAAATCGCTTTCATTTCTTCTCTTGGCCACAGAGTTTTACAATTTGGAGAGATAAAGTGAATATACAAAGGCAATGAAAAGTAAACGTGGGGAGAATTGAGAAGAGAATTGAGAGAAGACAAAATCAATGAAGTGTGCTAGAATGAGACATACTGTAATATAATCATTCACTTCATCTACAAAATTGGTCCGTAACATACATATTTGACACAAGTTAATAAACACAGCCTTCTGAATATGGGAAGAATTATTCATCTTTTCCATATCATAGATGTCATTAACTATATCTACTCCTGAATAGATAGTGGGGACCTTGGGAAGCAACCAACACTTATTTATTTTTTTTCTTTTTAGAAGCAGCATAAAACAAATAAATATATATTATACTAAATAAGTATTCATCAGGTCGCCTTGTCTACAAACTGTCCTAAGAATAAGGTGGAAAATCGTAAGGACAGATCGATGAGAAGTATGTCTTGAAAAGAAATGAACAGAAGATGAACATGCTTATTTTCTTTCTTTTTCAGGACATCGAACACCAAGATTGACAAGATCATGAAAGAACTGGATGAAGAGGTGAATTATACATTTAAACTCGCTGGGATTAGAAAGACAAGTGTGCATTGACAGAACCTTGCCGCTAACGGCACACATATTGTGGGACTGGTTTGCAGGTGGTTAGTACAAGTCACACAATCCTGACGTTACAATCGAGCTGCTTAAATAATTAGTTCATAGAGCGAAGCAGTCCCGCCTCCTTCGAGTGCACCAGAAGGGAATTTCCCATTAATTCTTCCCAGAATCAGAAAGTATTTATTATAGGCAATAATTCGAAAAATATATCCTCAGGCCCTTGTGCTTAATACTCCATCGTACACCGGTGTCACATTATTACTATTTTTGCCATGCCGCACGATGAAGTTATAGGTCAGGTCGTTAAGTAGTTATATAGGGCGGCTGTGGCTCAGGAGGTAGAGCAGGTCGTCCAATGATCCCTGGGTCGGCAGTTCGAATCCCGGCTCCTCCTGTCCACATGTCGAAGTGTCCTTGGGCAAGACACTGAACCCTACATTGCCTCCAATGAGTCGGTCGGTGTTGTGAATGTGGGAAGTGAGGACGCTGGCGTCGACTGTTCGCCGCTTCACCTCCCAATGAATGAATGAAATGAACCGTTGTAAAGCGCTTTGAGCACTTGGAAAAGCTCTATAAAAATGCAATTCATTATTCATTATAACATCCGTTTACGATGGCCGGTACGGGTGAATGAATGAATGAACGCAGGGCGTAATGTGTTCAGTTAACATATTGTTTGGTTGTTTTCATCCCTGCTTACAGGCCAACATGAGGAAGAGTGTGGAGGCCAGCGTGTCTCTGCTGGAGAAAGACAAGATGATGCTGCAGCACAGGTCCACCGAGTACCAAAGAAAAGCCGACCAGGAGGCAGAGAAGAGACGCAACTTGGAGAACGAGGGTAAAGAAGGTTCCACAAGACGTGTTATTCAAGCGGCACACACGGTGCTGTGAACACAGTGGAGTTACGCCCGATGATGTTGTGTGACATGTGCTTTAATGGTGCAGTCTTGTGTTAAAAGCGTTGTTGTGCCGTAACAACCACTTAAACCAATTCCTCTCTCTCTCGCTGTCATTTGATCTGGCCCCGAGCACATGTCCCCAAAATGGATTACTTGCGGTGTGACAAAGGTAGCCTGCCTGGCATGCCCTTTTCATCTTGCTCACTGCCAGCGACGCGTCTGGGCCGACACGGCAAACCAACCTCATTGTCTTAACCCGTTTAGACCTGAGCTCGATTCTACGAACGCCTTCTAAATCCTGACGGTTTTTCTGAAAAGAAACCCCCGTGTTTCTGTGTCAGTGGTTCTCAAACAGTTTCATGTCAAGGACCCCCAAAAATATATGTAATTGTCCACCGACCCCCATCTGAAAATATGTTGTTCCAGGGACCCCCCCCCCCCTCCCCCCAGAAGCAAAGAATTGAGTTAAAAACGTTCACTCTGAAAGAATATTTAAAGGTTTGTGTCACATTTTCACGATTTTCCCAAAATAGCAGACCTACAGTGCCGCGGCTGCCGCGCCATGAGCTTGTAGATCTGCTATTTTTCAATAGCTAAAGTATAACATAATGCTTTGAAACACCAAAAAGGGGTTCCCGCCCAGACTGGGTTAAACGCCGCCGACTTGCACTAAGAGGATTCACAAGTTCTCAAGTCATTAAGTTGTTTTTAATCTAGGGTTACATATTTGAGAGAGAGAGAGAGGAAAGAGAGAGATGTTTGCTCGCAGTGCAGTGAACATTCAGTGCCAGCGTAAATATTTGACAGATTTATTTTGTCTAAAGGAGGCTGCGAGTAACAAAAGAGGCACTTAAATCACGAGGCTAATATGTACAGTGTGTCCCCTTTTTGAATGTTTTCCAGTGTCTACGTTGAAGGAGCAGCTTGAAGATCTACGGAAGATCAGCCAGAACTCCCAGGCCTCCAATGACAAGATTGCTCAGCTTCAAAATCAGGTATGATAACAAGGCTATATTCTTTTTTACCTTGGGAGTCTACATGAGTTCATACCATTGGAACAAATTAAAACAAAACATGCCATTCCCCGTGGATTTATGCAGGGGTTCTCAACCCCAAAAGGCCCAAAACATGCCATTCCCCCTGGATTTATGCAGGGGTTCTCAACCCCAAAAGGCCCAAATTAAAACAAAACATGCCATTCCCCCTGGATTTATGCAGGGGTTCAACCCCAAAAGGCCCAAATTAAAACAAAACATGCCATTCCCCCTGGATTTATGCAGGGGTTCAACCCCAAAAGGCCCAAATTATCATTTTTGCAACTGAATGGCTGGAAAATAGAGATGAAGAGTTTACATAGTACACATAGTACATGCATAAACTTTCCTTAATGATTACATCTGGTTTTTCAGTATTCATTTATGATATATTTTATTCAGGTTATTTTTGCAGTCAGTTTGTATTGGGGGGGGGGGGGGGGGGGGGCGGGGGTCCCCAGGCAAAAACGTTGAGAAGCCCTGGAATAGTGGATGTGTTTCGGCTAAAAGCCATTTATCAGCACGCTGATAAATGGCTTTTCTCTGAAACGCATTCGTCCTCGATAAATAGAAGTATCGATCCGTCAATATGCTGGTATTCTGTTTGTTTTGATACTCCGCCATATTGCAACAATTTGAGATATGATGTCCCACTTTTCAAAATGGGTATTGACGTTGCATAATGTGTGGAAGTGTTAAATTTTTTAAATGGGAGGACTCAAAATGATTGCAACAAATGGAAAAACATCATCGTCAATCATTCCCAGTGATGATTTTTCTTTTCTTTCTTCATAATATGCAAAGAAAAACTGAGAAGCGAACAAACTGACATCGTCTAATGCTTCCAAGACCCAGAAAACACGAAAACGTTTTTAGACAGTAATATAACATGTCATGGCATCCTGATGGCTTAACCCATTTGGTGTTAGCATTATGCTATGCTTTAGCTATTGAAAAATAGCAGATCTACAAGCTCATAGCGCGTCACCGAGTGGCGCGCTACGAGCTTGTAGGTCTGCTATTCTTTTTTTAATCGAAGAACGACTGACATAGAAACATAGCTTTTTCAGAAAACTGTCAGGATGTAGAAGACATTTTTTTTTAGAATCTGATCTCAGGTCAGAATGGCTCAACCTGTTGGGAGTACTGACCAATGCACGGTGACACCCCTGAGTTTGAAATGTGGCTCAGTCAGCCTAAACCAGAGGTTCCCAACCACTGGTACTAGTACCACTAGTGGTACTTCTGGTTCTTCTAACCAAGCAATTGGTTGAAATAGGCTCTCCAGTTGTGCTGAAATGAGAATGACAGCACATCTAGCTGTTAATAGAAGATTTGAGGATGGATTCATCACATTAGAAATATTATCAGTTGTGCTAATTAGACTAATTAGACAGTTTTAGCAGCAGCAAAATTGGCTTGGGAATTTAAAAAAGGTATAAATGACATTTTCCTCTTGTGTTAATAGCTGAATAGGATGAGGCAGGTATACGCTCCTGTATTTTAACATCACTTATTATGGTGGTACTTGGAGAGCCAGATATATTCTGTGGTGGTACTTGGTATAAAAAGGTTGAAAACCCCTGGCCTAATACATCTCTACTCCAGTTCTTCCTTATTTGATGATATCTTAACATTCCCTCCTGCCTTTTTTCTTTGTGTGTGTGTGTGTCTGTCTCTGATTGATTGATTGATTGATTGATGACAGCTGGAGGAAGCCAACGACCTGCTCCGCGCCGAGTCGGACACGGCGGCGCGCCTGAGGAAGAGCCACACGGAGAAGGACAAGGCCATGAGCCAGCTGGAGAGCCTGAACCGCGAGATGCAGGCACGTGATCGACTTTTCTAAAAATAGCAGACCTACAAGCTCGTAGCGCGCCACTCGGTGGCGCGCTATGAGCTTGTAGATCTGCTATTTTTTCAATAGCTAAAGCATAGCATAATGCTAACACCAAAATGTGGTTAAAGTTCTCAAAGTCGTCGCGACCGGTTTCCACTCATTTTGGATTCCATAATAAGAAGTCGACATGTCTTCTATAATAGAAGTGTCACGGTGGCACAGTCGGTAGTGCTGTCGCCTCACAGCTAGAAGGTCCTGGGTTCGATTCCCGCTGTGGGCACTGGGGGGCGTGTTCCCTCCTCCGCGTCATCAGTGCCCATATACCCGAGGCGGGGTTGGCGAAAAGGGCCTTTCTGTGTGGAGTTTGCATGTTCGCCCCGTGTCCCCTATAGGGTAGGTATACCCTCACAAAAACATGCCTGATGGAGGGGAAAGGCGCCTGACGGAGCCGGGGAAAGGAACTGGTCGGAATAACGTGTTCCTTTCCACGCGCTACGTCCGTCCGGCCGGGGAAACTATCTCCTGTCAGGTGAAAAGCAGCAGCTTGGACTCCACATGCATAGAAGGAAGCATGAGGTCAGTCGTCGTCGTCCCCCCCCCCCCCCCCCAGGTTGGCAGAGGAAGTGTAGCGCCCCAGGTTGGCAGAGGAAGTGTAGCGCCCAGGATTAGATAATTGACACTGGGTGAAAAAATGGGTTACAAAAATGTTGGATAAAACCTTAAAAAAAAAAAAGTGTGTCCTGCAACGAAAATAGCCTACCTACAAGCTTGTAGGTAGGCTATTTTCGGTTAAGTGTGTAGGAACCAGTCAGTGGCCGTGTGGTTAAGAGTGTCCGCCCTGAAACTGGGAGGTCGGGGGTTCGATTCCCGGGCCGTGTCATACCAAAGACTGTAAAAATGGGACCCAATGCCTCCCTGCTTGGCACTCAGCATCAATGGGTTGGATTGGGGGGGTCAAATCAACGAATGATTCCCGAGCGCGGCTCACAAATGGCATATTAGGGGGACTTATTGGCAACCTTTTCTTCAGTCGTGAGAGTTTATTTTATTTATTTATTTGTGCAGGAGAAGATCCGTGCCGTGGAGGTGGAGAAGGCCCAGCTGGACAAAGAGCTGCTGCTACTGCAGAGCACACTGGACTCTGAGAGGAGGAGCTACAGCCAGGACTCTGAGGAGATCCGAGAGCTGCAAGGTATTATATATACAGTATATAACCCATTCTGAGTCTCTGACCTGAGATCAGATTCATACGAGGTTTCCACTGGACACACACACTGGTCTGATTAACCCATTCTGACCTGAGAACAGATTCTAAAAAAATGTCAGTCGTTCTTTTTTCAATAGCTAAAGCATAACATGATGACATTTTGACTGACATGGAAACATAGCTTTTTCAGAAAACTGTCCGGATGTAAAATACATTTTTAGAATCTGATCTCAGGTCAACATGGGTTAAAATAAAAAATAAACTCAAAAGCACCACTCTCACACTCCACCAGGTCCAGATCGGGGTTGTCTGTCTGTGGACCTTTTTTAACCAACACTATACTCTCAGATCATGATACAGAGGATACAATAACATGGATTTCATTCTCCAGCTCAGTTCAGATCAATGATTACCAAAGCATGGTGTAGAGCAGGCGCATATCTACTACCATACAGGCCAGGCCAGGTCAATTCCATTTGAAAAACATGAAGAGAGAGAGAGACAAACACCAAACCTGAGAACTAGTGGGCAGCGCATTGGTGCGACCCTCAATCACCCCCATTGAAATGCAAATGGCTGCCTTTCACTTTCAGTCTTTGTGTCGTCATGGTTGTGTGTGTGTGTGTGTGTGGGGGGGGGGGGGTCTGTGCTGTGTGGACCATCACCTCGTCTCGACAAGATACAATCTCCTTGAAAACCTTTAGTGTTTCTGATTGGGGATCGGGCGGGGGGAGAGGGGGGGGGGGGGGGGGGGTGACGAAGACGACACATCTCGCCTGCCCCAAAACTCAATGTAATTCCTGGAATCGCCACTGATGGAGAGTAGAATACTTCCATGGCACACAGATATTGTAGCAAGACTGTAGCTTCACTCACTGACTGTGGCTTGGCTGAAAAAAAATCATGGTTTGTATTTGATGGCATTTTGTTTTTTGGTTCAAAAAGACAGCTGCAGGATGGCACACTTAATCCATTCAGGCCTGACGTAAAAAAAAAAGAGTCTTCTAAATAATGACAATTTTCTGAAAGATTTGAGGCACATTTTAACGATTTTTCAAAAATAGCAGACCTACAAGTTCAAACAGTTTTTTCCATAGCTAAATCATAACGTAATGTTTAAAACGCCAAAAGGGGTTACCCGCTCAAAATGGGTTAAACGGATCCAGAAAAACCGGGCTAGATTTTCAAATGTAGAAAGAAAATGACCTCAGTTTGAGGTTTCCCCGGATCTTCAATTAAAAAAAAAAAAAAAAAACTTTTGAGCCCCAGTTGCAAGACACAGCTGTGGAAATTTCCACCCCCCGGTAATGATATCAACCGTCGTGCCGTACATCACTTTAACCCACTGATCATCTGAAACGTGCTCAGGCACTGTGACAACGCCCCAGAGCAGTTAAATCGGCCTCTGATTAATCTGTCAGCCAACACATTTTTTTTTATATATGGTACAAGTCTTTGAAAAACCTCACTTTGAAAAACCTCATAGGATGTACTGAAGTGGTATAGGCGGGCGATGCTTTCTGAGATGTGGACAGATCGGTAGTATTAATGAAATGGAAGCTGTATGCTACAGTACGTAAAGTATGACAACGTTGCACGGTGTGATGACACGGAGCATGCCATAATAATGGAGGTGATGACGGGAGGAAAGGCTGCCCAATTCTACAAATTCCAGATTCTATAAAATGTCTTCTAAATCATGACATTTTTCTGAAAAACCTACGTTTCTAAGTCAGTGGTTTTTAAACCATTTCATGTCAAGGACCCAATAAATTATATGTATTTGGGGCGCCGACCCCCATCTGAAAATATTTTTGTTCCAGGGACCCCCCCCCCCCAGAAGCAGATAAAAACGTTAAAAACGTTCGCTCTGAAAGAATATATATTCAAAGATTTGAGGCACATTTTCACTATTTTTCAAGTGTTTTAAGCATTATAACATAATGCTTAAATCACCAAAAGGGGTTCCCGTCCTGAATGGGTTAAAGGTGCAGTGAGTGAGTGGTCTTTTTGGTTAAAATAAGTACGTGTTAAATGGATGTATAATCTGAGTCCGAGTAATAATTGCTATCGAGGTCTTTTGTAAACCTAAAACGCATTTCTAACTTCAGATACCAAGTGATGACAAATGTGCGGACAAAAGTGAACCCCGGAACACTATAAAATGTCAGCTGATAAATGGGTACTCTCCTGCTTGGATGAAATTGGCAACGCACCTGGAAATAATATTTAGTCTTTATAAATGAGCTTGAGATATGGCGAGACCACTGTCATTAGACTTAACAACTTGAGTCAAAAAGATCTTTTTTTAAATGGCTGTATAAACAAAATGGATAAACGCACAACTGATACCAATGTCAGACCATGGCCGATGTATCGGACTCTAGTAATGGCAGTTTCCCTCCGAAATGTGCGTCTCTACCGTTGAATCCTGGTAAATAGTTTGCCCTTTTTTGTCTTCCATTCTCAGCAAGGATGGCAGGAATACAAGAAGATAACAAGAACTTGAAGGTCAGCATTTCCAAAGTGGAGGGAGAGCGCAAACAGGCCCAGGAGAGGAGCAACAACCTGGAGAAGGTATGGAAGCACATTTTTACTTCCTGGGTCCAGGTCAAAGGGCAAGGACGGGTGGGCGGGCACAGTTAAAAAAAATAATGAAGTAATATCAGACGGGCGCTGTTGTACTGTACTCTTTATTAACACGGCTCTGATTCAGACGTAGGCTGAAGATGATCACAGCTTGGGTTGATATCTTGTTGATTCTCTTTTTTTATTTGGCTTTGCCAACAAATCATATTATAGCAGCAACATCATATAATATAGCACAGTGGTTCACAAACGTTTTAGCTCAAGATCAAAAAAAAAGAAGAAATTAGACGTTTGCCCAGGACCCAAACTAGTGATCTAGCAGATCTACAAGCTCACAATGCGTTGCTTTGCACTGCTTTGTGACCTTAAACATTTTGTTTTCTAATTTATGGAATTTCTTTGACTTTTCTTTGATTTCTTCATGGAATCTTTTTTTGGGGGAAATGTTTGTTGAAAATGTTTTGAACTAATAATTCAAAACAAAATGCAGGAAACAGAGGGACCTATGGGTCCCGACGACCCACTGTTTGGGCAACAGTGATATGGCGGCCATGTTTCTTTTCTCAGCTGACTAAAAACGTTGTGCGGCTTTGTGACACTTCCCCATCTCTCTCTCTCTCTCTCTCTCCCTCCCTCCCTCCCTCCTCCTCCTGTCACAGGAGAAGAACAACCTGGAGATAGACCTGAACTACAAGCTGAAGACGCTGCAGCAGCGCCTGGAGCAGGAGCAGACGGAGCACATGGTGACGCGAGCCCAGCTCACCGACAAATACGAGTCCATAGAGGAGGCCAAGTCTGCTGCCATGCATGGTATGCAAGCACCTCCACCCTCCCCTTCTCTCTCTCTGTGTCTCTCTGTCTTTCTCTCACGCTGTCATGCAGTCCTTCCATGTTCCCTCTCTCTCTCTCTGTCCCCCCACCCCCCTTTTACTTTTATTTGTTTTTGTGTTTCCCTCCCCTCTCTTTACTCCCCACCCATCTTCGTCGATGTCTCTCGCTCTCTCTCTCTCCTCCCACCTGCACCTTTGGGGCGGTGGAGCCACTTGAACAGACTCGTACCCCGGGGGGCCTTTTTGGGTAGCAGGAATTCAGGGAGTGTGTGCACTGCACTGCACTGCACTGCACTGCACTGCACTGCACTGCACTGCACTGCCCTCCACGTGGCATGTCAAGACTGTGCCTTCGCTGCAGTTTATGAACCAGACGAGCTCTCATTTGACGGAATCCCAGTTCCATTTGTGTGCATGTTATTCAGCGTGAGATGTAGCTTGGTTTAATATATAGTGTTCACCGTGTCTAGTTTTAGACCAGTGGTTCTCAAAGTGGATCCTCTGGGTTCCTTGCGGGCGTCCAAATGGGCCCTTACAGGTCTGTAACTCTTGAAGAGTGTAGAAATGTTTGTACACTTTGAGAGTTACGGAGGTCGTTGAAATAAAGACACATTGAGAACCACTGCCTTAGACGTCTCACCCTTGTGCGATGTTGTTTCATGCTTTCTTGTTCAGAACCTAGCTCGAGTTGATGTCAAAAAACAAAAAGAAGCTTTCTTTGATGGCATCTCAGGATAGATGTAGAGTAGACCTGTTTGACAGTGCAGAAACATACTTGCCTTCCTTGATGTATTAATGAGCGTCAACGACCATCACCTGGGCACAGACACACACACACAGCTCCCCTCTGCAGTTCTCTTACTGCTCTACTACAGAAAGTGACTTTATGGTTATGGTCTCATTTCTCTCCAAAAGCACTTGAATATGATGGAATTGGAGTAAAGCTCACATTTCATATCACACACACACACACCGTAATTCACTAGCAACCCTATAAAAAAATAAAAAATCGATTGAGCGGAGCGGTCCAGGCACCTAGGCCGCTAAATCCAGCCTGACGGCGTGTTGCGGGTTCGAGTCTCGAGCCCATCAGACTTTGTCGCATGTCTGCCCCACCCCGTCACTCTCCCCCTTTCCTGTCTAGTTACTGTACCCTATCATTAAAGGCAAAAACGCAAAAAGAAAAAATCGATTCATGTTCATCGATTTACTCCGTCTCTAACGTACTGCCCCTGTGTCCCCCCCCCCCCCCCCCCCCCAGCGGTTCAGCACAAGGTGTCGGAGGAGAGCGGGGCGCGGACGCGGGCGGAGGGCCGCGTGGTGGAGGTGGAGAAGCAGTGCTCCATGCTGGAGTTTGACCTCAAGCAGTCGGTGCAGAAGATGGAGCAGCTGATGAAACAGAAGGAGAGGCTGGAGGATGAGGTGACTAATTATGGCAAACCCCTTTCAGCTGTGTTGGGTTTGTTTTTTTTGGGCAGCAAAAATGTGATTTGAGGTTTTTTTTGTCGCGGTCTCTTCGATAGTTTTCATTTAGTTTCTGTCACATTTTTGTCACCTGGAATGTTTTAGTGTTGGTCTACCGGTAGTTTAAGTCGACTAAATCTACAGTTTATTTTAGTCGGCTGAAATGTATTTTGGTGGGCGCTGATGCCTTCGTGATGACTGTTTTTACACTTGCTGAAAATTGCTGATCTACAAGCTCCAACCAAGTGTAAAATGACTATCTGTTGTCCACTAGTCCCTTCCTAACACTTTAGTCTAGTGTTTAGCCTGGCCGTCCCTTATCTTAGACGGATGTCTACATGCTGTAGATCTGCTATATTTTCAGAGTGCAACCAAGCATAAAATGACTTGTCTTTTAGTTCTACTGGACCTCTTCTCCACTAGTCCCTCCCTAACATTTTAGTCTAGTTCTCATTTGTCGACGGAATTCTCAGTATATTTAGTTTTAGTCATCATAGCTCCGTTTTTATTGTTATCGTTTTCTTTTAGTTTTCATCAGTGGGGGAAAACTTTCCCCCACTGGTGTTACGGTGTTACGTTATGCTTTAGCTATTAAAAAATAGCAGATCTACAAGCTCATAGCGCTCCACCAAGTGGCGCGCTACGAGCTTGTAGGTCTGCTATTTTTGAAAAATCGGAAGAACGTAATTTTCCCCCCCTCATAGTTTTAGCGGGTGGTAAATCATCAACCCTCCGTTCCTCCAACCCTCCTCTGTGTCCTCCAGGTGAAGGCTCTGCGGGTGTTAGCATTACGTTATGCTTTAGCTATTGGAAAAATAGCAGATCTACAAGCTCATAGCGCGCCGCGCTACGAGCTTGTAGGTCTGCTATTTTTGAAAAAATCGAAAGAACGACATTTTTCCCCTCATAGTTTTTCACACTCCGTTTCCAACCCTCCTTCTGTGTCCTCCAGGTGAAGGCTCTGCGGGTGCAGCTGGAGCAGGAGTCCAGCAAGCGCCTCCAGTCCCAGAACGAGCTGCGGAGCCGCTCGCAGGACGCAGAGCGCCTCCGGGGCTCCGAGAAGCAGCTCAAGCAGGAGATCAACTCGGCGCTCGAGAGCAAGCGGGCGCTGGAGTTCCAGCTGGCCCAGCTGACCAAGTGAGAATCCAACCGTCCCTCCCAACAGGGCCTATATACCTCTGTCAATGTTTCAGAAATGTCCAAAGAAATAGTAATAATACTAAATAGGTTCTCAATGTAATAATGGGTCCCGGGGGGGACCCAGGGGTGGTCTTTTTAGATGGGTCCCTGCAGGGACATTTTACGAGTCCTATACTTCAACAACGTTAAGAGTACTGTACTGAGTAACAGTATTCTATTGCATCCCAGGACACCCCCCCCCCTCGGGAGGGTGACATGATTGCGTCCGTTCTCAATTTTAGTGAGTCTAAAAGCCCTAACCACAACCATGCAACGCCTTGCAACATGCAACGACTTGCAACCATTATTCCCAATGGCAGTTGGTTGGTTGGTTGGTTGGTTGCATTGGTGTGGTTTGTTTTATTGCAAGGAGTTGCAGCTGTTGTGTTTTGGGCCTAAGGATGCAGGCTGTTTGCATCACTGCATCTACAAGCCCACAACGAGAAGTAGATGTGCTATTTTCGCTACTTCTGAAAATATAAAACGAGTGAATAAAACCGGTAAAAGGCGACACTTAACTAGGGATGGGTATCGTTAGGATTTTTTCGAGTCCGGTACCGATTCCGGTTCTTAACGGTTCCCTATTTCGGTTCCAAAATGATATAAAAGAGGTCAAATGTTTAACAAAAAAGCTCAATGTCAGGTAATGTGTATATATATATATATATATATATATATATATATATATACATACAGTGTTGGGATTAATAAAGTGACAACTTTTACAATTTCTCCATTACCATTATCCAAATTAATTCCTTAATTATATATATTTTTTTTAAATACATTTTGGAGAAAAGAATAGCTCATATGCAATGTGAAATGCCACCTAATTCTTAATACTTTTCCTTGTCTTTATTATGGGCCATCTTGTGAAAGCTGCATGCTTTTATTGTGAAGGGTCTCAGTTCTCACAGCCTGCATATTTCCACGTGCTAAAAATAGCTGATCGACAACCTCACAACGTGTTGCGTCCGCAACGCGTTGTGAGCTTGTCGATCAGCCATTTTCAGCATGCAAGCATAACACGTGTACGACGAAGAATAAATCAGGCATCACTGCGCTTCTGTGGAGGTATGGCTCCCCCATATCTTACAAGTATGATTGAACCCTACAAACCCTCCCGCGCACTCAGATCAGCCAACGCAGGGAAACTGGAAGTCCCCTCACTAAAAACGCCGGGCCAACGCTCCACACGTCCCAAACTCTTCTCCCTTCTGGCTCCAAAACTGTGGAATGCACTTCCCATTGCAGTCAGAACTGCAGCATCACTCCCAATCTTCCGCCGTAGCCTGAAAACCCACCTTTTCAGACTCCATCATGGCCCATAGCACTTACCCTAACCCCTTAGATAGCATTTCTGTTGGCTTAGATAGCATTTGACACAGACTTATAGCATGTTATGTAGACAGCACTATAATTGTATTGTATATAGTTATAGCACGCCATAGTACATATGTATAGCATAGTAGTAAATATGTATAGTTTATATGTATAGTGTATGTATAGTTTCATTATATAGATATTCCACTGTTACTTTCTTAGCTTACGCATGTTTCATGATATTGATAAATGCTTTTATGTGATGTATTCCCATGCTTTTGTTCTTGCTTAAATGTAAGTCGCTCTGGATTAAGAGCGTCTGCTAAATGCCTAAATTGTAAATTGTAAATTGAGGGAGGGAGATATATTTTGTTGGCCGAACGAGGCGATCATGTTTGGACATCTATGGACAGCTATTTTTCGTGGCACATTATGTTTAATCACAACAGCGTCACGTTTACTTTAGCTTCTCAATGTTTGGGTCGGAACATGTATGTGTCTACGTGCATATACGCTCTGCGCGCTCCAGTCTTTCTGGAGGGAGCGAAATGTAGCGTCTTCTGCATGCATCTAAGCATTAACATTTCAATGGCCGAGGGTCGTTAGAGTCTATTGTTCCGTGTTGTTATCGCACGTCTAATGGTTAGACGCGTGACAACGCAACAATAGGAAGCGATTACCACGGTCCATTCTGTTGCTGGCTCTCCGAGTAGCATGATCTGATTATAATCAGCTGTTTTATGTGCGTGCGTGCGTGCGTGCAGGGTGTCACCCAGGAACCGATAGAGAGAACCGAAATTGAATTATTGTAATGGGTACCCGGTACTCGAGCATGTTCAGTTCGGTACCGGATTGGTCCCGAGGTTCGGGACCCACCCCTACACTTAACGCCATGTCACAATATTCCCTGTTAAGAAACCCAGCGTCCAGACGGATTTGCCTGTTTTGTCAACTGCTGCGCCCGGTTGGTCGCTAAGACTCTTTGGAAGTCGAGGCGTAAATGGCCCTACAATTGCCTGTTATTCTCCAATAAGAGCTATTAGTCCAGCTTAGAGGGGTGACTGAGGCAAAGCTGCTCGCCGGCAATGTTTACACCACAGGATTAGGATTTACCCAGAGTCCCAACTCCCTCCACCCCTTTGCTAATCCCCTGGCTGTGTCTGCTGGGAGTGGTTGCAGTTGTATAGTTCCATGTTAAGCACAGGTCCCGGGTCAGCTGTTTGCCTTGTGTTTTACTAGGACATTTTTAGCACCGTCTTTTGAATTTACCGCCGTTGAATGAGTTAACCCATTTTGGTGTTAGCATTATGTTATGCTTTAGCTATTGAAAAATAGCAGATCTACAAGCTCATAGCGTGCCACCAAGTGGCGCGCTACGAGCTTGTAAGTCTGCTATTTTTGAAAATTCGAAGAACGACTGACATGGAAACATAGCTTTTTCAGAAAACTGTCAGGATGTAGAAGACATTTTTTAGAATCTGTTCTCAGGTCAAAACGGGTTAATACAGTGGTTCTTAAAGTGGGGTCACAATGTGTGACGTTGTGAGCTTGTAGCTCTGCTATTTAATCCTTCAAAGTTGGCCATACCACCCATGACCAACATTTCATTTTAAAACTCTTTACCTGTCACCTGGTGCAAGATATTTCTAATGTCCGCAGCATATACATTTCGGGGGTCCTTGACGTGAAAACCACTCGACCACTTGAGTTAAACTGTTGAAGTATAGAATAAATGAAACCCGTCGGTCTGTGTGTTTGTTCACCAGGCAATACAGGGGCAACGAGGGACAGATGAGGGAACTTCAGGACCAACTTGAGGCCGAACAGTATTTCTCTGTAAGTAAAACGTTATGTTATACTTTAGCCATTGAAAAATGGCAGATCTACAAGCATCTACTACAGTGCCGCGCTACGAGCTTGTAGATCTGCAATTTTTTGAAAATGTGGTGCAAATCTTTGAATATATATTCTTTCAAAGCAAACGTCATCTTTAAATCAAATCGTGCCCCCTCCCACGAAAAGATGTTGTCCCCACAACATATTTTCAGATGGTGGTCGGCGGACAATTACAAATATTTTTTGGGGGTCCTTGACATGAAAATGACAGAAACATGGGTTTTTTCAGAAAACTGTCAGGATTTAGAAGACATCTAAATGCCTCAACCCATTTTGGGCGGGAACCCGTTTTGGTGTTATAAACATTATGTTATAATTTAGCTATTGAAAACGAGCTTGTAGGTCTGCTATTTTTGAAAAACCGTGACGATATTTATTTCAGAAAACTGGAGGATTTAGAAGATTTTTTTTTTTTTAACATTTCGACGTGGGGTCTAAATGCATCTAAACGTCCTCTCTCTCTCTTGGCCCTCAGACGCTCTACAAAACTCAGGTCAAGGAGCTGAAAGAGGAGATCGAAGAGAAGAACCGCCAGGTACAGGAAGCTCAGAAGAAGGTGCAGGAATTGCACAGTGAAAGGTAAGACTTGTAAACTACTACTCACCTGTTCCCGAAGCCTTGAGATATTATGTGGTTTACTGAAAGAAAATAATCCTTCTTCAACCCATTTAGGCCTGATTCTTGAAAAATAGCAGACCTACAAGCTTGTAGATCTGCTATTTTTCAATAGCTAAATTATAACATGTTTAAAACACCAAAAGGGGTCCCCCCCCCCAAAAATGGGTTATATGTGTTACTGTTAAGCCTTCACAGCAGCATCCGAAATCCACCAGCTCATACTTAATTAATAATTCAATCGTTGGATCTGTATAGGTCCCAAAATGATGTCCCGGTTTACCAAGCAAGTCATATAATGAATAAACAAAAATGTCTCATAAAAGTGCACAGACCTAACCAGCTTTAGGCAGAAATGGACCACTGGTAGGAACAACGCACCTCTTTCCACAGGGTAAAGCCCCAAAACACACCAATGACTCGAGACGCAATACCAAACCGTTTTAGCTTTCGTCTCGGCGGTCTGATATGTCTCGTTGCACGTTGAAAGCCAGTTCAAAGCAGTTCAAGCCAGTTCAAAGCAGTTCAAAGGCGCATTACTCTGGTGTGCGTGTGCAACGCGTACGCCGAGTCACCAAAAAACAACTTGTTGCCATGGAGACGAGAATGCAAGTTTAGAGGCAAAATGTCACGGTTTCGTTTCAACCGTTCTCGTCTGGTGTGTGTCCTTCAGGGACTCCCTGTCGGCCCAGCTGGACCTCACGGTGACCAAGGCGGAGTCGGAGCAGTTGGCCCGGGCGCTGCAGGAGGAGCAATACTTTGAGCTCAGCCAGGAGAACAAGAAGGCCATCACGAGACACAAGCAGGAGAGCGGGGAAAGGGACGCCACCATCTCACGGGTAAACAACCACTGCATCTGTTACAGACTATATACTATATATATACATTTGAGCGAATTCCGAGCCCACGTTTCCTCTGTGGCGGAAGCGCACGTTTGTTTTGGTGACACAGAGGTGGCGACATAAAGTTTATTTCTCTTCAGAAGCGTTAAGCATCCAGTTTTCGGTGAGAGAGAGAGGCGACCCCTGAAACGGTGGTTAGTAAAAACGTTGAGCGAGGGCCGTGACCACCGCAGCGTGACGTCGTGCTTGTAGTTTTCGGTGGTCACCTCTTCCCCCGAAAACTGGACTTATGAATAGGCCTTTACTATTGTAACCACGATGCAGCGTAGAAATCGACATTGAATGACACGCGCGTCCATGCAGTGCAATGCATGTTGGGTTACCGAGTTTTTTGTGTAACACCAATTTCAATGTTTCTTTTTTGGGTTTTTTCCCCTTAGACTTGATTCTAGTTCATGACAACAATCATCCTCTTGTTAATATTCACACACCTATTTGAAGTGACATATTTCTGTCTGAGCTGCAAGTGGTGGGACATGTAGAACAACTTTCAATTCATCCTCATCCACTTTGGAACATTGTTTTAAAAAGGTGCTATATAAATCAAATTCATTATCATTATCATCATTATCCGCAGCTGGAGGAATCCAATAAAACCCTGACCAAAGATGTGGAGAACCTCGCCAAGGAGAAGACGGAGATAGATGAGAAGCTTCATTCCCAGGAGGAAGGTGCGGCCATGTTTGTCTTGTCGATGCCTCACTCCTCCCCATATCAACAAGTGGTTGAATGGAACATTCAGCATTAAAAAGAAATGCTGATCTACAAGCTTACAACGCGGGCCGTTGCGAGCTTGTAGGACGTTTTTTGTCAGACATTTGGTGAAAAAAAGATATAGACCTCTGGGGGAAGTATAATGAAATATAATCCTTGCTTTGGACAAAACCCCTTAACTCCATTGGACCCTCAAACTGTCTGCTAAGGCTTCACTCGCACCTTTCGATCTAGCATACAACATGGATGCATGCTCGATGTAGACACAGGGTAAGTGTCATGGCCGCCCCAATGCATTTCCAATGGAAGTCACATGGTTTGACACAACATTTCTGTTGTACGGCTTTCGGCTGTGTTTCGACTGCCCCCCCTCCCCCTCATACAACAAAAATGTTGCATCAAACCATGTGACTCCATTTGGAAATGCATTGCGAGCTTGCATCAGTAAACAAGTCTCATCAGCTATACATCAATCTGTTGTGAAGGTGTGAGTCAGGCCTAAGGCAGCTAATTCCCCCTCTCATGCAAGTCATTGACAATGTATAAAGCATTGCTTGTAGTGTAGTATTGCTTTGTTTTCATTACCTGGAAAAATGAACATTTCGGAGTTAGGCGGTTTCTTCTATACTGTAGGGCTTAAGAAGTGGTTATTATCATGCCGTACTGAGCCCAGACTGTCTCCCTCACAGAGTATGCAGCTCAGAAGGAGGAGATCTCGAACACAATCAAGGCCAGCTACGAGAAGGTCCTCCAAACGGAGCGCACGTTGAAGACTCAGGTATGGATCCATGTTCCTGTGTTAAGAAACCCCCTCTATACCTACCGTATAGACCAGGGGTTGGGCAACTTTGACCACGGAGAGGGCCACTATAAGACTTCTCACACTCACTGGCTCCACTTTACATCTCTGAACTACTGCATGCAAAGCCAAACGTATACGTTCTCTCAGTTCCTCTGAAAAAAGGCCTTCTGTCTATTCCAACAACTAGACTCAAAACAAAGGGGTGACCGTGCATTTGCAGTGGTCGCCCCCACTTTATGGAATGCCCCTGCCCCTTGAGTTAAAGAATGCAGAGTCTTGTCGACGGTTTTAAGAACTTGTTAAAAACGTATTTATTTCGTCAGCACTTTAATTTATGATGTAATTTTTACTTGAATTATTTGCATCTCAATGTTTTACCTTCTACGGTTTGTTTCATGTCCTTGTTTTAACATGATTGTTTTACCTTGTTGTACAGCACTTTTTTTGTTTCGAAAGGTGCTCTATAAATAAAATGTACTTACTTACTTACTTCCAGTGGCAGGCCACATTGCATATTACTGTGTGCGACGCGTTTTGAGCTTGTAGATCGGCTATTTTTGCTATATTTGAATTGAAAGAAGTAGGAAAAGTTATGCCCGATGAAGGTCTGAACGACCGAAACTGTAGGTGTGCATAAGGATTTTATTTACATATACATTGGACACATTTTTATACTATTAATTAGCTGAAATCAATGATATATCGGTATTCTGATATTAACCATTCAGTGATGGTGGGGGCTGCGTGTGGCCCCCCGGAGGCCGCCAGTTGCCAATGCACGGCATTAGATCCTTGTCCTGTGTTACAGAACCCTGTTAAAACCCCCAGCTGAGAAGAAGCCAGGCTGATGATGAACCCAGTCTTATGTAATCTCAACCTCCTTATCAGGCAGTGAACAAGCTGGCGGAGATCATGAACCGCAAGGACATGAAGCTGGACCAGAAGAAGAAGGGCAGCACCGCCGACCTCCGCAAGAAGGAGAAGGAGAACCGCAAGCTGCAGGCGGACTTGAACCTGGAGAAGGACAAGTTCAACCACATGGCCATCAAGTACCAGAAGGAGCTGAGCGAGATGCAGGCGGTGAGTTGGACGACAAACTACTCTCTGCTTCGTTGCTGCTGTAACCCAGGGGTGGCCCACACCCCTTTTTTCTTTTTTTTTTGGACTTGAGAGCTACTGTCTAAATAGTCTCGGAAACCCAGACCTTTTTTTTCCAGGGAGGAGGAAAAAAAAAGTCTGGGGCCGAGTCCACTTCAATTCGGCATAGAGTAGCGCAAACGTCGCTAACTCTCTGCTGATTTCTGATCGTCTGCACCTTTGTTAAATTGACGCACGTACACACACACATACTCCTCTCTCTCTCTGTCGCTCTAATTAATTAGTCTCATGTCGCGCAGCTGCGCCTAGTTTCTCCCGCCGGGAGCTGCCTATGCCATAAAAAGCATAGGTGAGTTCCAAGTCTACTTTCAAAATGACCCGCTCAACAAGGTCTACCCACCCCAAAAAATATTATACCATTGTTGAAAATAGTTAAAAAATACTAAAATAGAGGGGGGGAAATGGAATTGGTAGTTAAAAAAAAAAAATTATAATAACTTTGCTGCTAATTGCTGCTCATGTTTGTGCGCAAACACTCTTGAAAAGAAAGTAGGCCTATTGCATTATTGGTTTGAGGCAGCTAACGGCCTTTTGACGTCAATCAATCAAGTCACCTTAATTCAAGTGGCAGATGCCAAAAGGGCTCTACCCTGTGGAAAGGGATGTTTAAATATATATATATATATATATTTTTTTAGGCCATGTCAATGTGGTCTACCTGCACAACCTTAGTGATCTACCACGTTTTGGGCATCCCTGCTTTAAGCAAATTCAACAGCCACGTTTGAGCTCTGGTTGTGGAGTTAATAAAATAATCGATTTTGGTATTATTTTTAGCAGATCTACAAGCTCACAGCACATTCCATTGGTATTTTTTGGGGCTCAAGTACTTGATTTTGTCAATTAGTTTATAACGCATTATTTCTGAATTTGCATGCGCAAAACATTTATTTAGCAAACACACATTTATAAAAATAAAGCAGAAATGTGAGGTTCGAGATGACGAAAAGAAAACGGAAAGCTAAAGTCCAGTCTCATTATTTAGACCAGTCGTTCCCAAACCTTGTAGCCTGTTGTGAGCTTGTAGAGCCGTTTTCACTCATTCTTAAACGTTTCTTTTCAAATTTTTTCCTAAAGTCGGCTCTTCGGTGCTACTGAAAATTTCTGACAAGCCAAAATCATTTCGGCACTACAGCGCCGAAACAGCGGTAAAATAGGAGTATGAATCGGCCCTAAGACACCCACATCCGACCCTATCTTTCCCTAACTGTGCTTCTCCACCACACCCCCCCCCCCCCCTCCCCCACAGCAACTGTCGGAGGAGTCGACGTATCGCAACGAGCTGCAGATGCAGCTGGACAGCAAGGAGAGCGACATCGAGCAGCTCCGGGAGAAGCTCAACGACCTGCAGCTGCGCATGGACAACTCGAGCGTCACCAGCCTGCAGCCCGACGAGACGGACAGCAACATCGCAGGTAGGGCCTCTGTCTCTGCCGGGGGCTGACTGACTGGGACTGGGCCGCAGGGAAGCACCTTTTGGTGTTAGCATTATGCTATGGTTCAGCTATTTTTGAAAAATCGAATAACGACTGACATAGAAACATAGCCTTTTCAGAAAACGGAAGCTTTTTCAAAACTTCTTTGAATTCGATCAAGCTGGGAGCTGATACTACTAAGAAGTGGCAGATACCAAAAGGGCTTTACCTACTGCTTTACGGATATACCTATGTCATGCAAATGATGTACTTTTTGTTATTTCTTTTCCAGGAAATGTACCATAGGTCAGGATTTAGAAGGCGGTTTTAGAATCTGCCCCAGGTCTTTACTTTCAGGGTTCAATGGAGATTCAATGACTCCATATAACTTTTTGAATTATTAAGCAAATATTGTTCTCTCGGTAGAATACGACACACCTGGTGGTGATTGCAAGCAGTGACATCAGGGTGTACTATTGATGTAGCGCAGAGGCCACTGGTAAAAAAGTGGAATGTAATATTTGTATTACTACAGGTAGTTCTTCTGACCAAGCAATTGGTTGAAATCGGCTATCCAGCCGTGCTGAAATGAGCATTTCGTAACACAAGATTTGAGAACGGATTAATCGCATTTAGAAATATCAGTTGTGCTGATTTAGCGATTAGACAGTTTTGTCAGAGCAGCAGCATTGTTGGCTTAGGAATGGAACCAAAAAGGGGCTGGTATACGCTCCTGTATTTTAACGTCGGTTATTATGGTGGTACTTGGAGAGCCAGATATTTTCTGAGGTGGTACTTCAGTATAAAAAGGTTGGGAACCACTGATGTAGGGGACACTTTGTTTATTCGTTCACTAACCCATTTTGGGCGGGAACCCCTTTTGGTGTTAGCATTGTGTTATGCTTTAGCTATTGAAAAATAGCAGATCTACAAGCTCATAGCGCGCCACCGAGTGGCGCGCTACGAGCTTGTGGGTCTGCTATTTTTGAAAAATCGAAGAACGACTAAAACTGTCAGGATGTAGAAGAAATGTTTTGGTCAAAATGGGTTATTCGTTGACTAAACAATCCACAACCATCGTGTTTTACCTTCACTTCCTTGTCTTCAGCCATGATGCTCCGGCAGCTAGGACATTGCGCGCACTCTGAATTTCCAGAAAGGAGCAGAATTTCTCCTCCGGCGTCCTCTAGTTGAATGTATGAACGCACCCGTAGTTTCACCACAGCTCTCCATTCTACTCTTATTGGTTTCAAGTGGTTGGTGAAGTGGGGAGCATGGGTCATGCTAGGTTCCAAGAATATCTTTGTGTGCATACGAATAAAAATGGATAGCTACCCACCCTGAACTACACCACACACACACACACACACACACACACACACACACACACACACACAGGAAACTGTGTAAGGAGCAACAGAGCAGCCGTTGTCTCTCAAGGTTTTATTTTGAACTGGAGAATGGTGTCTGTATCCAAAAGAAAGGCAGTAACGTTTTGCCGTGGGTTAAATGATGTCGACAGAAGCACAGTGTACACATGGGAAATGTATTTTTATTGGCATTAACAGTTGCACTTTAAATGCTAAAATCATCGACTGCAGTCACGTACTCTGCTGTTTCTCAGTTATTAGTACTTTAGATGCTACTTATATTGTGGATCGGGTATTGACTAGTGCTAGGCACCTTGCGTGCATTTTATTTTATTTAGCAATGTTAGTAGGTCACCAGACCTAGATCAAATGGTGTTTTTTGTTTCTTTTTTTTTTTAAATACATTTTGCGTTGACATACTTTTGGAGTACCAGGTGTGGCTTTGCCACATAGGAGAACGCAATGAGGGCCTTAACCCATTTTGGGCCGGGAACCCCTTTTGGTGTTTCAAACATTTAGCTATTGAAAAAGGTCTGCTATTTTTGAAAAATCGTGAATTTCAGAAAACTGGAGGATTTAGAAGGATCTTTTGAAATGGGTTAAAGTCTTGACAATCGCAGGAAAGCGTGTGAAATTCAATTTGCTTTACTTTTGTGTGATTGCCAAGTTTGGCCAACACATGGCGTGGCACTATTTGAATTGTCCTCGTGTAACTCCAAACAAGTTAAAACAGACTTAATTGAATTGCTCGCGAAGCGAACTCTACTCTTGTCCCAGGTGCTCTGTAACTCATTGATTACTGGTGTCTTGTCTGTTGTTAAATCACTTCTCTCGTCTCTTATTTCCCCCTCCTCCATGTCCAGTTGGTTCTCCTTGCTCCTCTTGTCTTTGTAACTTCTATTCTTTCCCCTCTGTGAGTAACTTTTTGGAGTGTAGGTGCCTGCCTTTGTGCCTCTTGGCCTGCACTTGCTGTTGCTGCCGTTGTGTATGCTCGTGTCTTGTGGCCTTCTTGTGTTATTTTTCCATCCTCTTGTATCAGGGGTTGACAAAAAGCCCTGTCCCTTTTGTGAGGAAATTCAACAACAACACGTTTGAAAGAAGCACTGTCTTGAGTGGGGGAGAGAAATTCTCTTTCGTAATTGTTTGAGCGTATAGCCCCGATGAGGCTCTCAGACTAGAACACACCAGAGATCACTCTCAGCACCTTTCAAAACGTGTCTGGAAACTGAACACACCCTTTTTTTCTTTTTCTTCCCTGTTCTGTGTGCTTCAAATACTTAAAACACCTATTATTTTGTTGGCAAGTGGCATGTTCACCTCAGATGTAGTAGTGCTCTGTGGAGACAAGAAACTCCCTTCACAAAGTCATGTTGGCACTCAAGCCCCCTCTTAGTTCACTATCCCCCTGTACTAGCTTTCGTTGTGCCAAAGGCATGCTTCTGCACTTTCAGTTGGTATCACTTTAACATAATTACCAAGATAGACCAGCCGATAGTACACATCACTGAGGATATCGGTTCTGTTTTCAGTAAGGAAGTTGGTGACCAGGCTTGTGGTGAACTGACAAGAAGTGAATGAAAATGTATTTAGACTGAATCCTTTTCACACGCACAAAAACAAGACAAAAAAAAGACAACATCCTGCAACAGCTCTAACATGCTAAGAACAATTTCTTAACCCATGTTTGTATGTGTTCTCATGCATTGGGAGTGTGAAGTAACGGCATGGGATATCTTACATTAATTCTTGTCACTTACTCCCAGTTCAGTTATATTAAAGTGAAACCCTTGCAGAACTCTGTGTCTGAGTTCACCCGTTTGTTTTGAAACCTTTGCAACCTTTGTCACTTTGAATTGTTGTCGTATATCGCAGTTAAGTTTGAATTGAAATCACTGCATGGCGTTTCCCCCCCCCCCTACAGTGTCAACGCAGAATACTTTTGTATTTACTTCCTCTTTGCATTTTCTAGAATCGAGACTGGAGGGCTGGCTGTCCATTCCTAATCGTACTAATATCAAGCGATACGGCTGGAAGAAGCAGGTACGTGAAGTTTCCTCCATTAACCTTCATATGAACTGCTTTGTTGAAATATGCTGGCAGCACTTTGAGGCCAACACCTTTATTGTCCTCTTATTGTCTTTTTGATGTAGTATGTGGTGGTGAGCAGCAAGAAGATTCTGTTCTACAACGACGAACAAGATAAAGAACAGTCCAACCCATCTATGGTACTAGATATTGAGTAAGTATCCTTTTTATTATTCTCTTCGGTTCTCTTTTGACTTTAGAAACCATTATTTCCTTGTAGAGGACATTGTTGTTGTAACACTAAAAAGGGCCTTTTCAAACGGGAAGCGAGGAACGCACACGTTGTTGCCTGGATCAACGACAGCTCTGCCCAAGAAGGGCTGCGACAACGCAAGCGTAAAAAATAAAGCTAAACCGATTCCAGGTCTGGTGAGTCACGTAACGAGCACGCGCGCAAAACAAATTCACGGGACCGCGCTCACGTAAATACGCTTGCGTTCGCACCGCGCAAAAAACCGCAGATCTCATTGAAAATGAACTATAGGCGCGTTATATCGCTTCACATTTGAAAGGCCCCTAAAGGATATAAACCGTCAAGTTTGCCCTATCGTGTGCCAACTTACTACTTGTTTGTCAGACTGTCAGCATTAGTGTGGTGTTACGGACACTTCATTGCTAATGGTTTGTGGTGCATTACAGCAAGCTGTTCCATGTGAGAGCAGTTACACAGGGAGACGTGTACCGGGCTGAGACGGAGGAGATTCCAAGGATATTCCAGGTAACTGTAGTTCACCGGTTCCCAAACCTTTTCATGTCAAGGACCCCCTAAATGATACTCATTAGCCTGCCGACCCCCCCCCCCCCCCATATTATCCATTTGGTTCCATTTGTATACTCTCTGAGTTACAGACCCATAAGGGTCCATTTGGTTCCTAATTATTATCATTTAGCTGGGGACCCTCTGGAACTCTCTTAACCCATTTTTGGGGCTGGAACCCCTTTTGGTGTTAGCATTGTGCTATGCTTTAGCTATTGTGGCTCGCTATGAGCTTGTAGGTCTGCTATTTTTGAAAAATCGACGAACGAAAAACTGTCAGGATGTGGAAGACATTTTTAAGAATCTGATCTCAGGTCAAAATGGGTTAAGTCTCACTCTCTCTCTCTGTCCACGTCCAGATTCTTTATGCCAACGAGGGCGAGTGCAGGAAGGAGGTGGACATGGAGACGGTCCCCCAGGGGGACAAGACCAACTGCCTCCCCCACAAGGGCCACGAGTTCATCCCCACGCTGTATCACTTCCCCTCCAACTGCGACGCCTGCGCCAAGCCGCTGTGGCACGTGTTCAAGCCGCCGCCCGCCCTGGAGTGTCGCCGCTGCCATGTCAAGTGCCACAAGGACCACCTTGACAAAAAGGAGGACGTTATCGCCCCTTGCAAAGGTAACGTTGATGCCAGGGGGCTTTTGGTGGCAGCCGTGGTCTATAGGAATGGCAAGCTTACGAGGGTGCAGTGTTGTTTTTGGCAGCAAATTTAGATTTTAGTTTTAGTCATAGTCTTTGGAATAGTTTTCATTTAGTTTTAGTCACATTTTAGTCACCTGGAATGTGTTAGTGTTAGTCTAGTTTTAGTCGACTAAATGTCATGAGATTTTAGTCGACTAAATCTACAGTTGATTTAGTCGATTAAAATGTATTTTGGTGGGCACTGATGCCGTCGTAAGGACTGTTTTTACACTTGCTGAAAATAGCAGATCTACAAGCACGCGACGCGTTGTGAGCTTGTAGATCTGCTATTTCCAGCATGCAACCAAGTGTAAAATGACTTATACTTGATCTCTTGTCCACTAGTCCCTTCCTAACATTTTAGTCTAGTTTTTATTTGTTTACGAAATTGTCAGTATATTTAGTCTTAGTTTTAGTCACCATAGCTTAGTTTTCGTCAGTGAAAAAAGGTAGTCGACGAACATTTTTCGTCTTAGTTTTAGTCGACGAAAACAACACTGCGAGGGTGCAGTACTTAGTTCAGACTAGTCATTGGTCCGACAAACGACAAGCCACCTCGAATCCTAACCTAACCATAACCGCGAGCACGGGAGCGGCGCATGTTCGAGCGTTTTCCGCATGTCGGACTAATGCTCCGTGTCACAATTCAGAGCTATCAAAAATACCTGTCCTTAATTGCATTGCTGGTAACAAATCATTCATTTGTTCATTCCTTCAGAAACACAAACCTGTAACGTTCTATTGATAAACAAAACCATTAATAATGAACTGGGGTTTTACTGTTGTGTACTTGATTGATGGAGCATAGTTTAATGTTTTGTTTACCCGTGCCAGCCACTCTACATTTGACCACGTGTGCTTGTCTGTCCCTATGTATGTATCGGCACAGCATGAACAGCTGCAGCATGATTGCAACTCAATTACACTAATTAACTAATTAACACAAAAAAACACAGAGCGCAGCCGACAGGGTTGCTAGGCTAGCTACTTTCTTGGGACATTTGTGGTCGTAGACTCGTAGTGGCCACATCTGTCGTTAAAAAATTATGTTTTTTAGCGATTATCTTAGTTTCAAGGGTAACTGTTGTATAATTGCAATATTACACTTGAGGGGGTGCTTTAACGTCATTAATTTCGGAACTGTCCTGCAGCATGGTTAATGACGTTAAACCACGCCATCTCGTCTAATATTGAACTGTCCTGCAGCATGGTTAATGACGTTAAACCACGCCGTCTCGTGTAATATTGAACTGTCCTGCAGCATGGTTAATGACGTTAAACCACGCCATCTCGTCCTGCAGCATGGTTAATGACGTTAAACCACGCCATCTCGTGTAATATTGAACTGTCCTGCAGCATCGTTAATGACGTTAAACCACGCCATCTCGTGTAATATTGAACTGTCCTGCAGCATCGTTAATGACGTTAAACCACGCCATCTCGTGTAATATTGAACTGTCCTGCAGCATGGTTAATGACGTTAAACCACGCCGTCTTGTGTAATATTGTCCTGCAGCATGGTTAATGACGTTAAACCACGCCATCTCGTGTAATATTGAACTGTCCTGCAGCATGGTTAATGACGTTAAACCACGCCATCTCGTGTAATATTGAACTGTCCTGCAGCATGGTTAATGACGTTAAACCACGCCGTCTTGTGTAATATTGTCCTGCAGCATGGTTAATGACGTTAAACCACGCCGTCTCGTGTAATATTGTCCTGCAGCATGGTTAATGACGTTAAACCACGCCGTCTTGTGTAATATTGTCCTGCAGCATGGTTAATGACGTTAAACCACGCCGTCTCGTGTAATATTGTCCTGCAGCATGGTTAATGACGTTAAACCACGCCGTCTTGTGTAATATTGTCCTGCAGCATGGTTAATGACGTTAAACCACGCCGTCTCGTGTAATATTGTCCTGCAGCATCGTTAATGACGTTAAACCACGCCATCTCGTGTAATATTGAACTGTCCTGCAGCATGGTTAATGACGTTAAACCACGCCATCTCGTGTAATATTGAACTGTCCTGCAGCATGGTTAATGACGTTAAACCACGCCATCTCGTGTAATATTGAACTGTCCTGCAGCATGGTTAATGACGTTAAACCACGCCATCTCGTGTAATATTGAACTGTCCTGCAGCATCGTTAATGACGTTAAACCACGCCATCTCCTGTAATATTGAACTGTCCTGCAGCATGGTTAATGACGTTAAACCACGCCATCTCCTGTAATATTGAACTGTCCTGCAGCATCGTTAATGACGTTAAACCACGCCATCTCGTGTAATATTGCTCAACTAGCAGTCATCAAACAGTAGTAGTACAGGCACAGGGTGTGAAACACAAGGTGACGTGTGTGAGGTCATGTGTTTAAAGAGTTTTGTCTTTGACCCCCCCCCCCCCCCCCCCCGGCAGTAAACTACGACGTGACCTCTGCCCGAGACATGCTCCTGTTGGCCCTGACCCAAGACGAGCAGAAGAAATGGATCGGCCACCTGGGCAAGAAGATCCCCAAGACGCCTCCCTCCACCTTCTCCAGGGCCTCGCCGCGCACCATGTCCACTCGCTCCGGAGCCAACCAGTCCTTCCGCAAGAACCCCAAAAGCATCACCGGAAAGCCAAGGTAAACCTCACGTTCTGTTCCGTTTCTCGTTAGATCCAGTGCTTCCAAAATGTTTCAGCCCGTGACCCAAAACAGAAATTAGATAGATATTCGCCCCTGGGGACCCAAACTAGTGAAAATAGCAGATCTACAAGGTCACAACGCAACGCGAACGTTCCTTGACCACCTCCTATAAGTACCAATTTGTTCCATAATAAGATCTTTCTTGTAGATCGGCTATTTTCACTAGTTTTGGATTATGTTTTGAAATGATAATAATTAAAAACCAAATGTAGGAAACGACACCTAAGGGGACCCATAACAATGTGTCTGTGACCCACAAATGGGTCCCGACCCACTGTTTGGGGAAACGATGCTTTAGATCACAGGTTTTATACATTTTCTCATTTTGTTCTAGTTGCAAACAAAATGTCATTAGGAAGGCAGTAGCACGGCGTGCACTTGAGTCACTGAGATGTACTATTTTTTTAAGCAAGTTAGTGAGGGTGTGCTCCAGTCAGAAGAGCTATTTCTGTCCCTCCTGGTGGACGTGGATGTGGTCAAGTCAGTCATATGACGTGCTGTTTATCTCCTGTGTTATAGCAGAGCGCAGTCCAGCCTCCAAGCAGCAGACACGACATCCAGCACTTGTTGACAACGTCTAGGTTTTAGATTTGTTTTCGTCCTTCAGATTTTGGGACCCTGCGTATTTATTTATTAACCGTGTCCGTGGGTGTTTTCTAACAAGCGAGCCACTGCTCTTTGGCTGCTGTTGTTGTTGCTTGGCTCCTGGGGGTTGTTCTTTCCATTGACACTTGGGGATACTTTGTCTAATAATTGGCGCTTAAGTATTGTTGGGTTTCAACGACTAACACATAAGCCACTCTTCGACCCTGCTGTTTGGCGTGTTGGCCCACGTTGAATGTTTGGCATTTCCTCTTATCAAATATGACGCAGAAGTGTTAACGGAGTTTTGCAGTGGCTCTGCCTGTCGTACATTAACTTAGTCTGGGTACTAACCGAGTTAGAAAGGTCTTGGCGTGCTTTTACTGGACACCTGTCTCTGTTCTTTTTTTCTTCCAGCTAACCGCCTGACCCATTGGATTATCCTTTTGGACTCTGTAATCCCCCCCCCCTCCCCCCCCCTCTATTAATTATGAAAAGTCAATCAAAAAAAAAAGACCAGCGCTGGAAAATTGGGACACTTGTCAGACCTGAGGTATCAGGGACATTGAGGCCTGTTCACCCCCACTTTCCCGTCCTTCCTCCAAACCCGAGACACACACACACACACACACACACACACGTACAGCTCAAGCCTCCAGAAGATGTCTCACTTCGTTGTAACCAAACTATGGACCTGAACAAGAAGGAGGGACACGTCGCACCATGTGTTGCTTCATGATGGAAGAGGATGGATGAAGGGGGTTTTGCTGGGACTCTTGTATCATGTATGTACTGTACATGGTCGACACTGAGGTACTGTAGTGCAGGTATTGGCTTAATCTGCGGTGAGTGGCTGGCTGCATCCCGGGGGGAGGATGAAAGCGTATTTTGTATTCCCTTCCCCCGCCCGTAAAAGCAGATACTAATGCAAGCATACTTCTGTTTCCAGTTTAAGAATGACTTTTGACGCCTTCATCCGACGGACTTCAGTGGCCTGCCTCGATTCTTGTTACTCTCTGCAAGTCAGTTACTCAGTTATCAGGGTTGGGACAGAGTATTGGGAAATGAGTATTAGATATTTTGAGTATTGAGTGAGGAGCATGCAAGAAGATCATCATTTAAATCTATGCATTATTTTTATTATAATAATTATTTTTATTGCTCCAAGCCATAAGAAAATTCCATTGTAATGGCATATAGGAGACCTAAAAACTTCATTGATTTTTTTTGTTTGTTTTTATGTGTTCATTGGGTACATTGTTTCTGTAATAAGTTTGTTTTCTTGTATTGTTTTTTTTTTCCTTTTTTTTTTTTTTTTTGTAATGTATTGCCTTACATTGATTCATAGATAAATGGTTCAAAAGGAAAAACATTAAGTTAACAAATGTAAAACTGCACTGTTTGAATTGTAAATTATTTGTAGAAGACTAAACAGGTGTAGCATTTGGCCCACCTAGTGCCTTAACGTTTGGATAATGATTTTACCGCCATATCTGTTTGCGTTTATCTCCAAAACAAGACAAATCTTAACTCTTCCACCTTATTTTTTAAAGAAATCCTTTTTTTGGTTTTTATCAGAATTTTCCTCTCTGGTTTGAATATATATATATATATATATATATATATATATATATATATATATATATATATATATATATAGCTAACCTATCCATGGATATGGATGGATTGCGATAGTGTGTCAATACAAATTCCAGAGTCCATTATCAACATGAAATGTTTCAGGACGGTGTACCTGTAGGCTAAGGCCTGTCAATGGATGCCCTCTAAGTTTAAAAGTGATGTGGTATTGTCCCGTTAATGCAAACCCCCTCCCCCCCACAGTGTACATAATTAGAGAGACAAAATGCTCATGGAAATACCTCCACAAGAATCAAAAATGGTTTTATACATGTTTTGTTCAGTTGAAAAAGCACTGGAACTATGATCTACTCTTATTTTTGTCTTGGAGGAATTGCATGTTTAATTGCATTGGAGGCCGCACTGATGGATATGTGTCAATAAACATATCTTTATCTATCATTCTCTGTATTTAGGTTCCCTTTTTGTTTTGCTGTGGTTGAGACTTCAGGGCTTCAATAGTTTATTCAATCAGGCATCTACAGTACATGTTGTTAGAAGTGCTCTTAAAGCTTTCACAGGGGATGTAAAATGTAATTTTTTTTACTTTTAAGAAAATGTGAGTTAAAGACTCTTTAAATGTGGCTTGGAGGGTTGTTTGGTCCATAGAAATCAACGTGATTTATAGTTCTATATTTTTAGAGAAATCAACGTGATTTATAGTTCTATAATTGTATAGTCATCAAGTGAGAAAACTGGGTCCCAACATCGACTTGTACCTGCATGGCAGGGTAAGTATTTCGTTTGATCTTAAGGTGTATATTTCACTTTAAAACACTTCTGGGGTCATTTTAGTGTCATCTACTTAGTCTTTTGTGTGCACCCCAGGCCCAGACCGTTTTTAAGTAGTTCGATTCGACATTTAGTGATTTGATATGTGATATTCATTTAATCAGACATGATCCCCCCCTCCTATATGAGCCCAGATTCTACTTCAAAGCATGTTGGACTAATTTAAATTAACCACGTGCTTGTGGTGTCCTACTGCATAAAGCGCCCTTCATATTTTAGTTTTGTTTTGTTTCCCCCATGTAAAACACTCACCTAATTGATGTATCGCATAATCTGCTGCTGAGCCAATCAAATTAAGCCATGGGGAAATGAACCCAGGAAACGGGTATACTACCTTCTAGATGCACAGAGCCTATTAATTAAGGTTCATCTCGGTAGGGTTGGATTAAGTCGAGTTAGGTTTGAGGGAACGTAGGTTGAGGGTATATAAAGCAGGTAAACTGCCAGATGCATCTGCTGCAATAAAGTGGTGGTAGTTGAGATAAAGGCTCCCTACAGTACAAGTAATGTGAAAGTCTAAGGGACCAAGACCGAAGGGACTTTGCTCCCTTATTGTATTTGTCGGGTTTCTTTCTCTCCTTCCGCCAAAAAATAGCAGTTCTGGCTTAACCGTGCAGTCGAAACTTGGCAATATAGTAGCCCACGACCATTGGTGGCGCTATAGTACTCAATTGAAAATGCAAACTTTGAACAGTCATAGCCTGTCGGCAATAAAACATCAATCTCCTCCCGGGAATCAAAATGTATGAAAAGTTCTTAAAACTTTCTACACATGAACTTTGGACAGAAAGAATTACGCTTTTATGAGCCAATGACTATTTTGACAGTTTTATGTAGATTATTCTTCTGCCCCTTTACAGTATGGTAGGTAGAGGGTCATGCCAAATGGCACTGAAACCAGTCTTACTCCAATTGGCCAAAGCAATCGTTTGAAAACTTTGAACAGGCATAATTCATGCCTCCTTTGGCCAAGATCCATGGCCCTTGTTTACACATGTGCCTTGATTCATACGGAACACATTTGTCACTTCGACCTATAAGCTCCGCACTCAGATTTTCCACCATTTCGAATAGTTTGAAAAAATATCGTGAAATGTTCTACGCACAATCTATGCACCATTATCTGCAATCCCAGTTGAAGAGAAGTTTGTACGTAAAAATGTGTGCCGAAATATAGCTGTAAGCAGCGATAACAGGCACTTTGAACAGGCATAACTTGTGTGTGTGTGTGTGTGTGTGTGGACGTACGAACAGCTGCAATACTGTTGAGCAGCCTAAAAGGGCCCTAAACATAGGGACATACATAGGGATGGACATAGGCACATTGCTGTTCCTTGGAGTGGTTGCACCACTCAAAAATAGCTAGTAGTCACTGCCAGCCAGGTACCTTGTCATTTGTGGTAGTAGACAATTTAGTCGTTATGTCAATTAATTCCTCCCCACACACATTTCTGTTATCACTGTTGTTGCATCCTACCGACTCACCGGGAGGACAGGGACTCCCGCCCAACATTCCTACTGACGGGTGCCACCGCGGCCCATAGGAGTACATGCAGTGAGTGACCAACCTTGTCCTTGGTGGTGACGGTACGTGACGGGCAGGCCCACCACACAGTGGCCACGCTAGCATGACGATGGAGCCCAGGTTGTGGATGGACTTCTTCAAGCCATCCGCCTCTGACCGGAAGTCTAGAATGCTGCTTCTGGGTATGGGGTGTGTACGTGACCAGTGGTCAATGTGTCCATACAGACAAATGCCAAGTCTCTTTTCTTCAGAATATGTACTACAGGTATGACACTGATTTACTATCAGTAGCCGGGATTTACTATGACACATTTTAAAACATTTCACTATCTACAAGGCGTTGTAAGCATATAGATTGCTATTTAGTGTGGTTGCCCGAATGACACTTTATTATTTCACTGGAGTAGTCTTTATTTTGACGCTTTATACCTCCCACACTGTACGCTGTACGCACTTGAGCCATATGTCAAATTGACCGAAAAAATCGGGAATCGTGTGCTTGTATTTTGTTAAGAGAAATGTTGTATAGTTTAATTGATATGAATTTATTAGTGAATTAAATTTCCCCATTGACATGAATGGGAAAAGGCAAAAATTCACATTCAAGTATTCGTTCCTCGGAGACTGTAATCACTATAGTTACAAAACTTTTAGGGATAATTCAACATTATCCCTAAAATTATTTAACCCTAAAATGTTATCGGTCGGCCTCATGGTGGCGCTATAACAGCCCACTTTACCTTTTGGCTTATAACTCTTGAACCGTAGGTCGTAAAATCAAAATTATTTTTTTACACGCCCATTTCCGCCATGATAGATTTTCCGCCATTTTGAATTTTGTCCAAAACACACTTTTTGCTTTTCCTCCTACAGATTTTGTCCAAATCTCACAGAAATCGGCACACGTGATCTCTGGACCCATCCAATTAAAACTGAACTGCAGAATTTTTAAAGTGCGTATCGTTCGGCCGTAATCGTCTTCCGAAGTTAGTAGGAGGGGCCTATATCACAAAAAATGCCATAAATCACGAACGGAATGTCCAATCCATCCCACATTTCAATCACATGTCCGGGGTGGTTCAATCAACCAAGTTCTAAAAGCAATTCCATTTTCATCCATAGGGGGCGCCGCAAATGCGAGAAATGTAACCGTTTGTCGCAAAAACATGAATTTCGGGGGTTAAATCCCCTCCGAATTACTTACGCATGATCTAAGGCGTGACTTGAAATTGTAATTGGCTGGCAATACTAGTGGGAGGGGCATATGTAAGCCACTGCGGCAACCACACTCTGCAATTTTTTTAAATTGCGAATTTTCTAGTTTCACTATGTGTTCATGCCATAAAATAGGGATTAATTTGTTAGATTATAAAAGATCTAATGTGAATTTTCTTTCAAAGCTATTCATGGTTATATATGGTTATATATATATATATATATATTTTTTTTTATTTTTTTACTTTTTTACCTGTGATGATATTGAATTTAGCTGTTATTGTTCATGTCATGTCTATGAATTGATTGCATAGGGCCTAAATGGAAACAAGTTTTTTGGTTCTATCCCTTTTGGACTGAGTGTCTGACTGTTCTCCTATTATATTTCTATTCAATCAATCAAAAAAGCACATGGTCTCGGCCTCACTGCCGTGACTCTGTTCTGTGAAGTTACAACTGCTGTTGATGCCGTCCTGCATCAAAGGGGGCTTCAGCCCCTGCTCTTTTACCCATCTGTAAAAAAAACTGCCCTCTCCAGACCATGAATGCCTCATTTGATATAAATGCCCCTTTTCCATTAAAGCATTCGGGAGAATTGCCTCTTTTTTTCCAAACTATCCTGAACTTGAACGCAACAATTTGTCTTACGTGTAGAAATCCATGTCGTAAAGCCGCATCTTCAGTAGCTGAAGAGTGTGGGGTCACGCCCCGAAAATAGCTGATCTACAAGCTCTCAACACATTGCAGCGTTGAGCATTGAGAGTTTGTAGATCCGCTGTTTGATATTTTTGGCCAAAAGTGTCCTTTTAGGGAATTTCAGCCCCTGCCTCTCTAACATTCTCTGCACGTCCCTGATGTACCGAGCCTGCAGGATTGGATTGGTTGATTGCAGAATGGGTACATTTCACATGAAAGCACAACTCAATACAAAGACTGTTACTGTGGACGACACACCGATTAAAGCATTGCACTTGTTTACAACAGGGTCCACCATTTTCAATTCATCAGAGCTTTTAGAGACGTACAAATATACACTTCTATATATAAAAAACAGGAAATCTTGTAAGGAGGTAAAAAGGGAAAAGAAATATGCAGTATAGCCTAAGTGGGAAAGGGGTTGGGGTGGAGTCAGATTTTATGGGGGCCAGTTTCGAATTACGGACGTCCGTAGGTGCCCTTTGAGAGCGGTTTTGAAGGAGTCAAGGGATTTGCATGTCTTAATGGCTGTTGGTAGGGCGTTCCACATTTGAGTGGCATAGGTGCGAAATTAATTTAGTCCCTTGCCGAATGTTGGTTGCACACATGGTTTGTTGAACTCCCTCTGGTGTTGTGGCTGGGTGTAGTTAAGAGAGTACTGGTATTTAGACATAGACAGGTACATGGCATGGGTATCATGGTGGTGTAGCGAATCTTGTGGACCAGACCCATTGCAAGATGCTGTACTCTGTTGTTGTGCCATTCCAGGCTGTCAAATTGCTCACACCTGCAGAGGGAGCAATAAAAGTGAGAGAAACTTGAAAGCGGGCTTGTTGTTTGTTTCGTTTTCAGCTGCTGACAGAGAGGAAACACTTTTTTCTCCAGTGTTCTTAACTTCTTACTGACAAGTCTCCCCTTGTACAGGTATAAATTAACAATTGGTATTTCTGCTCATGAATAATTGAATGTGTTGTCATGATGTTTTGTTTATAGCTTGAGTGACTTTGTGGAGTGTTTTGAAAGTATTATTGTGATTCCGTGCCCAATGCAATGCAGCACATGGCCATGATAGGTGCAGTGTAGGCCTACAACGTTGCTAATGTGTGTGGGAATTTGGGCAACTCGCGTTTATTATAATAGGCAGAAAAGAGAATAAAGAACAAACTGTATTAACAGAGTTAAGAGAAAACGATTTTGTGTTTACACTGGTTTTGCACTTTAAATTGATTTAAGTTCATGGTCATTTATACAAAGTATACTTAGTCTTACATCAATATTTACCTTTTGGGTTTGACCTGTTGGAAAAGAAAATATAAATGGCATTACATACCTGAATACTTGAATGTATAACTTGTATGACAGCATGTGCCAACATTCTTGAGCTCTATTCTAATATGATGATCAGGATCAGATTCATTAACTACTAAGCTTTGAGTGCTAGTACTGAGTATAGTAGCATTCAATAATTACATGTTTTTCCCCATGTTTATTTTCAGTGTATAGAAATGGCGTGTGCCAGCAGTCTCCTGTCTGAAGAGCAGTACCTGTGTTCTATCTGTCTGGATGTGTTCACTGATCCAATCACCACTCCATGTGGACACAACTACTGCAACACCTGTATCACACATTACTGGGACACCAGTGGTGTGTGTCAGTGTCCACTATGCAAGGAAACCTTCGGCAAAAGACCAAAGTTCTCTGTTAACAAAGTCCTCTCTGAGCTGGCTGATCAGTTCAGGAAGACACAGAAGCTGACAAACCATTCCAACGCAAACCAAGAACCTGTTAAACCAGATGAAGTGTCCTGTGATTCCTGTACTGAGCCAAAGCCGAAGGCCCTGAAGTCCTGCCTGGTGTGTCTGGCCTCCTACTGTGAGACTCACCTGGAGCCTCACCTGAGAGCCACAGCGTTTAAACGACACAAACTAATCGACCCTGTAAAAAACCTGGAAGACATTCTGTGTAAGAAACACGACAGACCTCTGGAGCTTTTCTGTAAGACTGACCACATGTGCATTTGTCAGTTCTGCACAGAGTCGGACCACAAGTCACATCAAATCATATCTCTGAAAGAGGCATATGAAGGGAAGAAGGCTGAGCTGGGAAAGACAGAGGCTGAAGTTCAGCAGATGATCCAGGTGAGACAAGTGAATATTCAGGAGGTCAAACACACTGTACAGCTCAGCAAGAAAGATGCAGACAAAGTGACAGCAGACACTGTGCAGATGTTCATGGCTCTGATCAGATGTGTTGAGCGAAGCCAGGCTGAAGTCATTGACGTTATTGAAAAGAAGCAGAAAACAACAGAGAAACAGGCTGATGGCTTCATCAAAGAGCTGGAACAGGAAATCACAGAGTTAAAGAAGAGAAGCTCTGAACTGAAGCGGCTCTCACACACTCAAGACCACCTCCACCTCCTCCGGAATATCACACTCACCAACATCCCTCCACCCAGCAAGGACTGGACAAACATCAATGTCCATCCGTCTTCATACGTGGAGACTGTGAGGCCAGCTGTGGCTCAACTGGAGAAGACACTCAGTCAAGAGATGAAGAAGAAGCTGTGTGACATTGAGCTAACACCTTCAATCGAAAACCAGAAACAGACCATGAAGTCAGTATTAGAAACTACTATGCGAATAGGCGACGAATGGTACTTGATAGGCTATTGGTGGTTCAAACAGTGGAGGTGTTATGTGGGATTTGACGATTTGTACAGTGTCGGACAGCATAGCCTCTGTCCCGGACCTATTGATAACTCTGGACTGTTCTCAGACCATGAGACCCAAGTCCTGAAAAAGCACCTTGCAGATAAGCGTGACTATGTCCTAGTTCCCACTGAAGCATGGAACAACTGGTCAGCTGGTATGGTTGTCTTGAGGGCCAGAGAGCCATTGTCAGGAAAGTGGTTGAAGATGGCTGCATGGCTACAAAGTATTGTAAAGTGGAGGTCTATTTGTTGGAACTAAACTTGTTTGAGAATGACGACAGGGACAATGTGGTAACACGTCAATTCAGTCTAGCTGACACTATAGATACCATAGAGAAGGAGATGAGGTCGCTTTTTGAAATTCCATCAGAGAAGGAGACGCGGCTGTGGATGCGCTCAGTGTTCAGTCGTCCTCCAGTGTACAAACAGCTGCACCCAGTTCTGTGCAGAACTGTGCAGGATGTTGGTCTGCACCACGGACATATGCTTGTGATTGAACGGAAGAACGAGGATGGCACGTGGCCCAGAACTGTGGGGGATAGGAGGCCCCATCCCAAGTAAGCCAAACTCCTGGACTAAATGGCCCGACACCGACGCAGACGCCTCTTACACTGTCATGATATCTTATTTCCAACTACTTCCCGTCTGCATTTACACCCTATTCTCCATGTGCATCAATCACACTCATTACTCACACCAACACCTTCTTTGCTCACACTACAATTAGCAGTGCAACATTGCAAGGGTGACAACGTCGCAACGATGCGTGGAACTAGAATCGAGACCGGCCGGGGTAGAGTTTCTAGTCTAGTCAATGTGTCCCATGCTGTTGGCAGCAGTCAGCCATGCCTGACTGAGCTTGTTGAATTGGAGTTCATAAGTGAGGGAGGCAGGGAGCGCTCTCTATACTAGGCGTTCGGTCTGAGCAAATCGGAGCATGGGAAGAGAAACAAAAAGTGACCAAGTTTGGAATGCCCTGATGTTCCCTTCCCTCAAAAAATGGCATCCTTTCAAACAGGCTTGAAAATCCACCTTTCAGCAGGCCAAAGGGAGAGGAAATGATCGCTCCTCCTCCTCCCTTGGACAAGTGACTACCCCCGCCTCTTTAAGAACCCCTTCCTTTCCCCCCCCCCAACCTGTACACGTCTTTTTATTTTTTGGTGATGATTTGAATTTGGTGGTTGTTTTTCATGTCATGATTACGAGTTTAATAAAGATCCAGTACCTGAATGGAAACAAGACTGCAATGGCTTTTCCCGGTGATACGCTTTTAGACAAAGTGTTTGACTGTACTCTGTATTGTTTACATTTATGACTAAAGTAATCTAATCAATCAATATTCAGGGAGGTTTTACTATGAGGTTCCAGTTAAAGGGGAAAAGTGAGTGGGTTTTAGGAGTGGTCATAGAGTCCACTAACAGCAAAGGGGAACACACCCTGAGCTACTAGACTATAGTGTTGAGGAATGGAAATCTGTACAAGGCTTTTGTTGACTCCTGTCCTCCCTGTAAGGAGAGGGGGGTGTTTGGGAGTGTTTCTGGTCTCATTTTATGACGTGGAGATCAGAGGTCATTCTTTCACTGGCTGCACGGTGCACCTTCACTGAGAACCTATCCCTACTTCAGTCCATGTCCTAATGATAGTGGTAAAAACTCTGCTCCTCTGATCATCTCTCCTGTCATTCACACTGATTAGACTAATTTAATCCTCAGTTTTACATGAACATGTTAATTTTCAACAAAGACAACACTTACAGTAGGCTATGTATATGGAAGGGCTATTATTTGTGTTATTTAAAATCAAGACTTTAATTGTATTCTATTGGCAGTGGTGGAAGGTGGAATTCACTTTAAGTACATACAGTATCAAGTATTGTACACTAGGCTACAAGTACTATACTTTAGCTGTTTGAAAAATAGCAGATCTATAAACTGACAACCTGTGGCAAAGCTTACAGATTGGATATCTTCGATAAAGCTGGACAGACACTAGAGTATGTTATAACTTGTTTCCCTGCTCTTCTTCTATTGAGACATTTAGGTGAGAGAGTATGGGTACAACAGCAGTGGAAACAAAAATGTGAGGGGAGGTTTACAAGTCCAGTATGTGATATTGTTTTGTTAAAATACGTTTTAAATAGCTCTATATTTTGATAGTAATCAAGTGTTTGTTCAGTAACAGGAGTCTCTCTGTCTCTCAAGCTCCAGCAGTCAACAGATTGAATAGAAAATGCTTTTTCAGGTCGGCATACCAATTTTATCCAATCGGCATAGAGAACTCACTGAATCTAGGATAATCGGATAGTGATGACAAAAATAAATTAGCAGACAAAATTGGAAATGGAACACTATAAAATTGAAGCTGATTATAAATGGGTACTCTCTCCTGATTGGATGAAACTGACCAGATGGTTATCACTAGTCATCACAAGTGTGATGAAGTCATCACTTTAGGGCAAGTGGCTATGGCCGAATTTATCCCAAGGAGTATTTTTGTGCAGAACTAATGCTTGGAATGGATTCAGAATCATGAAAAACCACTAGTTTGACACATAACTTCTTAAAGCATAATGAAATTGTTAAATATTTGCCTTATAGGTTGTTATAACCCCCTATAATGAATGTAATATAGAAAATATTTCATGCCAATTACAAAATATTATATATATATATATATATATATATATATATAATATTTTTGTATAAACACACACACACACACACACACACACACACCAAATTTCCCACTTTATAAAGAATTTGTGCATGAGACTTTGTATTGGGAACTTCACTCTGCAGATGTTTGTGAGACCACACCACCACATGGTCACATCAGTTAACAACACATGCTTAGAATATGATAGAATAACTGTAAAATAGTAGCCCTGAAACATGACTGTCATACGACAGTGAACCAGTAAATGGCTAGTAAAATATTAAAGTTCTTCAAGTTCAACCCATAGATATAAACGACTTAGCCTAAGATTTAGACTCTCATAGATGTATTTACCAATTCTGACATTTTGAATATATGATTGAAAATGTCAGAATCGATAAATACATATACGAGAGTCTAAATCTTAGGCTATAAACCACTAATAACTCGATAAACTGGATGTGCTGTGCTCACTGCTCGTCATTAATCAGGTGTTTAAAGAAGTCGGGTCCAATAAAGGATTCCTTGAGGGGGTTCCAAATCAAAATTAATAACTAAATATATGGGGGTTGAAATTAAACTGAAAGTTTGAGAACCACTGATATATCATATGCACCTTAAGTTGCTTGCCTTCTGAAAAGGTTTTTTTTTTGTATTGGCTGTCAGGTGACTGTCAGGTGGGGTATTCGATCCCCAGATCGACTCGATACGCATTCCTGCTAGTCAATCCCAGAGCGCGTGGTCGTGGATCAGTGTTCAGCGTGTGTTGTTGCAGCGTCATTCTGTATGAATGAAGTTCGCAGCCAAGTCAACTCCACACACACACACACACATTCGCGCCCCGGTGGACAGTCTGTCAAAAGAGAGCTGAAGGAAACAAAAGTGGCCAAACATGCCAGTGTTTACAGGTAGGATGGTATTGACGCACAATATTTGCTGTGATATTATGTATAAAACCTCACACGTGTTTTTAAGTCAAGTGTTTTCGCATGTTGGCTAGCGTTAGCAACACTGGACTGTTAGCAGGCTGAAGCTAGCCAGGCCGTCTTGGAGGAATCACTATGAGGAAGATGTGCACTAAAGTTAAAATACCAAATTATGACGTTCTCATCATAACATTAATCAGTGTTACTGACTAACTGCGTCAAATGAGTGGAGTAGTCTGCGTTAGCCTGGCGCCTTCTGCTAGGAAACTGATTTAGCGGCAAGCTAGTTAGCTAGCTGGCTAGTTGTCAACTTGTTTATGGCTAATAATGTCAACACATTGCTGCCGCATTACCTGCTTCTCTAGCAGTACATTTATATAATGATATCAGATCAAGAAGAGTTAGTAGTACATGTTTATATATAACTAGCAAGTAAAGTATGCAAGACAAACGAGTCAAATGACTGACTGTTTGCTTGTTAGCCAACATGATATTGCCAACAGAAGTTAGAACGTCTTCCAAATTGGTTTAGTAGTTATATCAAAGTATTAGCTACACATACCAGCTGTCATCTTTAACTTTAGAGCCATAGCTAATAACCATCTGAGCACGTTTGTACTGCGTTCGTTTCTGTTGCCTTGTATGCAACAGTTAAGTACAGTATATGCTGTGTCATCATGGTTTGATAACATTTGAATTCCGCCATTCTGCATATTATTTTGGAAGCTAACTAAAGTAATAACCTGTGCTGTGTGTGTGTGTGTGTGTGTGTGTGTGTGTGTGTGTGTGTGTGTGTGTGTGTGTGTGTGTGTGTGTGTGTGTATTTTTAGTAAATGTGAAATGGGGTAAGGAAAAGTTTGATGGAGTTGAGCTGAACACGGAAGAGCCGCCCATGGTGTTCAAGGCTCAGCTGTTTGCCCTGTCAGGAGTTCAGCCAGAGAGGCAGAAGGTCATGGTGAAGGGAGGCACTCTAAAGGTAACAATGAAGACATATAACGGTGATGCAAATAGCCTGCATCCTTACTCCTTAGACACACTACATTGAGAAAAGACGCAGTCATGTCACCCTCCTGGGATGCAATACTGTACTCAGTACTGTACACTTAACGTTGTTGAAGTAGGACTCGTACAATGTCCCTGGGACCCATCTAAATGACCATGTAATGAGTCCTGGGACCCATTACTTTGAAAACCTATTTACATCACTGATTGTATGCAGCCTCACTCAGAGATGGGCAATAGGTTTTACATTTACAAATATAATGCACCCATCATTCCTTAACACCCATGAAGACCTGAGACCGATTCTACATCTCAAAATATTTTGTTCCAGGGACCCCCAGAAGCAGACCTTTGAGTTTGAAATGTTCGCTTGTTGCACCAACTCAAGATTAAACAAGCTCAAAGTGTTTTTTTTTGCAGTATAAAATAATGGTTAAAGTGGTTAAAATCTAAAATGACACACTTTTAAGTAACTACTGTCAGTAGAGCATGCTTAGCTTGGGACTTCGGTCTTGTAGTATTTTAATGGACAATATGTGCTAATATATATATGTCTGTCCTTCTGTTGTAGGACGATGAGTGGGGCAACATCAAGCTGAAAAATGTGAGTGAATAGCGGATTTTTAAGTGTTTGTGTTTGTCCCGATTAATTGGGAGCAAGCTGAGCGCTGGCTATTGAAAGTGAAGATGAATTTCTCTTGTAGGGAATGACCCTGTTGATGATGGGATCTGCTGAAGCCCTGCCCGAGGAGCCGGCTGTCCGACCCATGTTTGTAGAGGACATGACCGAGGAACAGCTAGCATCAGCGGTGAGTTAATGTAAAGGTTACCGGATGGATTAAGACGTGTACAGGCTTTTAGTTCCGACACCTACCTCAAACCCTAACCTGACCATAACTGCAAGCACGGGGGCAGTGCATGTTCAAACGCTAGTCCGACCGTTGTTCCCGCATGTCAGACTAATGCTCTGTCGGAAATTACCTTCGGATCTCTTGTCGGAATTACCTTCTGAAATGTAAAGTTTCATCAACGAGAAGCAGCAGATATTGCTTGATCTCTGCAAACAATGACTACATCTATATATTTTGTCTCTACGTCTTTCTAAGACAATATTTTGATTAAGCTGTTTACATAGGAGGCTATTTATAGAACTATTCATATTCTCATGTACATACATGCTTCAGAGCTTTAGCCTGATTAATGACTACAGGTGCCACCTTCACAGCAGCTGCTTTTTAACATCTAGTGGTTGTAGATTTGTTCAGACAAACGCACCTCTCTACCTTCATTTGATTAGCTAGTTACCACTACAATGTTTGCGCCCTTTTAACAACTTTATGCTATGCCTTTAAAACCGGTGCGTTGGTGCCAGACTGCCAGTGCTTTGGTGCCAGTTTCGGGCCTAACCACAAAAATGCTTTGGTATCAGACTAAACAAGGTTCACAACCACCTGAACTGCTTGACCATGAATGCTCTTATTATCTGCCATGTGTTGCAAATCTCTAAAACAAAAGTCCAATAGAGAGTTTTGGTTACTAGATTAAGGTGGAGAGGAGACTTTTTCCTACATTTTCAATCATTTGTCTAAAATTGGAATAGGTCTTAATTGGATTAGGCTTATTCTTACTATGACCTACCTTATATGGTTTAAGATGCTGTTTTACATGACTATTTATATTCTGTTGTACATTTTCTTCATCTGGTTTTCTGCTGGTTTGTTTATATTCTGATTGGTTGGTGGTTGGTGCTTTAGAATATTTCTTGAAATACAATGCATACATGCTCCCTGGACGTTAGTCGCAATGATTTTGGCGACCAAATGAGAAATTACCTTTCCTTTTGTTCCACCTTTAGAGCATAATTTCCAATTTCCCCAAATCCCCACACACTATCTCAAAATCTAATGGACACTTTGCCATGAAAAGGAATGTGCTCAGAAGGAATGAACCCTACTGATTTTTAAGGGGAAGATTGAAGTGCATTCTGTTTCTTGGAAGAACCCAAGGTTAATTAAATGAGGTTAGGAAGCGAAGACCGTACGGTGGACTCCATATTGCTCCCTGGAAGGAAAGAAACATGTGCAATGGGCTATATGCAGCCAACACTTACGTGTTCAGCTTCCTTGGTCTCAATTGCGCATGATGTTTCTTTCCTTCCAGGGAGCAACATGGAGCTTTTCCTCTAGCTCCAACCTTCAGTCATTTTCTATTCGAGTGTAAGGAGCAGCATGAGCTCTAGAGGCTGCTAAAATAAAATTTTACCGCTGTCTTCTATGATGAGAAGTTCGGTCATGGAGTGTCTCTCTCTCTCTCTAGCTAGATTCGGAAATTCTGAACAATCCCTGTGCTCAGAGCTTAGGGGTAGGACTAGGACAGAGTCTGTCACCCTAAATAGTGGGCAGCGTGGCTGTTGCTGGGCCCTTTACTCTTGTTATTCCTATAGTGAGCCTTATGAATGTTAATAAAAAAGGAAATGAAGATGCTGTTTCCTCTTATTAAATAGAAGAACTAACCCCTTGTTTTTCTATGGTCCAAAGCTGGAGCTGCCTTGTGGGCTGACAAACCTGGGCAACACCTGTTACATGAATGCCACAGTGCAGTGTCTGCGCTCTGTGCCAGAGCTCAAAGATGCACTCCGAAGGTAGGGTTTCTTCAAAAAATGTGTTTATCCGAAAATCCATTTCATGCAAAGCCTAGATGTATTTATTTTGCGATCTGTGGGTACTGTTGAAATGTACAGTGCTTTTTCTTGTCAAACATGGAGCAATCTTTTGCTCCTATTATCCCAATGCAAGCAGGGAGATAGAATTCCCCACCTGGTCCTTGGTCTGCACGGTGACCTCTTACCAGCGCATGCCTGGAAAACGTCCCTGGGGAGGGGACCAGGAAGCATCCTTACTTGATGCACAAACCACCTGGCTACTTTCTATGCAAAGGAGCACCACTCTGGGACTCATTCCCTGGGACTCATTCCCTACCCAGAATGGGCAATGCATCGGTTTTCTGCTGACAACCAGCTCAGATTTAGAGATGCTGAAGCTCATCCCAGCTGCATCACAGCAACAGATCCAGTCAGAGAGATCTGGAGGTCACTTATCCAATGTCATCAGGAGGACCACACTGCAAAAAGCACTGATGCAGTCCTCAGCTCTCCGTAACCCTAAATCCGATCTTCCACAACTGTGCCTCGAGATCCCGTCAATGAATAACACAAACATGATGGGTATCTGCGCAGCTCTTTTGGAGGCCAATCACCCACCGAGTGGTGGGTGAGTACAAATTGGCCGTCGGTAGAGCTCCCCTCACCCCCATACTTCCACAGAAGTTCCCTCAATATATATCCTGGGGGACCCGGTTCTATGCCTTCTCCAGTTCCACTCTTGTCATACGTTCATTTCAGAATTAGGGCCTCTTGTGTTCAGTTCTACACTTCTTGTCAGACATGGTTAATTTCATGTCTGTTCCTGCTGAAATTGTTGGGTGCATACTTTTTAGTTTAGTTTAGTCATTGGTTAGACATAAGGTTGGTGAGGGGTGCGTTAAGACGACCTGATTAAGGTTGGTGAGGCGTGCGTTAAGACGACCGGATTAAGGTTTGTGAGGGGTGCGTTAAGGGTTGGGAGAGGGTTAAGGTTCGGTTTAGGTGTGCTGCCCTGTGGGAGGTTAGGGTTTTGTGAGATGGGTTGTAGGACTAATGTCTGGTCTAACCAATGACTGCACTCGAAATTGTCTCCTTTTCTCCACTTAACAGGTACGCGGGTGCTCTGAGATCTTCAGGAGCTAATGCACCATCCCAGTATATAACGGCAGGTTAGAGGGAATTCCTAGATTAACGAATATATAATGAATATATATATATGTGTATATGTATAGTATACAATATAGAATGTAAAAGTGCAAGAGTGATTATTCTGTTCTCATCCTCAGCCCTTCGTGACCTGTACGACACCATGGAGAAGACGTCTTCCAGCCTCCCACCCATCATCTTGCTGCAATTCCTTCACATGGCCTTTCCGCAGTTTGCAGAGAAGGGAGACCAGGGCCAGTACCTCCAGCAGGTAAGGAACTCGTCTCCACCACCAGTGTTCTTACCCCCACCACCAGCACCCAGAAGGCCTAACTTCTGATTAGAGAAGACAAAGATGGCTACTACATTTGAGTGACAGAGTGCAACCGAATCCATTTCTATGACCGTATTCCCTTTTGTGTTCTGTCAGGATGCCAACGAGTGCTGGTTGCAGATGATGAGAGTCCTTCAGCAGAAGCTAGAGCCAGCAGAGCCAGAGACTCCAATGGAGGTAAACAAAGCATCTCTTTATTAAAAACCCTTTTAGACCTGTTTTCTGGAAAACCCATGTTTCTATGTCATTGGCTCTCAAACATTTTCATGTCAAGGACCCCCTGAATTATATGAAATTGGCCGCCGGACCCCCATCTGAAAATATGTTGTTCTATGGACCTCCCCAGAAGCAAGGTTTTCAGTTAAAAACATTCGCTGTGAAAGAATATATATTCAAAGATTTGCGCCACATTTTCACGATCTTTCAAAAATAGCTAAAGTTCAAAATAATGCTTAAAACACCAAAAGGGGTTCCCGGCAGGAATGTGTTAATATACAGCTATATTATAATAATGGATGGGCAAGGTATTCTATTTATTTTTGCATGAAAGGAATGTAGAAGAAATGGCTGAGTGTATTGAACATTTCCACCTTTTTATTCTCCCTAGACCGAGTCCGAGGGTGGAACTGTCGCTGCCGCTACAAAGAAGAACTTCATTGACCAGTATTTCGGTGTGGAATTTGAAACCGCGTATCCTTAATCAGATTTGTGTTTGACTTGGACATTTGAATTATGTTTGAACCCGGCGAATTACATTTTTAAACTGTGGTGTTTTTGTATATAGCCATTGGAGCACAGAAGGCCCTTTTGAAGTGAAACACTTGGGGCTATGTTTGCACAAGGTACTTTCGTTACCTCGGCAATAACTGGAGACGGCTACCATGTATCGAGATGAATGATAATGCGGATAGGTTGTTTCCAGTCTCATAGGCGGGTTATGTATGGGTGGAAAAAATTACTTGTGTGAAAAAAACACATTGCTAAGGCTATTCTCACCATTTAAGTAAAAACCGGGGAGCCATGCCTTGCTGCTAAATGGATAACTATCAAAGATAAGTCTTAGTAAGAAGCAAAAGAACGTTCCTGTTCTCCCTTTGAGCTTCTTCGGTAGTGGGTACTGTATTTATGAGCATTGTACGTCTGTCATGTTTTTTGTTGTATTTTTTTTTGTTACTGTCAGAGCTGGGTCACTTATTTTTGCCTCTTGTCTTGGCTAGTTCACTCTTGTAAAAGAGACTTCAGTCTCAATGTGTTTTTTACTGGTTAAATAAAGAAAAAAAGATATTACCACTATTTGGTTGTAATTTTATAGAACCTTATAGAGCCCTAATAATACATCAGCGGTTGAATGTAGCCATCTGTCTGGCTTTTTCTTAACCCCTCTTGTACTCAGTATGAAGTGCACAGAGTCTGAGGAAGAGGAGCAAACGAAGGGCAAGGAGAGCCAGCTTCAGATCAGCTGTTTCATCAACCAGGAGGTGAAATACCTCGCCACGGGACTGAGGCTGGTAAGTATCAAGCTTGGAGAGGTTTATGGTTTCTGTGCTGTATCCAATTTAATGGCTGTGAGCCGCATCCAGCGAGATGCATCATGTCCACTTCTGGCAGTTGGAATAGATGCTATATTTTTGTTCGTCTCTAGTGTGACAAGACCACACACACACACACACACACACTGGTATGTCTATCTCCATAGTAACACGATCTAATGTGTTTCTTTCCCCCTCTAGAGACTGCAGGAAGAAATCACGAAGCTGTCCCCATCTTTGGAGAGAAATGCCTTATATATAAAATCTGTAAGCTTCTTTTATCATGCCCAAGTTGATTATAAAATAATAAAAAAATAGGTCAATATCGACCTCTGACTTGACAGATCAAACGACCCAAATGTATCTATTTATTTGAAGGGGTTTTGTCTTGTTTGCATCCTCCCAGTCAAAAGTCTGCCGTCTCCCTGCCTACCTGACTGTTCAGATGGTCCGTTTTTTCTACAAAGAGAAGGAGTCTGTCAATGCCAAAGTGCTTAAGGTTGGTGTCTTTGATATTTGTGAGGTTTGAAAATGAGTGGAGCCCAAATTTAGAAGTAAAGAGTTTTTTGAAAGCTGAAATATCTCCGTCTGGTTCAATAGGATGTCAAGTTCCCCCTCATGCTGGATGTCTACGAGCTGTGCACTTCTGAGCTCCAGGAGAAAATGGAGAAAACCAGGTCAAAGTTTAAGGAGGTGGAGGAAAAGACGCTGGAGAAACAGCAACAGCAAAAGGACCAGGTAAGACTGGCTTAAATACGTCCAGCTCTTATAATCACATTTGCCATTTTATGTCTACGCAAGTGTAATTTCGGCTTTGAATGGTGTCACACCTTTTGCTGTTTTCTTGCAATAGTTGAAGAAACCAGTCACAACAACGAAAGCAGTAAAATATGAACCTTTCGGCTTCCCTGATGGTAGGTTGGTTACATTGGTGCTCCCATGTTGCTATACCTGTATGTCCCTATAGAGCTAATATTGTGTTCTCTAAGCTCAGGGAGCACGACGTGTTGTAAAGACACTATTCTGTTCCCTACAGACCTCGGTTCCAACAACAGTGGCTACTATGACCTGCAGGCAGTGTTGACACACCAAGGTCGCTCCAGCTCATCAGGTCACTATGTGGGCTGGGTCAAGAGGAAAGAAGGTACAGTAATCTTTATTTTATCTCTCTGCTGTCAGGAAGAAACTACAAAATCTTCAATTTTCAGAAAATGAAAAATATAAAATTTTCAGGAAAATGAGAAAGCAAAGCAATAGTGCCTCGTCAAAGTTGGTGTTGTGAATTTATAAATTGTCAATTACTTCCATGAGAGTGGCAGAGGTGGTGGAGTCGGCTGTTTTAGCAGACTGTTTTAAGATTTTGTCTGAAGCGCTTTTTACTAGGGATGCACAATAATTATCGTCCCGATAGCAGGAATTATGACATAATAATTATCGTCCCGATAACATTATTAATAGCTCAGATAATAATATATTGAATATATATTCTTTATTTCATGTATTTTCATATGCTTGCAGTTATGCGAAATGATTATTCGTTTCATCTGCTGAAGGTATTTGCTGACAAAGCACCAATTGTGTCATAGGTATAAAAATGTAATTAATTTAATTTGCTTAGGTCAAAGCTGTTAAATGTACCGTTACTCAACTAGTATTTTTTTATCTATGTCTGTATATTTTCATTAACTATCGGTATCGCCGTATCGGTCTTGAGAAGCATGAAGTTATCAGTATCTGTTTCAAAAAACCATTATCGGGCATCCCTACTTTTCATTGTCTCAATATGTTTTTAACCAACACACAGACGCAAAGGGTGTTCAATAGCACTGATAATTTTTTTTAAAGAAAATCAAGTCCGGCGATCTCTAGGGGTCCACTCAAAAGTCCCCAGAGAGATCTGTCCTGAACAAATATATATATATTAAACAAATACAAAATATTGTCAGATTGCGGTCCCATGGCCAAATACATATTAATGTAGGGCTCCTGTTGACATAGAAACCCTAACAGAAAACAAGTATCATAGTAGAAATGTCATGCCTCTGTACTACCTATAGAAAGTAATTGGTTTCTCTGTCCTACAGATGAGTGGGTTAAGTTTGACGACGACAAGGTGAGCGTGGTGTCTCCAGAAGACATCTTGCGGCTGTCCGGTGGTGGAGACTGGCATATAGCATACGTTCTACTCTACGGACCCCGGCGACTGGAAATACTTGAAGAGGAACAGTAAAAAAAAAAAAATGCAAGAGCTATAAAATAGAACCAGAAACGACATCCTACATGCATAAATGCCATTTCCAAGCACTGTCTGCATAGATGTGCAATAAACCTGGGTTGTCTTTCAAATTTGATTACCATAACTTTTTTTTTGTTGCCGTTTTTATAACTGACACGGATACTTGTAAAACACATTTCTCCATCAAAACGGAGTTGAGTATTCTATCAGTTTATGATTAGAGATTTGGGGAAAGGAGGATCCTGGATCCATGGAGGCGTTTGTCTTGTTCTGCAGGTTTCAGTAAATGTTTTATACACATTGTATATTTTTTAAAGCCTTCGATAAAAGGTGCTCATGTCATAGAATCAAAGTAAACCAGTTTGTACAGAAATGTGTGGCCAAGTTATTGTACTTGGACGCATCCAGGCTTGCATCTCTTCAAATTGGATGCATTATGAAGGATTTTAACACTGTTTAAGACTCTTCTTCACTTATTGGGTCTCTGGATAATTCTGTCTGTTTTCCTAGTTTAGATTTTCTGGCTTGCATCAGCTCTGCTTGACATGCTATGAGGTGCTGTCCCCTCATTTTCTCAATGTGGGCTTTGGATGAGGCGAGTAGAGTCCAAGCTCAACTCAAACTCGGATTGAGGTTTGACGAGCCTTGCATGATGTCCTTGTTGGAAATGATTTTCAGAGTTCACACAGCTGCTCTGACATGATGCTATGCTTCACTCTTCATGCAGTTCTCCCAGTCACATTGCCCCAATGTTAAACGTCTAACCTTCCACTCTGTAATAACTTGACTGGTGGGTTTTCATAGATGGTGAAAATAAACTGTTATACCAAATGTGTGACTTATCTTTTCTTAACATCTTACAATCAATGGAATAATTCACTGATTACTTGGAAAAACATTTATTTGATGTTTGTTTCTAGATCTAAAAAAAAAAAAAAGGATAAATGATATTTAAAAAGAACATTAGGCGACTAGCAAATCATCTTTATGCCTCATTGAGGCTGTCTGCAATCTGGGAGAAGCCTGCGGCATTGAGGGCTGCGACCAGGTTCTCCACGGTGGCTTGTGTTGGGTCTCTGTCCTGCCAGGCACACAGGAGCAGCTTGGCCTGCATCTCTATGTCTTCGCTGTCCGTCTCGAACTCCCGCACCTCAGCCGCTTTCATCTCCAGCTGCGTGGCCAGGGTCTTCCACTGACCACCCAGTTTGGCTGCAATGTCATCCATCTGCAGATTTGTCACCAGCTTGCTCTGCATGCTCGGACCTGGGCAAAAAATAAAATACTGAGTGAATGCAAGCTTTTAATGGTTTGTTCATTTAAATGTCAATCTCGGGAACACTTTAATGGCTGCTGCATTTACAGTATGAGACGTACCCTCTGTTACTAATATGGGTTACATTTTGAGGACAAAAGTACAGTGAAATCTACATAGTACGGTCCATTTGGTTTCATTTTATGGTAATACGCTCTCAAGAAGTTACATAATTAGAGACCGTAGCGTAGAAGAATTGTTACTTTGATCAACGTTTGCCTGTTATCTCTCCTATGGTACCAACATTAATACAGCATGGCATTGTAGACAAAATCTTATCCAACAAATAATATTCAAAGTTTTGGGTCTAAAGCTCTAAATCTCATCAAATGATTGTCCGTGGCTCAGTTTTCTCCAGGTGGCGAGGAAACGACATTGAGGGGTGCAAGGACACCAACAAGGAAAGGGGGAACTTACTATCATTGGTCTCTTTTAGAAGGTTATCTCCGTTCTCGTCGTCATCCTCCTCCCCCGTCTTGATCTCCTCTGAGGGGATGTCCTTCTACAGATGAGGAATAATCAGAATACAAGCATTAATATGAACGTCTTGTGACATCTCTGGGTACTACTGGAGTGCACAGTTGGGATATTATCCCATTTAGGTGTTAGCACTATGTTATGCTTTAGCTATTGAAAAATAGCAGATCTACAAGCTCGTAGCGCGCCGAGTGGCACGCTACGAGCTTGTAGGTCTGCTATTTTTGAAAAATCGAAGAACGACGGACATAGAAACATAGCTTTTTCAGAAAACTGTCAGGATGTAGAAGACATTTTTAGAATCTGATCTCAGGTCAGAATGGGTTATTGACATCTATAGTAAACTTGCTCACCGGCAGCTCTTTGGCCAGTTTGCTGACCATGCTGTCCAGGTATTCTGCCAGGCTCTTGAACTTCTGGGGCATGGGCTGAAAGAAGTGGGGACTCCTCCTGGACAGCAGTCGTAGAGCTCGCCAGCCGTAATTGGAATTTCGCACAACCCTGATTTCACAGGGAGAAAGGGGTAATTACTGGTGTAGAAGCCATCCTCACTGTTTTGTATGTCTATTATTATTGTTATCACAATTGTTATAGTTATTATTTGGCATTATTGGTTGTATTGTATTTGTATGTATTTGAATCACTGTTTGGACACCAAGGGCACGCCTCCCCAGGCCTAATTGATTGAGAGCATATGTAAGCCTGGGTGATTGGGGAGCGACATGCACCTGGTGGACAAACCAGTTTTACCAGACAGACAACACAGAAGAGACAAATGCCAGAAGGAGATGTTTGTAATGTATCATCACTGCACTTACTTTACATAATGTACTGTATATATTATATATATATTTCTTTATATTATACTGTTCGTTGTAGGACAGTGTCATTCAAGTGTACTAAAAGTTCAATATGAACATCACCACCATACCACTCAGGGTGTAGATCTAGGTTTAAGTCTGTGTGTTTCATAACGATGTAATGAAAATACATTTCCTGAAAAGTAATGGCTAACAGAACAGTATGTTGCGTGTGACACCGCTCAAGAGCTTTTAAAGTGAAGACATACTTGTACTCATCCTCCACCATGTTAGCGGGGTCGGCCTGTTCAATGGCCTCCGTAAAGAACTCGTCCAGAGACGGCATGAACTCCCTGGATGGAAGACATTCACACACACAGAGATGAAACAACTTCAGAAACGGAGACACGAGCACGGTTACAGACTAGGCTGTATATGCTAGCTAGTGCATGGGTTTTCAACTGTGGTCCTTTGGCCCCCTGGTGGTCTGCAGAGTTATTGCAGGTGGTCCCTGGCCATGCATTTTCTGGTAATACAATGCTTTGAAAACTAGATTTGTTTTTGTTCCAACTCATGATTTTAGCCTGTGATAAACCCATGAAATGGTGTATGAACCCCCACCACTGTTGTGTCAGGTAGGTCTATGATGGACCCACCCAACACAATAGTGGTGGTCCCCCAGGTTGCTCTTAGTGAGGATGGTGGTCCCCTGGGTCAAAATCTGTTTAAAACATTTTTAGAATCTGATCTCAGGTCAAAATGGGTTAAACAAGATGTGCTTTGATTAACTGTACAACGTAATAAAAGTCTACGTCACTGACCTGTTGTCCGACCTGCAGGCCTCCATGTTATCGTGGTTCAGGTTCCACAGCCTGGTCAGCTCATCACTGGAACAACACACAGGGTCATACAACAGGAACCCATTGGGTCGTTTTGAATTGTATTCACATAACAGAGAGATCTTACTTCCCCATGAAGATCTTGCGGTCCGGCCCTTTTCCTAGGAAGTCTTCCGGAGCTTGTCTTTTCCTGGTGGGCCTCTTGGGTTTGTCTTCTACCGTTCTGTGGGAGCCAGAAAAATCAAGAAGAGTCACTGGAAGGTGACTTTTGTTGCACTTGCAAAATGCTGGCTTAACGTTTGTAAATGTCTAAAATGACCTTCCATAATAAATACTAAGTAGTTGTCATACCTCTCTTTGACAAAGCTTGCGCATCCCTCGTTCTTCCAAACATTCCAGTTCTCCTCTGTGTTCAGGATATGCTGTGAGAGATAAGAGGTGGTTGACCAACAAGTCAAATCACTGACGGAACTAAAACATAATGCCATTGCTAGCCAAATGCATTGTACTAGAATAGATCAATCATGTCAACATCACTTACCTCAACCATGGTGGCAAACTGGTCTCCATCTGGCGGGATCTCTCTCAGCAGCTACAGTTTAACAGTTGAACATTAGCTGAAGTTTGCTTCCCCCCCCCCCCCCCAAGACTGGAGCATTTACATTAAAATAAATATATATATATATATATATATACACACACACTATACACATCTACTGTATATTATGATCTAATACCTTGACATATTTGTGTACATACCGTAACAACCAATATAATGTAAACAGCAATATGACAGTCTTGTGTACAACAGCTATGCCAGTATACGAGTGATATTTGCAAGGAAGATTAAAGACTAACCTGGTATACCAGTTTGGTTGTCTCTTCAATCCACGCAGTCTGGTCATCATTGAGAACGCAGCTGGAACTGAAAGATAGTAAGAGGCAGCAAATAGATTTCAGTAAAGTGCAGAGATAACACATTCCAAATTGCTTCAACAGATGTGATCTGATTAGTTGTTCTAAAAAAATATATATATATAATTATATAAGGTTTCCAAATACTGGGTCGGGACCCATTTGTGGGCCGCGGAAACATTGTTATGGGTCCCCTTATATTCCATTTCCTAAATTTGGTTTTGAATTATTATTTCAAAACATTTTGAAAAAACATTCCCAAAAAAAAGCTAAACTTGTCATGTATTAAAGCAAAAACATTTTCCCAGTAACTTCATGAAGAAATAAAATAAAAGAATCTAAGAATCTAATCTAAGAAATTCCATGAATTAGAAGAACAAGAAGTGGTCGAAAATAGCCTATCTACAAGCTTACAATGCGGCGTGAAGCTCTGCTATTTTCACTAGTTTGGGGAGCCGGGAGAATGTCTAATTTCTGTTTTTGGGTCACGGGCGCTAAAAAGTTTGGGGAACCACTGTTCTACTAGCCTGGAACTCACCTATGCTTTTTATGGCATAGGCAGCTCCCGGAGAAACTATGCGCAGCTGCTCGACACGAGACTAATTACTTAGAGCGACAGAGAGAGAGAGGAGCGCATGTGTGTGTATGTCAATTTAACAAAGGTGCAGACGATCAGAAATCAGCAGAGAGTGAGCAATGTTTGCGCTACTCTATGCCGAATTGAAGTGGACTCAGACCCAGACTTTCTTTTCCTCCCTGGAAATAAAAAACGTCTGGGTTTCCGAGGCTACTGTTGTACATGCAGCGGCCCAGCGGGTACCTTTTGAACTTGACCTGGCCCTTGAGGTACTGGAAGAGGATGAGGTACTGCAGGAGAATGTGTCGCCTGAAGTTACTGTCACTGAGCTGCAGGTCCATGAGCTTGAGGAGGCCAGAAGAACCACACATGACAGAGAGAAAGACCAGGTAAGCATTCTTTTTCTTAACCCATTTTGGGGCGGGAATCCCTTTTGGTGTAGGCATTGTTATGCTTTAGCTATTGAAAAATAGCAGATCTACAAGCTCATAGCGTGCCACCGAGTGGCGCGCTACGAGCTTGTAGGACTGCTATTCTTTGAAAAGTCGAAGAACGACTGACATAGAAACATAGCTTTTTCAGAAAACTGTCAGGATGTAGAAGACATTTTTTAGAATCTGAAAATGGGTTAATGTACTGTATAGCCATATGACTTAGTCCCAGGTGGGTTTGTGGAAAACACTAAAACGAGAAACAAAAAAAATCTTCATGGGAGTTTATTGCCGACTGTCCTACATAAATCCGTTCTCACCTTCTCACTGGTGAGGAACTTGGCAAAGTAGACGTGTTCTCCACCAGATGTCCTCAGGTCCTCTAGCTTCCTCTTAGACGCCTGCATGTCGTCCAGTTTGTAGCTCTTGAACACGGCCAAGGTCTCGTCCGAGTACTGAACGGGACAAAGAACAACAACCTCTACTGTAAGTGCATCTTAATAGTATTTGACATTTGCAAATGTCAAATCCTGTTGAGGGCGATAGCCAATGGCATAGTTTATCGGTGGAAAACACAACAAAACCACAGATCTTGCTTCTAGAGTGGAAGCGGCTTTACCTTGAGGAATGTCATCCAGGAGAATTTATCGTAACACTGCACGGGGTTTCTGAAGTAGTCCTGCAGCGTCCAGAACTTTCTGTATAAGTTGTAGTCAATCGGAATGGAACTGAAAAGTCAAACATTCAGTCAATGTTATTGAATAGATTAGATCATTAGAAGATGTGACAGAAAGGGACTAATGTGAAAGCAAGGAAATATGGATGGCTAATTCTTTGATCATGGTTTTATTTATGTACACCGACGCCTCCTAATATTTAAACTGCAATGGTCTGATTATGACAATAAAAACAAAAGAATATCAGTGGAAAATGACAGCTTTTTAACTGAATTGCATTGTTGTTGCCGTCGATAAATAGAATCATTGATCTGTGAGTGCCGTTTGTTTTGATGCTACCACTTACCATGGTGCAGGTACGTCTTCTTCACCCATCTCTCCCTCTTCTACCTCCATTCCATCTTCCTTTTCTTCTGTGTGCTGCCATAGACAAAAGTTTTAATTTGAGTAAATAGCCTATCTACAATCTCACAATGCATTCACAATGTGGCTCGTTTAGATTGTAGATCCCCCATTTCTGCTTATTGTTGTACAAAGTATATAGGGCCTAAGTGTTTAACAAGGTACTGATGAGTGTCGTGTATGGAAAAAATATATTTTATACTGATTTACAACAACATTATGAATACAAGCCTATTGTATAAAACCTTTTTTACTGTCCTGATAACATACCACCCTGACACTGACCTTATGTTTGTACCCTGAACTGTATCACTTCTGTACATAAAGAATTCCTACTCCTTACTCCTTACTCCTGTAAATCTTAAGAGAAGTTGGTTCCTCGGTCTACGGCATTTAAATCATAGGGGGGGTGAAGGTGTCAAAGCGGCATCCTGGTATTGTTGACCCGACATGTTGAGGCTGCTTACAGTTGGTACTTCCTCTGTTCCTTAGCAATGACCCCAGTAAGTGGACCACATTTAGCTGAGTGGGTAGAGGGGCTGCCTGGGAAACAGAAGGTTCCTGGTTTGTGTCCCGACCTACGCCTCCCTGTTGCACCACTCAGTTCACACGGGTGTGATTTTAACATTTTCATCACAAATGCCTTCAATTTCCATCACAAATGCCTCAACCCATTGGTGTTTGTTTACCTTTTGTCCAAGGGTGCTCTCTTGTTCATTCTTGTTGTATACCGTGATGTTCTCCAGGTTGAACTGGCTTTGGAGATTGAGGCCTGAGAGAAGTAGAATAAATAGCTACATGAGGAGCAGGATTATGACCCATTATATTTAATTGAGGAGGCAATGCTTGCACACCTCCCCATTAAACACTTAAACCGTCTATACTTAGTAAACAGGACATGAGTTGCTTCTATACTTCGTGCGTCACAATGCTTTGCCAGCTTGTAGATCTGCCATTTTAGGCAAATGTTCCCCCAGAATAGGCTGGGATGCATGAGGTTAATTCACCATTTGTCAGCCTTCTGATTGGTCCCTGATTGACTGGTTCTGCCTCGTTTATGTTGAATTTGCTTAAACATCACTTTTGGAAAAAACTAATTGCCCAGCCACGTGTGCTGCACATGGATATCACAGAGCACAGAATATCAATATGAAGCAACTGAAAAACATGTAATTTCAATGGTAGTGGATGGAGAGAGAGGATTTTTGGAAAGGGGCACAACAATTTACAATTTCACGGGTGGGACTTGACAAAGGGTGAATTGGCTTCGGAATCTGACATCGATTCATCACATCAAATGCTATGTATACAAATTAACTACTGACCCGATTTCTCAGACAGAGGGAAGAGACGAGCCAGGAACAGTTGGATTCTCCCGCAGAATACTGTATTCTGAGATTTGGACAGCCTCCTCAACAGATCTAAAGAGATTAACCATGTGTATTATTACCTTTACTCCCTTTATGCATCGTGATGAAAACGTCTACAAATATTATCCTTACCGTTACACATCCTCAACAAGTAATTCTTTCCAGCGGTATAGAAGGAAGTCTGAAGGGTAGAGAAAAATGCACATTTAGGTCACATTCTCACCTCAACTTCGGTAGACTCGATGCGAATGGGCGGAGAAGTTGCATAATTCTTGCATTCTTGCAAGGAAACGCAACAGGGAACTTTATCAATGAATATGTTCAATTCATAAACTACAGAGTGAAATCTATTTCTAATTGTAGTGCGGTGCGCTTGCGAAGCGAAACCCCCTTTTTTTTGCGAACTTGAATGCCATTGTTTGATCCGCACCAGCATTTGAATGAGCCTTCACACCCGCCAAACGAAGCGCACTTTCCGACGATACGCAGCAGGATTCGTTTTAATCGCAGTAAAGCATTCTGGTGTGAATGCCACCTTAATAGAATCAAACAGGATGTTCCATCTGGTCTTCAATGGAAACAATGACTGTGGATATCTCCCGATAACATTTCAAACACCTTTACTGTAAGCCTCTAAACTAAAGGGTTAGCCAACTTACCGATTTCCATGTGCCGACATTCTCCTCCACAAAGGAGAATATCCTGTCACATTGATCGAGAGGCAAGCAGTCGAGTACGTCTCCCAACAGGACGAATGGAGTTGTAGCAGAGCAGATACCTGCATGGAGAGGGCTCTTCATTAATGTCTTAAGTCTTAACTGAATCATGCCTGATCATTTCACTCACAAAGTTTTTAAATATAATGGAATTATTGTTCCACAATAACATCCTACCTTCTGTAACTGCATCGATGCTGAGGTATATGAGAGACAGATAATCCTCACTGCTTGCCTTCTGTTCAATCTGCAGGAAAAATAAAATAAACGATGCTGGCTCAGAATCTCCAACGAGCCACAGTGCCACAGTGCTCTCATCTATTATGTATACAACTGAGATCAAAATAAGATAATAAAAATAAAAATAAATACTTACAATCTGATCTCCCAGAACGCCCCTCAATGATTGGTCAAGTGTCGTTTTCTTCTCCGTCTCACTGGTTGGGAGAGGATAAATAACATGTGTAATGTATTAACAGTAGCCACAAGCAACTTAAGATGCTAAATGGCTTGGGTTATCCGCTTTGTCTCTGTCAAGACTATTTGTAAAGATCCACTATGCCAGAGCTGCCAACCTGCACACATTTTGTGTACCAACCACGCAATTCTAGGCGTATAGACACCTAGAATTGCGTGGTTGGTACACAAAATGTGTGCAGGTTGGCAGCTCTGCTATGCAGAGCAACTTTCTGTCAATAAACTGAATGTATTGGCCTGGGCCCTGGCTCATCGGTACCCAGGCAGCCTGGCTGGTAGTCCAGTCCGGCAGTGTGCCGCGGGTTCGACTCCCTTTACTGCATGTCAATCCCCCCCCCAGAAAACTGGGTTACAAAATCGTGGGATAAAAATGTAAGTAATTTTTTTTATAAACGTGTTAAAAGCTCTATATTCTGATAGTACTCATTGCTATATAGAGTGTTTGTTCAGTAATAGGAGTCTCCAGTTGTCTCCAGCTTTTTATTAAACAGCTGTCAGGATACAGATTAATCAAGTGGAATTGTAAGTGATGATGACACAAAGAAATGAGCAGGCAAAATTGGAACTGAAACACTAAAAGGTAAGCTGACAAATCATACATGGCTACTCTCTCCTGATTGGCTGAAATGTTGTTACCTACCCTGAAAATGTATCTTCTGTTTATTAAAGAGCTGAGACAGAGAGACTCCTTGCTGTTACTGAACAATGATTGATTACTATTATTACAATAGTGATTTAACCTTTTAACAAAACACTTTTGTTTTACCCAAAAAATATCACTTTATACACTATACTATACTATACTATACACTACTTTTAAAGAACACAGACAGGACATGAGGACAGAGACTTTCCCATTTCCCGAATGGGCTCTCGATGGACGGATGGAACTTTGTTCATAGCATCTAGCAGATTTTTGCTTGCGGCTTAAGACCGTATTCTTGTATTCAGTTTAACTTACTTTCCAGGAATCTGGTTGAAAGCGTTGATCAGAGGCTTGCTGTTTCTGCCCGCCAAAGCATTTGCAGTAGACGCCTGTGTGTTTATGTGAGCAGAGGAGGGAAATGTAGCTTAGCCGTTAGCACTGATAGAGAGGAGCAACACAAAAGACAAAGGCACAATGAAATAACCAGGCTGCTATCGTCTCAATAAAAAAGGGCACTTGTTCATGAATGCGTATTTTCAACAGGTAAGACAACTAAGTCATTTGCTCACCGTAAATTTGTCTCTAGCGTCGACAAAATTAAATAAGGACGGCGACATGTTGTTTACTGCTGAGAGAACAATCTGTCACTAGTATAATAAGTATATACTTCCGGGTGAACAATGAATGACCCTCTATTCGCAGATAAGTAAGCCTGGGACCGAGGCTACCCAGTCTATTCTATTGAAAAATAAAAGAAGAACGTCCATGCATAAAGACGCTTCTTTATAATTAGAGTTACTATATTGTAAATTATAGAAGGAAGACACTTGACAGAGAGACATTTTATTCAAATGCAATACATTTTACTAGTTAGATAAATTAGGAGAAGGCATATCTTAAAGGCATGTCATACACTGGCGGTGCCAGAGGGTGGTAGTATAGTATTGTACACGTTTTTTCATGGTTTTCTCATGCTCGAGAGAAATTGTAATATTTAGTATTTTCCCACAGTGTATTTACTCCACACAGCACACATATTGGTATCTTTCTACTGTTTATTTTTATTATTATTATTATTACAGTATTATTTATTCATTCGTCCATTCATTCAAATATTTTGGAACAATTTGTAACAATTCGATCTATGTGCTGTGTTTTCTCACCTGGATTATGATACATATTTTTGTTCAATAAATAAATTGCACAGGCTACTGATGCAAACAGTTGTGGCAATTGACTGTCCTGCACTAACTATGCCAGAGGATGGCAGCATTTTACACTATACACCATGTATTCTCCATAATGGAGTTATAAACTGTCGAATACATGTATCTGTTATTGCAGCTTATAATGAAGTGAGTTGACACGGCTTGATGCACCTGAGTTTATTGTTTTATTTGGGGGTGGCAGTAGCTCAGGATGTGTAGAGTAGCTATCTGGGAACTGGAAGGATCTCAGTTTTATCCCTGGTTCCTGACCTCTCCAGGCTTCACATATCGAAGTGCCCTTGAGCAAGTTGGTTGCATGTGTAGCAGAGTGGCTCCCAACCTCAGCCTGATGGCATAAAAAGTCTAATATCTCTCTTGAATCATAATCATAGGGAATTATTTTTGGGTTAGTGGTTAAGATGTTGCATTTCCACTCAGGAGACCCAGGTTCGATTCCCAGCTGGTGCATCGGTGCTCTGATCTGGATTGGGTTTCCTGGGAGGAGGTCAAAAGGGGCGTGAGTATAGCAGAGTAGCTCACAATCTTAGCCTGACTGATGGCATGATCTTCCCCAAATCCGTTTCCTTTGGCTTAGCGGTTAATATGTTGGCTTTCCACGTGAGAGACCCAGGTTCGAATCCCTGGCGTTACACATGGTTGCCTCTGCCATTGGTGTCTGAATCAATAATTGTAAAATGCTTTGGATAAAGGCACTATGTAGACAATTTACCCAAGGATGTGGATTAATCCTTGTGAACACCAATTGGCCACTTAAGCACCTGTAGACATTTTATGGTATTTATATCATGTAAGATATAACTATGAAATATTACGCTTCATATACTATTTTCCTCCAGAGTTTTACGGTTCCTAATAACATATCAATACCTTTGTTCCAGCCACACACCCAGAAACGGAAGACAGAACCTATATGTTTGCAGTGGATCCATTCAATGTATCGAAATTATTTAGTAATAAGCTCTTGTTATTACGTTTCATTGATTCAATATTTATAATACTCAGAGACACCTTTAACCACTTTCAAAATTGTCCTGTTAAGTCAGCCACATAGGAGGGGCCTTGTGCACGTGCGGAATAGGCAGAGGGCTTGTAAAATACATTCACTTATTTAGGGAGCGTTCAAATGGTGTGTGCAGGATACATTTTCTTTTCACTAGTTAATTTATAATGTATTTATTTGTATCCAGCACCTGTTGAAATTCATTTTGGACGTGCATGCATTTCCTTGCACTGCATAGGCTGAGGGCCCCACATATTTCAGCGTTGCCCCATATAATTTTTTTTCCTCCATGAGTCACATCATTTAATCTGTCCCTGCATTTACCATTCAACACCTGACATCAGCTTAATCATGGTGCTGTTTCATATAGAATGGAAGCCATACATGGAACATGTAACATGAAACATACATGAAATTGTATACTTCTTCCCGGTACTAGCCATCCATATAATCATGTCCAAAAATGCTCCTTGCATTTCTTCCCCGGATTTAAGGTTGACATGAATCTCCATGAGAAATGAGCAGTTGGAATCGTAGTATTTGCTCTGTTTTACTCCCTTCCATTCCAAGGAGAGATCTATGATACTCTCAATGTGTTCAGTTATCTCTGCTTCCAGGTAACAGGTGGCCGTCGGTTAACCTGTGTGTGTGTGTGTGTGTGTGTGTGTGTGACTGTGTGACTGTGTGTGTGTGTGGGTGCGTGCGCACCCTCGCACCCTCACGCAATATTGCACATTAATAATTTGATACGATCAATTATTTAAAAAATGTCATGAAGGACATTTGAGGTGGCAGCAGCCAGCATTAATGATTAACTCTCTGGAACTTTCTTCCATAAAGGTTATCACCAGCAGCAGTTTCGTCATATTTCATCAGCTCCTTTCTGATGAATCCACGACTTGCATTAGAGAGGTCATTTATTTTGTGGTGGCACCCTCGTGGGTCGAATTGTTTCCTCACGTCTTGTCACAGAGCTTTGATGTCATTTAATTATGTCATTTAATGAGTTCATTCGATGCCCTCGCATCGAATGAATGCACAATCCCTAGAGGCTCAGCGGCTACAAGAAATATCTATGAGGTTGTTGTAAGGGTTCTGAGTCGCTTGTCTGCCGTGTCAGCTGTGTCGAGGTGTTATGATGTTATATACTAAACTTGTGAAAAAATGGGGCCTGGAAGGTTGGAAAGAGCTCAAACACAATTGTCTGTGTTTTTTGTGCGCACACTGCAGTAAAGAAAGAGGGAAGCCATGATTGCTTTATTACACAGGTTTGAGTGGCACCTTGTTTCACTTACACAGAGTACTTTCTCTGCTTGCAATGACAACCTGCTCTAAATTAACCGCCCGTTAAACACTACACAATTCACAGTGTATAGGCTCCTTCACTTGACACGTTTGTTAGTTTATTGAGCCGTTGCCAAAATCTGACGAAGAACAGAGAGGGAGTGAGCATGGTAAGTTACTCTGTGGCTGCAGATAAGGCCTCGACACCACTCAGCACAGAGCCGTGTAGAGATGAGGTGGATAGGGTTAGTGGGGTTATAGTTAACGCATAAACAAGTTAGTCTTAAAACTCCCTCTTATCTGGGGGAACACCACAGTCACTGTTGGGATTGATGGCAGACGTTTTTTTAGTTTAGTTTAAATAAAAAGAAAAGCAAATAAAGTAAAAAAAAAAGAAAAGAAAATGTAAAACATTACATTTAGGGCAATCTTGGAAAGATCTGCCATGCAGACCTCTGAATCTGTTTTGACTTTTGAGAGATTACATTTAGGGTATTTGTTGGTGTACTGTAGGCAGTTTAAAAACAGTGGAATTGCATTAAATATTGCTCTGCACAAAGACATAATCACACTGAGCTCAACACAGGAGCCAAATATGGATGTGAACGATTCTAAGACAAATGACAAAAAACGAGCAGGTGTCCTTGAAACTTGCTTTTTTGACTTTGGAGGTTAAGCTTAACCCATTCTGACCTGAGATCAGATTCTAAAAATGTCTGTTTGAAAAGGACAGTTTTCTGAAAAAGCTATGTCATTCGTTCTTCGATTTTTCAAAAATAGCAGACCTACAAGCTCGTAGCGTGCCACTCGGTGGCGCGCTATGAGCTTGTAGATCTGCTATTTTTAAATGGCTAAAGCATATAGTAATGCTAACACCAAAAGGGGTTCCCACCTAAAATGGGTTTTAATGCAAGTAAATGTGAGACAGGCTTGTCACATGAGATGACTGAGCCTCACAGTTGCAAACAAATGGACAAATAAAGAGTCACAAACTATGTATGTACTTTATTTTTTATTTTCCATAATTTTATTTGTTTTGATATTTTAATGTTTTATCTTTTCATGTAATTGTGTGATGCGTCAATCAATGAGAGTTGATAAACATTTCTGTAACTTGCATCCATTGATCATCTTGATATGTTGACAAGAATAGACACAACTGGTGTGAGCTCTCTGTTGCCAGAATAAAAGCATACTGTACACCTTATTCTCCTTGCAGGCAATCACATTATTTATTGGAGTTGAAAACATGTGAGGTTAATGATCATATCACACCCAGTATAGAACAACATCAATGCTTAAATGAGATACATCCAGCTACAGATGTTGTCCTGCAGCAGAGTGCTGCATGTTCATGATGCATGATGCATGTTAAAGTAAAGATACCGATATATATATATATAGGAACTTAAAGTAGGCCTATACTACATTCAAGCCGGAACACAATCAATTGATATTAATCACTGAATTAAAATTAACCTGCTAAAATAGACATGCTCTGAAAAACCACGGCTTGCCCACCCACTTGCCGTGTCCAGTGGTCAGATGGGTGGACCATGAACACTTTTTTTCCACCCATTAGGTTTCCATCCAAGAATGTTTTGCTTGTGGTATGTAAAGTCATTTGGTGGTTATTCAATGATTAGCGCAGGGTGTGGAGACTGTTAAGTACGCAGAACAACATGGGATGTCAAGAGCGGTCATGTGCAGTTGTGCACTACTGGAAAAGGAACAGTACTGATGCTGCCAAATGGGAAATGAAATCTCCCTCATGTCCACTTGTCTAATCATACTTGTCCTGCAGGATAACGAATAGTGTTTTAACGTGCAGTTGATTCACATCCTTTCAGTTGTCTATAGGCCAGACATTCTGGAGTGCAGCCAAATCCCTTCAATTGAATAAATCTCATTCCAGATTTGCAAGATTCTAAATCTGTTGACAATAGGGTGTTGAGAATGCAATCACAAAACAAATATTTTCAATAAAACAGAGGCTACATTTTCTGCCTTTACTTTGTGCAGTGTAATGCTATCCAGCCTCTGGACCATTATGGTCCACAATATTGTCACTAGAAGAAGCTGAAGGGTGGCGTTAAACATAAATATAGCCCATCTACAAGCTTAATCTTGCAAAACGTTGTAGCTCGGCTAATGCCGGCTAATGCTGGCGAATTAATCTGGCGCAAGTGCAGTCCGTTTTACTAAGTATAGATGGTTTAAGTGGTTAACTGCTGTAATTAGCTTACAGAAATATTGCAAATGAAATCACAATTTAAGGAAAAAGTCCTTGCATACTAAGTTTCACTGATTGTACAAATCAATAGTCACTGAGAAAATTACTGTTAATTGCTTAATGCTTAATTTATGGTCTGCCAATGACCAGCATGCCAGCAAGCTCAATGCACCTCAGCAGTCAGCATTGGGCCGATTGTGGGCTATTTTCAGTGCATGACAGTATAAATCAGGCTTAAGACAGATAAAAGACTTTACGGTCAACTGCTTACCATATTATTAAAATGCCAAGCAAAATAAATGCGTTCTGGTCCGATTGCTTTTACAATGCCGTAGACATGAGCCCCAAGCATCTGAGCCAGGATGTGTAGAGAGCATCCAAGGCCACCGTTTTGGCAGCAGAAGTTTAAAGCAGGGTTCAGATGGGCTCCACTGTCAAGACCCAAACAGCACAGATCTTCACTTCCTGGGCTTCGCCGTTTGCATTTCCAATAATAGTATCCATTATAACAATGATTATGAACATAATCATATCAGATTCTGCAGCCAACAGCTCAACCTTTTACATCCATCCCGCCACGTCCGTGTGTCGTTTCGAAAATATTGAACCAATAATGGATAGTAAAAAAAGAAAAAAAACGCTTTGATAAAACTTCTGATCTCCATTGGACCTTCAAACTGTCTGCTAAAGCAACCAACTCCACCACACTTTCACTCTCATGCAAGCAATTGACAATATATAAAGTCACAATACCAACTTTGATGATGCAGTATTGCTTTGTTTAAAACAATAAATGGTTCTTAATTTCCTGGGGAAAAAGTATATTTTTCATTTCCTGAGGAAAGAAAAACTAACATTTTTGGCAGTTCTTCAGCATTTAGATCATCGTTTATAGTGTCATTTGTGCAAAAGGGTAGTAGGTGGAATGAAAACGGGAAAGAATGTCTTGCAACAGGATGTTTATATAGGTTTTATTGTCTCTTTAAAGTGAACAACCCTTCAGGGTGATGCTCGCTTGATGATGCTCGCCACGATGATGCTGGCCATGATGATGCTGCATATGCTCGTCGTCATTAACATCCTCCAGAAGTGGCGCTCGGTCAACGTCGTCGTCCTCTGGGCCAAAGCAGCACAGGACTTTGGCCCTCTCTCTGAAGGCCTCTTTCCGAGGTATTAGCAGGTAATCGTAGAGGAGAGCTGCTGCCAGCCCTGCACTCATGGGCGCTGCCCAGTATACCTGAAATGGAGAAACAAGAGGGAGTCATGAGTTGACACATACATACATCTCCATTGTGGCTTGAAAGAGCTGAGGGATAGTATCAATCGTCTATTGATAGGTTAATGTCATCAGTTGGAAAGGCCTGCTTAAAGGGGCATGAAACCCCAGGCTGATTTGCTGTTCGTTTTCCATCCAGGATGGATGTTTTACCCCTTCTGGACAGGAACCCCTTTTGGGGTTCTTGTTGCTATGTACAGTATAGCAAAATGTATATATATTTTTAGAATAAATATTTGATCATTTTCAGAAAACTTAGGTCAGTATTTAGAAGGTGTTTTTAGAAACGGCTGTAGTCCTAAATGGGTTACTTAAAAGAAGACTACAGCAGATTATTAACACATTGTGAGCTATGCAGCTTGTGCAAGCATACAGTATAGCAACACCATTTTCAATGCACACCGACACAATCTCGTGAATTTGCTTACATTACATGTAGTATAAGGTCAGGCTTATATAGACTGCCATGTTTTAACCTGCTGAAGTTTTTAACCTGAATAGTCAACGATCTCAGATATATAAGGTGGCATGTTGAGGATGTGTTGTGAGCTTGTAGATCTGCTAGTTCGATTTCACCTATAATGACAGGCCTAAAAACAGGAATGCCAGTGGTAAAATTTCTGAAGGTTTAAATGACTTTTTATGTAGACATTTCATAATTATGTTTTGGTGTATAGTGCAATGTGTCACTTTATACTGTGCATGGTACATACCCAATGATTCTCAAAAGACTGCTGAATAAGTGCAGGCCCAAAGGATCGAGCTGGGTTGATCCCACACCCGGTGTAGCTGATCTGTAAACATCAGAGCACAGGAAGAGACCACTTACTTTGCCTTTCTGGCACCGATTCATGACCGATTCATGATTCTATGCAAGCCAAGGTTGAAGGCTGTTTATAGCGTCATGCCAATCCATTGTATTGGGCCACACAAAAGAGGGAAAAAAAAAACTTTTATGTACTCACTCCTGCAAGGTGTCCCACTGCAACGGACAAGCCAATAGCCAGAGGTGCAAACCCGTTAACGTCACGCCGCTCATCAGTCACCGATATAACACACAGGACCAGCTGGAACGTCAGGAGGAATTCCACGGCAAAACCTTGACCTGGGCTGATGTCATTGAGCTACAATGGAGACAGGAAGAGAGTTAGAATGTCCTCCCCATGCCTCATCATAACTCTTGGGAACTTCAAATTAAATTTGCATAATTTGTAATAATGCACCATAAACAGAGGTTTTAAATAGCCTGCCCCAATCAGAGTGAACATGTAGACAATTTAGTAACACAGACCAGGCTTTCCTCCAAGGTGGAAAGCCTGGTGACGAGAGGTTAGCTCTGAGATGGCTGCCTGAGCTAGCCCTGTGGGCTGCATCATTTTGATACATTTAGCACTCTTTTGCATTTACATAAAAAGGGGGTTGTCAGCAGTCATCTGAGAAGGCAGATTCTTAAATGACTCGAGAAGTACAGTATTGAGGAGAACAAGATCAGGCAATTCCCCAAACGCCTTATCATTTATACAACATCAGCAAACTGAATTCACATCCTTACCTTGTTAACACCAAGGGAATTTTGGTGTTCTTGCCTGATGCCATATACAATAGCACTGCCCACCACTGCTCCCAACATCTGAGCCAAGATGTAGAAAAAAGCTCGGAGAAAGCTCATCTGGCAGGTGGCCAGAAAACCCAAGGTGATGGCAGGATTCAGGTGGGCTCCGCTGATGTGACCTATACACTGGGCCAGCGTAGCAATGGTCAGTCCGAATGTTAATGCTACCTTCACTTCATAGTCAGGATAAGTATCATATTTGTCCCCTATAGCAGCTGAAATGCCAATAAAGATGAACATGACCATGCATAGAAACTCGGCCAGAACAGACCTCCAAAATGACCATGTTTTGATTTCAGACATTCTGTGAACTGTACGCTTACTATGCTAATAGTCTAGTCTACTCTAGGCAGTAGGCCCTATTCTGTTAGATATAGTTCTCTATACAACACTACCCTCCTGCCACACCATGAAGTGAATGAAATGAACAATTTGCTCCAGGTGTCTTTATTTAAAGGATCAGGTGGGCCCAATCAACTGAGACGTTTGCCATCTTAAAGGGCATCTTGAGGTTTTTTTTGTTATGTTGTTATCACTGATACACAAGGAATCCTTTCATGGCCACTACAACCTAGCACTAATAAATAGATTATCTCTCCTATGGTTTTTTTACTGGTTAAATAAAGGTTAAATTAAAAAAATAAATACAGCATGGAATTGTGGACAACATGTTATTCAACAACAGCAAAATATGCGAAGACAAGTTTTGGGTCTGAGAGGCTATAAATGTCATTGGTGGTGGTCCGTGGCTTAAATGCAGAATAAACAATGGACCTTGACATGAAAATGTTTGGACACACTCCAGTGAATTAATTGGTAGACACTCCCTGAGCACTGATCAGTCCTTCAAGCGCAAATCCTCCGGTGGCCACGCCCCCTCTCCCCTCCACACAACTACACACACCTGCGTCCAGCTGTAAACAAACATATTGAGATAGTTGTAGTAAAGAGAGTGAAAAAACAACTTATAATGTAACTTTACACCTCATGGAAGTTGAGTGGAGTAGTCTGGGTTGTTAGGAAGTGAAAACTGCTCAGGCACAAGTGTGTGACAGACTGACAGTCAGACAGTTTTAAGTTAACAAACTGCTTGGTCGATTGTATTCATTCTGCAGGTGAGTTAGATGCTAATTGCTAAGCATTAACTTGTGCGCGTGTGTGCGCATGTGTTTGTGTGCGTGGGTGGGAGGGTGATATGAATTATGAACAAACATAAAGGTGCTTGAAGTGCTGTGTGCAACTGTGCATGGGTCCTATTTTACATTTATAGAATAAATATGCAGAGTAGACACAATGTTTTGTTTGGTGTGTCACAGCATCAAATCCTTTTATGAAACGCCATTCTTAACTGTTTACAACTAATGATGGTTTATTTGAAAGTAATTAAGTTGCACATCTAGATTTCTATCTCTCAATTTATTTCAAGGTATACCTAGTGAAGTCCACTGTAGTCCAGGCGCATGTCCAAAGTCCACACAGCTTCCTTCCTAAAATGTATTATCTTTCTGATATAACATTACGTATATATGTACACCTACGTATACTAGGCTGTGTTGACAGGATATAATAGGCTATATGTACTGTATACTACTAGACTGTAATATATATGTAACCGGAAGGATGAAGTATACGTTCAGTATACAGGCTGTGTATGTAGCTCTTGGTGAGTTCACTTTCTTTCTCTCTACCTTACTTTAATACTTATACTCAAAGCTTATGGTGTCTCTGTCAACCTGCTCCACACAGGTACCCCAGACACCCAAGCTCAGCTTTTTCGACAGCCCTGCCCTGAGTCCATTCTCCTGTGACATGCTGGACCCTAGGACCCTATAGGTCTAAATCCCTGTCAGACCACTGCACTACACCAGAATGCTATGTGCAGTATTAAACATCCAAGGCTGAGTGAGAAGATGGCAGCCAGGAGAATGTGGCTGGTCGGTGCCATTGATACTGGGAGGAAAGTAGTGGCCAGCTAGCCAGATGTATGGAGGATGGAGACGATGACTGGAGATGCCGCTGGAGGGCTCATCATGGAGAGACCCGGAGGCTCTATCTCTCTGGGTTCCAAAGTTTGACCCTGGCATCACTTACACAACTGAAGTCAAGTAGTAGAAGACTGCTCAAGGTAGGAACTTTGTTTGTTTCTTCTTTGCTGCTGCTTGTGTTGTATGCCATGGGCATGGTGTATACTGTATAGTTAGCCCTGGAACATGACTGCCATGATAATTATCATGACAGTCATGCAGTAACTTTGCCCTGTTTTTTGCAGCCGCTGCATTTACAAGATTTCCGTATATTTAAACATTCAGATTTCAAATATAAAGTACTCACAAAGTTTCCCACGGGTGTTAGTTAGTAGCAGCGCGAGCGATTAGAATTGCTGCGTCCCGCGTTCTTTAATAAAATGCATTTTTGTCCGAGCTCTCCGGCTACTTTTTTCAAACAGGGTTCGTTTGGGAAATCCACAGTTGCACACCGAGAGCGCACTCGCCTATTAGTCTGTATTGGCAGGGCGGTCAGCGTACCTATATCGAACACACCGAGTGCCACCATCCTCCCGACCGATAGGGGCGCGTAGTTGAAAGCCAATGGCAAAATAACACCTCGGATAAAAATGCTTTTTATTAAACAACGCGGGATGCAGAAATTCTAATCGCTCGCGCTGCTACTAACTAACACCCGTGGGAAACTTTGTGAGTACTTTATATTTGAAATGCGAATGTTTATATATTTTAATTATTTGTAAATGTAGCGTCTGCAAAGACCAGGGTGAAGTTACGTCATGACCCTCGTATGAATACGAGGGTCATGTTTACAGGGCTAACTGTATAGTATACTAGTGTGCTTCAAGTTGGTGTACTATTACTGTCATTTTGGGTCCCAATGACTGGGTGGCAATACAACATGTTCAGTGACTGTTTGTGGCTCTGGAATTGAATGCTGATGCTACTACACTGCTACAGTTTGTATGTTGTGTTGTATCTACCGTTGAAGGTACTGTATGTGAGTTGTAACTGGTAACAGGTGAGGGAACAATATGTGTGTACACTGTGTGGCTCTTGATCACAAGATCTATTTATTTTGGTTCGAGCTAGAGGTTTTAATTGGGCTTTGACATAACAGCCAACAATTCCAAATGCTAACGTTCAATTGATAAAAAGGTTGTTTTGTGGTTGCTGAGGTTCGCTGTGAGTTATTGTGACAGGGTGGCTGACTGCATTGGTTTATGACTGGCATGATGGCAAAGACTGTCTCTATAGGCCTATTCCCCCTTTCTTTTTCCTTCCTTCCTTCCTTCCTTTGGGTGTCCCGTTTGGTCCAGGGAAAAATACTTAAATAGGCATAGTTGATGCATTAAAATGTGGCTGTATCCAACAAAAATGTAGTGCCTTTGAAAGCTATATTTTCTTTTGTCCAGCTCATGAATGTAGCCTGTGATAGTGTGAGAAAAAAAACCCTAATCTTAACCCATGGAATGGTGCATGAACCCCCACCAATGTTGTCAGGTAGGTGTATGATGGACCCACCCGACACAATAGTGGTGGTCCCCAGGTTGCTCTTAGTGAGGATGGTGGTCTCTGCCTCAGGTCAGGTCAGGTTAGGTCAGGTCAGCTTCATATATGGAGTTCTAAGGGTGGCAGCCGGGGCAGTGTCTTGAGTGTACAGGGTTTGATGAAGGCCCAGGTAGGGCCTGGCCTTCATTTTCGGGCCTGTTGAGAACTCTAGTGTTCGCCAGCTGCCGGGCACGGCTGCACTAATAACTTTCGGGCATCACGTGATGTCACGACTGACTGACTGACTGACAGGAAATGCACAATTTCATAGTTAACTGCGACATGCGGTCTTAATAATACTAATAATAATATTGTTATACCTCTGGGCCAGCAGATGTTTACCAAATCTAATGATAGTTTATTCTTACTTAAGTTAACTCCTGTCATGTAGTGATAATCCTTGAGATCCTAAACGCTCTCCCCCTATTAAAGGTGGTGACTGGTCATTCAGTTTGCATAACTCATCTCTAAGCAAGCGCGAGATATACATTTGCACAAGCCATACGTGACAGAAAGACATGTGAGTCAAATAAGCAAGACATGTGAGCCAATTAAGCAAGATGGGATATGGGGGGAATAGATAGAAAACATGATGTGTTAACAAGCAGATTTCTACACTACCTATAGTGACATCCTGTATACTTTGTTTGAATAGTTTGTTTGACTAGTTTTAACAAGCAGATTTATACAGTATATATAGTGACATCCTGTATACTTTGCCATGCAGTATCCTGATAAAGAGCACATGGTGTCAGAAATCTATACAGCTTAGATGTAAATAAGTACAGTATCATTGGATGTGAGCAGTGGTGGACATACTTGAGTACACCTAGTTAAGTAAAAAAAAAAGAAAAAGAAAAAAAAAGGTGTATCTCTTCTGTACGTTACTTATTTGTATTTTTTGGATATTTACTTACACTCGATCCAATACATTTTTGAAGACAAATATTGTACTTTTGACTCCACTACCGTTCTAATAAGTAAATTAGGAATGATCCACTTAAGCCCTATTCAAATATAGTTGCAATGAATGAGTAATATTTGACCAGGAGTACTCAAGTACCGGGGTTGAGTATACTTTGTCCAATAACTGGATGTGGATCAAGCCTATTGTGCAAACTGCTACTTTTAGGCATGCATGTGTTTAATGAAGTCATTGTAGTGAAGTCATTGTAGCTCACCATGCGTCGCATCACAACGCATGGTGAGCTTGTAGATGTATTTTCAAATGGCCGAAATCGGCAAAATGTATATAGGGCTGAATTTAATGTATGTTTTGTAATAATAATCAAGGTAACTAGTAACTAAAGTTTTCAAATAAAATAAATGTAGTGGAGTAAAAATACAATATTTGCCTCTGAGATGTAGTGGCGTAGAAGTATTGGAAATACTCAAATAAAGTACAAATAATTCAAACTTGTTCTTATGTACAGTACTCAAGTAAATGTACTTTACACCACTGCTAGTTGATTAGTATGGCCCTACGACATGGAAAATGTTCCATTCATTGTCCCTCAAAATGCAGGGAAGGGCTGTGATGAAGTGATAATCTGAAATGTACAGCGTAGCTCAAATCCACTATGAGAAAAAACTGCAGTTATGCCACGACATCATCCATCCATGACTCTTACTAAACATTTGTTCATTTTGGTGTCTCCATTATGTCAAAAATGATACTAACAGTATCAACCACTTAAAGTCACATTGGCAATTTATTCAAAACTATTGGCTATTTCTTTCCATCCTCAGAGAGTCATAATGTACTGTAGGCTACTGTTCATTACCTTATAGGTGTGCTAAACAAAAGAGAAATTCACAGTTTATATGGTACTCAGAACAACATTTGTTACCAACAGTCGGGTGTTTTATTTTACTTACAAAAGTGATGGAAAAGACACACATAATACATTATACAAAAGAAATATAAGTCATTACTCATAAAGGTACTTAGAAATATGTATACAAAAACAAACGCATAGAATACTGATGAGGGAAGACATTTTTAACACACAAAAAGTAGCTCACTTGAGGTTGTTACAAATCTAAACACATTATGCTTGGGTGGCAGTGGTCTGGGTGCAAAATGGTATGTAGTCAAATTTGAGTGAATTAGAATTAGATCCTAAATGACTATTACCACCATAAAAGACCTCATGAAATAATCATTGGCATTTCACAATGGCATAAATCACTGACACGCCGAAGCAAATTCAATAGCTTTTGTTACCCCCCGTCTTTTTACAAGAGTCGATAGCACCGATCCTCAGTACTTCACACTAAACGCTGGTGCTGAATTCACCGCAAAAATCCTGAGCGTTCATTAAAATCCAAGTGTACAAACGGAACCAAACGGACCCGTATAAGAGTCCATTTGGTTCCATTTGTATCCATTTTATTTTCTCTCTCCATTTGTTCCATTTTGTACACTCTCAGCGTTAAATGAACACGTCTGGGGATTTTATAGTGCTGGTTTGTTTACTACTTTGAGGAGGACAGCTCCACGCCTGTGGCTTCGTGATCGGCTCCGTTGACGTCGTAGTCTCCCACCGGGCCGCTGACGAGGACCTTCAGGCGCTCGGGGAAGTCGTCGAACTTGGGGTACAGGAGGAAGTCGTAGATGAGTGCCGCGGCCACGCCTCCGCACATTGGCCCCACCCAGTACACCTGCGTTGGGTTAAAAGATCGGATTATTACCACAGTCTGTCACATGACTCTGTCTGTCTGTCTGTGTCTGGAACTGTAACTAGTGCACCTCTGAGGAGATCTCTTTGTAATTTCTCCTTCGTGAAAATATATTTGAAAAATATCTTTCATTTCCATTTTGGCTTTAAAACCCATTCTGACCCGAGATCAGATTAAAAAAAATGTCTTCTACATCCTGACGGTTTTCTGAAAACGCTTATGTTTCTATGTCAGTCGTTCTTTGATTTTTCTAAACATAGCAGACCTACAGTCTGTGGCGCGCTATGAGCTTGTAGATCTGCTATTTTTCAATAGCTAAAGCATAGCATGATGCTAACACCAAAACGGGTTCCCGTCCCAAAATGGGTTAAAGCAGCAAGCTATGCTTTTGATGATTTGATTTACAGTTGGACACAATTTACGTCAGTGCAAATGTCGAAACGGAAGTTTGTGGAGAGGCGAAACATCCGCTTTACCCCCCCTGGATAGTTTTCAGCGCTTCCGTTGCACAGACTGTATGACGCAGACGGAAGCAATTGAACATTGTGGGAGTCAACACTAGTCTCGAGAGACTTAAATGCCTATTCGTAGTTTGGGATTTTCGGTGGTGAGGTGACCACCGAAAATCCAAACTATGAATAAATAGGCATCGGATCAATTCCTGAACCTCCACAGTCATTATAGGAAGAGATCACACAATGAAACAATGCAGTTGTTCTCAACATTATATCTATTTTTGAGGGGCGCCTCCTATATACAGGTTTAATGTTCGTTTTTCCTTAAAAACGCCATTGACAATGAAGGGACATTTTCGTCATTTTGTCCCTAAGACAAACATTACATGTAATTTGACAATTGTCCATGTTTGTTTTACATCACCATTACATCACCTAATCATAGCAACATGAGTTAGACTTTAATATATTAGCGCCCCTCACTTCACACTGGTGTGATTCTTTTTTTTTAATTTCAAGGACCCCCATGACTCTGAGAGTTGCAGACCTGGAAGGGTCCCATTTGGAACCCCCTCAAGAAACCCAAGGGGGTTCCTGGACCCCACTTTGAGAACCTCTGAAATCAAACTATCACATGGTTGCATTGGAGCGATACATTCTTTCCCTTGTTAGGCCCATGTGGTTTTATCTGTGTTTGGCTAATAATAAAACAATTGATGTTATCACACGTTGACTTTGTAACATAATGGAGGATTGCTGGTTATTCAGTTATTGAATTGTCTAGGCATGGCACAGACTGTACAATGGGCCTCGCACAAGAATGCGAGGCATTAGAATAGTGTGCAAGATTGCGTGTTCTGATCTGTGACTCACCCAGTGGTGTTCGCCGAAGTTGTTTAGGATCAAAGCCGGGCCGAAGGAGCGCGCAGGGTTGATTCCACAGCCTGTGTAGCTGATCTGTGTTCAATAACAAAGAAGAGACAACATTAGATATAGCTATAGTTTAGTGAAACGCTTTGGTGGTCTGACTTTTGCCAGACAAGACCATGGGAGCTGCAGGTATGATATTAAAAAGATGTTTTATTGTTGCATTCCGTTTTAGACAATATAAGACAATATGATTGTTAAGTTGCCAGTGAATGTGTGTGTGCGTGATTGTAAAGTGTGTGTGTGTGTGTGTGTGTGTGTGTGTGTGTGTGTGTGTGTGTGTGAGAAAAAGATAAGTGCATGAAATTCTGTGGTAGAGGTTCTTGTACATGGAGAGATCACACATTGTTTTGTGTTTTAACCACCTTTCCACAGTATATACTAGTACTACGTACAGCACAGGCTTTGTGTGGGTATTAAAACAAGATACTGCACTGTGCACAACGGCTGCAGAAGAACCTATTGACTTACAGCTGCCAAGTGTCCCAATGCGACTGAGAGGCCAATGGCTAAGGGTGCCGAGCCGGTGACATCACGCCGCCTTTTATCAGTAACAGCAATGACACAGAGGACCAGCTGGAAGGTGGCCAACATCTCGATACCGAAGCCTTGACTAGCGGTGAGACCGGGGCTGAGCTGTGGAAGCATGGGGTGGGGGGGGGGGGGGGGGGGAGCGGAGGGGCAAGCCAAAACAACAACATTTTGTCAGTTTGCATTAGTGTTAGATGTTTCTCATAGCACTAGAACTTCCCATTTAGGAATTGCTGGCAAGTATAGCTGAACTGGCCCCCATGGGGGGAAAAAAAGCAATTCTTCATTTGGCTTAATTATGTATGACAGCAATTGGGCAAAAGACCCTGCGAATGCCAGACTGCTAATTTATTTTCAAATTACGGTAATTGCATTTTTCAATACTACTAGTCTGCGGTTAACTTGGATGCACTATAATACGTATACATATATGACTCTCCTGTCTGAGTCGATCTCTCAACTCAGGCAGGTGGAGGTCATAGTCGGTCAATGTTTAGCAAGAATGCAATTACTGTATTAAGACAAGTGTTGTTTATTAGCACCATGGAGAACAAGTAGTCCAGTAGTCAAAACCTCCTGCAGTTTCCAGAATACAGCGTGAAGAACTTCCCAAATGTAAGACATTTAATCACTGTCACATGATCATGTTAAGTGCTTTCATCCGGTGCATCACAGCGTGGTATAATTGTGCATCACCATCACCATCACCACCATCTAATTGTGAGCAATAATAACAACTCTAGGCACACCACACGTTATCACCACGCTACATGCATATTCATATGGTACCTACACACAGTTTTGCACTGTTCTTTTTTTTGTACTTTACACTCTTACGGTAAAAGTTTGAAAGAGTTGCACTCTGAATACATTAAATGACAATGAAAGTAATTACATTTCTTAGCTCTGCACACACATACAACATACAAAACGACAACATTACAAAACAACCACGAGAAGTAATGAGACACTTACCTCATTGAGACCCAGTGCAAGAGTCGAATTTGGACGCGTTCCATACACGATGCCGCTGCCCAGCGCCGAGCCCAGCATCTGGGCCACGATGTACATGAGCGCCTTGAAGACGCTGATCTGGCAGCTGACCAGCATGCCCAGGGTGACGGCGGGGTTCAGGTGGGCTCCGCTGATGTGCCCCAGGCTCTGGGCCAGCGTGGCGATGGCCAGTCCGAAGGTCAGCGAGACCTTGACCTCCTGGTCCGGGTTGGTGTTGTTGGAGTTGCCGATGGCCGCGGAGATGCTGAGGTAGATGAAGACGATCATCCCCACCATCTCGGCCAGCACGGCCCGCCAGAACGCCTTGTCCCTGAACTCTCTCATGGTATGGCTGTATATGACAGTGCAGCTATAGAGAGGCCTGTGGTGGTCCTTAGTGGTGTGTGTGTGTGTGTGTGTGTGTGTGTACACTCCCTCACTCACAAACAGCAACAGGCTGCATATATATGGCTGAGGGCTGATAATGGTAAGGGGGCGGGTCCTAAAAAGTGAAAGGGAAGGCCACACTGAATTAATGAGAAATCCAAAAGGCTGGTCTCCCACTTCCCTCCCTTCCTCCTCTCTCTATGGGTTCCCTCCCTCCCTCCCTCCCTTCCTCCTCTCTCTCTGGGTTCCCTCCCTCCCTCCTCCTCCTCTCTCGCCTCCTGCCCGCTCCTGGGACCTCCTCCGTGCACCTCGTTGTGCTCTTTGGACCTTTGTGTGTGTGTGTGGTGGTAGTATATTGGCCCCAAAAGCTGCTGTAGACACTAGACAGTGGGCTAATGTTGCCTTTGCACAAAAGGCATTCTAGTGTTATTGGTCGGATTGATTCAGAGTCTATGATTATGAGTCAGGGTTTGTGATTTAGAATTATCTGTTGGTGATCCTATAAAACGCTCTCCTCTTTTAACCCATTCTGGGCCCGGAAGCCCTTTTGGTGTTTTAAGCATTATGTTATACTTTTAGCTATTGAAAAATAGCCTACAAGCTTGTAGGTCTGCTATTTTTGAAAAATCATGAAAATGTGGCGCAAATTTGGAATATATATTCTTTCAGAGTGAGCGTTTTTAACTAAAATCTTTGCTTCTGGGGGGGGGGGTCCTCGGTCCAATTTCATATATTTTTGGGGGTCCTCGACATGAAAATGTTTGAGAACGACTGACACAGAAACATAGGGTTTTTCAGAAAACTGTCAGGAATTAGAAGACACTTCGAATCGTCTTCAGGTCTAAATGGGGTGCTGACTGGGTCATTCAGTTGTTCATTCATCTCTGAGACTGCAAGGCAACTAACACACAGCAAAGTTCTGCAGTTTATTAAACACATGGACGTAGAAAACGTATAAGACTTTGCACAAGTCCTATTATTGTGGCCGAAAGATATATGCGAGTCATACCTGCATAGCAAGATGGGAAGAAGAACATAAAGCGACAGAAAACCTGATGATCGATCTAGCAAGCGAATTACCGTGATAGCGCTATAGTGGCATCCTGCATACTTTGGTCATGGAGTTTCCTGGTAAACCCTAACCGCCTGTGTCTAACCCTAACCCTATGACGATTCTGGAATGCCTTTGCGGTCAAACTGCAACGGTCAGCAAACCTCTATACGTTATGATGAAATGAACATGACGTGCTGTTGAATGTGGGTTTATTTCCCCTCAATATTATTGTGGTTTGCATTACAACACATTCATTACAACACTACATTACAACACAGTGAGTGATCGGCAGTGTTGTAAAGTAACTAAGTACATTTACTTAAGTACTGTACTAATTTTGAGGTATTTGTACTTTACTTGAGTGTCAACTTTTCAGTACTTTTATTTCTACTCCACTACATTTCAGAGGCAAATATTGTACTTTTTACTCCACTAGTACAATTATTTGGAAACTTTAGTTGTTACTTTGTAGATTTGGAAAACATACATTAACCACTTCAGCCCTATACATTTACGGCCACATTGTGTATAACATTCTGTATAATGAGTACTTTTACGTGTGGTACTTTAAGTACAATTTAATGCCAATACTTTTGTACTTTTGTGAGTACATTTTGAATTCCGGACTTTTTCTTAAGTTGTAACGTAAGTAGTTTTATACGGAGTAGTTTTTATATTGAAGCATTTATACTTTTATTTAAGTTAAAAGCATTTCAGTACTTTTTTTCCACCGCCGTTGATCGGTACACTTGTCATGATCTAGTCATCCCATTGACGGACAGAACATAGGGAAGGGCTACTTACTGAGAATCAACACCCTACCCCCGCCCCCACATAAAGGGCTCACTCAAGATGTTTCAGGACCGCCTGTCGTGGACTGGCCTTTCACGTGAGCTTTGGATTAACGGAGACAGAGAAAACAGACATGAGGGGGAGAGAGAGAGAGAGGCGGGAGGGGGATAGAGAGAGCGAGGGAGAGGAAAACGGAGCATGCGTTGCATTGGATCTCTTTCTGTCATGATGTGTCTCAGTTAATAAAAAAAGGTTTTAACCTATACAGCGCTAGCAATGGGACGATGCTCTGGAATGTTTTTTTGCTGCTGGACCATGAGGTGGAAACATGATGGATTTATAATGATAGAGTATTGAAGGTTAAATCTGTTTTCTTCAGGCTCCACTATATGGTACTCCGACCTGTAGTTATAGAGCAACTCCAGTGGTGGAAAAGCACTGCAAGGCCATTTAGTTAATGCTTGTTAGATATGGAGTAATAGGTGTAACGGGGTAAAACATCAACTGTGGGAAAACGACCAGCCTGTCGTACCTGACCTCCAACGCAATCGCATGTGACGGCAGCCACCCACCCACTGACTGAACCACAGAATAAGAAAGCAGTTAGACTCGGTTACAGATATGCATGCATCACATTTTTAGTTGGATACAGATACTTTTTCTTTTATGTTTTCACAAAGCCAGCCTTGAAACTTTTAATGCCAATGTAGCTATAATCTTTCTTTCATATTTATTTTTGAGACATCCGGGGGGCGAGACGAGGGAAAGTGTTCCCTTCTAAAATTACACTGTGAAACTTTCAATGATTAACTGTACCGTTGTGGGTATATGGCTCCTAGTTGGGACTCTCTAAATGTGTGTCAGTGCGGCGCAGTTGTCTCTGCATGGCGAACCAGGAAGTTTATGACAGACTGCTGTCATGATGATAAGAACAAGTTCATTCAGAGGAAGGAAGTTTGATACTCCTGTTATTTAATTTCTTGCACGCACGCACGGCACGCACGCACGCATGCACAGACAGACAGCCGCCCTGGAATGATGTGGGGCATGAGAAGCAGTCTCCTCTCTCATTCTGTGTGCCCTGGTTCCATTCCTTGATCCAATGCCTTGCGTACTGAGATATGCACGATATGTACATGTCGGAGTTGAAGGGAGGAGATGGGTACAGGCCGTCCCACACTGCAATGCTCTGTGCGGGACGACCTCTTGTACTGTGTGTGCAGATGAAATGCCTTGCTTTTAGAGCACGTTTGTGGTATCCTCCATGTCTGTGGGTGATATTGTCAAAATGTTCCAGTCCATGGCCATTCCTTTTTGCTGCTTAGTGGCATATATAGGCAAAGGAAATTATGTTTCCTTTGCCTTCATTTGCAAGAAGAATGTCACTACATGTGAGTCATATATGATTCCTATACCAGTTCAATATAGCTGGACAAAGGATGGATGGTTTCACGTTTCAGCATCAGATTCCATTAATTCCCACAACTTGACAACACCGGCTGAAACGTCTGCTGGCCTGCCTGTGTGGTACGTAGGGGTCCATGGCTCTCCTGCCTCGTGTGGTAGGAAACCAAGAATCAAGAGGGGTTCATTTGTCACCTACCAAGTACTGAGGTCCATGTATAGCGAAATGTTGGCGGGACATATGCTGCAGAGATGAGATAATACAAATATATACAGTATAAAAAGTAATTATAATGGATGGGATAGGATTAGTGGAATGACAGTGTGATAAACCTCTTAAGACACACCTGGGGACCACGGACTGGCCCCAGGGAGAGATTGAAATACTGGCACTCAGGAAGTCAGAGCAGGTCTTGATGACCGGCTCGGGGATGCTAATCTCGGCCGGCTGCTTTCCTGATGCCCAACACTTTCTTCACGTCCTGTTTACAGACGACGAGCATGCTTTCTGCTACAAGGCTATAGAGCACTCCCTTCCACCAGGCGAATCGTGTCAGCTGCCTGCAGGCCAGTGCTATAGCATGTATAGCGCCTCAAACCTTCTGTAGAAAGCATTCAGCTCATTGATTCGCCACCATAGTAGCAATCAGTAGTCACTCTCACACTGACAGTCAGCAAATGCTTTGAGAGGCTGGTGAGGGAATACGTCTGCTCACTCTTTTCTTGTGGAAAAGAGTGAGACAGAGTGAGGCCGGTCGGTGGTGTCTCCCGTGGCTCAAGTTTGGTGGAGACGGCGCTCCTCCGTCATTCTCTACGGGGAGGTTTTCACAGTGTCATTTGTACGGATTTTGGGGATTTTCTAGGCGTATGTATGTACGGAATTGCAATTCCGTGCTATTTCTGGGTAGATATTTTTGTCCTGCCAAGAAGTGCACTTTGCAAACGTCCAGAGTATGACTCTTGAGTATGTGCAAAGTGCAAACGGAGGTTACTCATGACTGTGCTGTCTGCTGCTTCAAGTTTTTATCAGGTGATTCACAGGAGGGAAGATTCCTTGGAGAGTTGCAGTGTGCTTGTTATTGTACACTTACAGTAAACTGGAAAAATGCTTTTGCACTGACATTTCTTTCAGATTCAACTTAACTTCAGCTTCACCTTTTATTGGCACAGGTGTAAAAAAGTGGTTGCAATTCTTTGTCGTACAAGCTCCCATCATTTGCTGTTTTCAAGAAAGGGGAATAGAAAGAAAAAGAGATAGAACACAAGGAAGGAAACTGGTGAGAAATGTAAAATATTCCTAATATGAATAGAGTATATATACATAAGGTGTACGGTAAAAAGACAAAAATGGCAATGGAATGAGGCTGTTGAAATATCAGCAGATAGTAACTGATATACATAAGGTGAATAGTTTAAAGAACAATAACAATAAAATAGCAACAGATATTTTAAACATAGTTCCTTGCGTGCGTATAGTCTAATATGCAGGTGATATTATCAGGGTTCATTAGAGGGAAGTTTAGTGTTAAAAGCAAGATGTCAGGCCAGGGGAAAACAACTTGGTTAAACTAAATTAGTTGAGTACATGTACTTATAGTTTCTTCACGCCTGTGGGTTATCACTTTGGAGAAAAAGTGACCAGAATTGACTTGTGGCAAGCGAGTGATAAGCATTCCTCCCCTGAGTGGTTTATGGTAGACCTATAGCTGGAAGAGAATTACATGGGAGGAATGTGTCTCTGAAACAAGTGGGCAAACCAACACCTATCCTCTGGAGGACTGGGAAACCGAGATGGCCAGCTTGTAATCGAGGATCTAACTATACCATACAATACAAACCTACTGTCCCGCAGGAATTCTCTTAAATGCTACAAGATGTTGTGGTGTCTGCTCTGTGGCTGCATGTAAACAAAATGTAAAGCATACAGTAATGCAAGTGCATGGGCGTTTAAATATGGATCAAGATCGTCCCGTACTATTGCATTCTATAACTGTCCGGCATGCATAGTTGATTAGCGGTGATCCAAAGAAGAAGAATATTTTCTAATGGACAGTTAATTATGCATGTCATAAAGCCACAGGACAGAATGGCACTGCTCAAAACGTTGTGTAGTTTAACTCTACATTTGTAGTTCTCAAACCTTTTCATGTCAAAGACCACCAAAATTATATTATATTTAACCACAGACCCTCCCCCCCCCCCCCCCCCCCCCCATCTGAAAATATATTGAGAAGCATTTTGAGAACCACTGAGTAGAGTATCTCTGCCTTATCAGACGTTAAGAGACACTCTGCCCTGGTTGATGTCTTGTCTATAATTGTGTTGTCTATATAACCTTCTGAGGGCCCTTTCTTAGTGGAGAGTTGTCAGTGTACGAGGCATCCCACATGACTACTACCCACCGGCTGAATTGAGATGGTTTGCCTATTGGCCGAGGAATGTGGAGAATGCTTCAAAACACGCATGTAGCATAAACACTGTTTAAAGGTATGTGGGAGTGATTTATATCAACAACTACAATAAAATAAAAGGCTCTGACAAATTGAAAGCTTTAGCGGGACATGTTCTCTTTGAAAGGAATGGTTGACATTCTCTTGTGTCATGGAAGGGTCATGGTCAGTAATGGTTGTGGACTCGGTTCTCCTGAAGATAATTCGCGGTTCAAACGTAACAACGCACATGATCATTTTGATTGGATTATCTTTATTAATAATCCCCCCCGAGGGGGGAAACTTCACTAGCTGCCACAAGTCAACAACATCATATGAACGTATGATGTTGACGTATGCAAACATTAGTGTAACACAGTATAACACACATGATTCACAAACATACACTATGTACATGTACAGTACGTTGCACTCAGTATTACATAATACAACAAGAGAACATCACTGGAAAGTCTACTTCTTAAAGGAGAATTCCATACTAAAAGGCTTTCTTACCTTTCTTTGTAGTTGTTACGTCCCCATCAAAGAGGTCCAGGTGTCATTTTGTGCAAAAGCTCCTTATTGGCTATTTCCCCTACCATAAGCCCTCAATTAATTGCATTGAATTGAATGGGATGTATGGGGTGTTGTGCTAATTCGCTTATTTCCATCGAAATAAGTAGTAAAGTGTGCCGCTTGGGTTATTATTTACATTATGAAGAGAGGATATATACAAAAAAAATCTCATTTTGAGCGATGGAAATAAGCGAATTAGCACAACACCCCATACATCCCATTCAATTCAATGCAATTCATTTAGGGCTTATGGTAGGGGAAATAGCCAATAAGGAGCTTTTGCACAAAATAACACCTGGACCTCTTTGATGGGGACGTAACAACTACAAAGAAAGGTAAGAAAGCCTTTTAGTATGGAATTCTCCTTTAAGCACAGCAAGGGTAGCCGTCATATTGCAAAATTATATTCCTGGTAGACAATTCTGTGATGAATGTAATTTTCTTTCCCCTTTTATTTACCCAGGGTAGTATAGCTGCTCATTTTCAGCAATGCCCTGCACATAGAAACACACAGACAGACAAACGTCTTATATACTGTTGGCCACTATAAGCAGCTCCACTGGAGCAGTTGGGGGTTCAGTGCCTTGCTCAAGGGCACTTCAGCGCGGTGTTGGGTGAGTGATGATGACCAATCACTTCCCGGCCCAGATTTTTCCTGCCCATCCGGGGAATCGAACCGGCAAACCTTTCGGCAACAAGGGCGCTCCTCTAACCCTTATAGGCTGCATGCAGTGGTTCCCAAAGTGGGGTCCGGGGGTCCGTGACGCATAGCCAGGGGGTCCACGAAATAATTCAAAAATGATTAATTGTTTTTGCCAGTGAATTATGGTATGTGTGATATGTGAGTTTACCATAATCACAGTAATCCTTAATCGTAATCCATCATTCCAGAGCTTTTGGATAGAAATAGACTCCATGCAGTCACTTTCAGTTAGTGCTGCAGAGGCTGTGACTGTGACCAGCTGATGGTCGTTGACTCTTAATTGATGCATCAAGGAAGGCAATTCTAAGATGGCATCTTAAATAAATGTTGTGAAAATGTGTTGTGCCTTTGATTGAAAAGTTTGAATACAAATGGTTCCAATGGCATCTAAATGCAAGGTTGCAAATATGCTCTGTGTTGCGAGGATGAGGGGGTACCTGGAAAAAGATCTCCCCCCCAAGGGGTACCTGGGCGGAAAAAGTTTGGGAAGCCCTGCCCTAATGAATAATAATGACGCATTATAATAATTCATCTAGAGTCGAGCCATTTATGGTTCCTGTGCTTTTTTTAATCACTTTGTTGATTCTGTATATCTGACTTTGACTGGGATGCTTTAAACCCAGCAATGGCAAACTAGAAATGACTGCATCGCGGCCTCCGCCGACCATTTGCAGTTTACATCCCTGTCTGTCCAGACACGGACGTACCGAATATGAGATGGCTTTGAAAGAATGAACGTGTTTTTTGGTTGTTGTTGTTTTTTTTTAGGGTTACAGTGACTTTGACCTTTGACCGCCACATTCTAATCAGTTCATTTCAGTCCAGTTTCTTTTTTGCCAAATGTCATGAAATTCGCTCTGCGTTCCTGAGATACCGTGGATGGACATGGGAGTCACAGTGACCTTGACCTTTTAACCACCAAAGTCTTCACGGCATCTCTTTTTTTAATTCAAAGAAATTCGAAAGAACAAAAATGGCAGATCTACAATCGCGTTGCAACGTGTGAGCTTATAGATCGGCTGTTTGTTCGCGACACCATCATACGTCAAAGTAATAAATGGAGTTTATTTATTTAAGTATTTTTGAAATTTGAATTTTTTACCGACCCAGCAGCTGTCGAGGTAGCACAAAGAGATGAATTACATAAACCCATCGCTCTGAAAGTATGAATATGCAATACAGATGATTTCTGTTCTTTTGGGGAGGTTTCTGTTTTGATGGTGGAACATCAAGAACAGGAGCACAGGCAAACCCACACGGTCACTGAGCCATGAAACTGCCTATGACAGGGAGGAACTCATTTGACTAATTGCTCAAATCTATCTAATTGGTTCATACAATTTGGACAGGGAGAGTTATGTGTCCAAAATATTCTTTTTTCTTTCTTCCCCCGGACACATTCAAAAGCTTGCCTCGTATTGATCACTGTCACCATCCTTTATAAAGTAACAAATCTGCTGTAATTGTAACCAAAGTATCTCCATTTGAAAAAGAGCGTGGGTATACAAATTGATTCATTTGTTCTTCAAATGGATGTTTTGACTAAAAAAAGGAAAAAGAAAGCCCATTCTTCTCCGTGACCCCACACTGACGAGTGTGGGGGGGGCGGGAGGGGGGTGCATTTAGCTACAAGCGTGTGAAAATAGACAGAGACAAAAGGCCTGAATGAATGGGGTGGGCTGTACACAGAGTTGGCCACAGTCATAGGACCACTCGGTTTGATGGCCAAGCCTGTAACTGTCAGATATATGCGTCACAGACTGTATGCCAGCCGTAGACCACCTGCACGCATTCTTAAAGTAACCACCGGTGAGCAAACCTATACAGTATTCAAAGGACCACTGATCAAACCTAACATTAGCCTAACATTAGCCTCCGAATCCCAATGACCCAACGAGGCCATTCATGGAGGAGTTGAAGCCCGCCTGTCGTCAAACTGAGCTAGTCAACATGGTCGGTTATGTAACAAATACAGACATTCCAAAATGTGCCAAACAAGAGTCCTGCTGGCAGCCACTTAGAAGCCATGCTGCTCCTTAACAATCGAAAAGACCAAAGGGTTCCATCCTTTTAGACCCCTGCAAACGTTTGGCCTGGTGGTGATGCTGCTATAGACAAGAGACTATACGGGGGTCACCACAATAAGCAGGGTTCATCCTCCGGGGAGCATTGGAGGTGCACAGAACATTGTTTTGGACCTGTTGGACCCGGGGCAGACCGATTAATATTTTCATTCTTTGGATTCCCGCTAGTAGGACTAAAAATAAACGGACATGACTAATGTTCATATTCTTGTTAATGTTATGCCATTGTTTGGGTTTTTTGCTTTAACAATGCCTAAATGTTTTAACCCATTCTGGGCGGGAACCCATTTTGGTGTTAGCACCATGTTATGCTTTAGCTATTGAAAAATAGCAGATCTACAAGCTCATAGCGCGCCACCGAGTGGCGCGCTACGAGCTTGTAGCTCTGCTATTTTTGAAAAATCGAAGAACGACTGACATTTTTTTAATCTGATCTCAGGTCAGAATGGGTTAATCAGACCAGTGTGTGTCCAGCGGAAACCTCGTATGAATCTGATCTCAGGTCAGAATGGGTACCGTTAACCTGTGATTGAAAAGTTTTAAAAGATCCAAGGTTCCCTGGTGGTGGTGATCATGAAGATGGCGATGGTGATGATTATTTTGGTGCTCACGGTGGATGTATGTTTGAAGTTGCGGCTTTGGCTCCTGATAGACAGCGGAATCATCCTGTCCTCACATTTCCCCCTAGTGTCCTTTTTACGACGTGTTTATATAATACCCAAGGTATACAGTATAGTGATGTGGTGTGGCTGGTCCAGACAGGAAACATTAATAAGTCCTAATGTCTCTTTAATGGTATTCGGTAGCTTATCTGACTTCCACGACGGGGAGTGTAATTAGGGAGCAGTTGTACCGTGCACTGTACTGTTTATTTTTGCAGCGACCATCATAGGATATCCTCTTATTCTGCATGTGCCATGCAACAAAAGACCAGTTGTAAAATTGTATTCCATTATATAGACCATTGATCAGCGACGTTGGCAGCTCGCCCAACAATGTGCATTCCTTCTAGGCTCTACTACAGAATGACTTTTGGAATGTTTCGCTGCATCTTAAAGAAAACAAGTTTTCAAAAGCCGTACAAGAAGGGGCAACATTACTTTGTTTGACCACAAAGTCTATAATAGCCTCCTGGAATGTTTGGAGGGGACGTTTAATTATTTATCTTATCTTAAATTGCTTCTCACCTATTGCGACAGTAACGTTGAGGTTTATCTACGGGAGGTTCATATAACTAAACTAAACATTAACCAATTAGTCTTTGAAGGGATTCTGAGCTCACTCGCTGTGATTTTTTAAAATTTCTCGAAATTAGTCAATTTTCATTAACTTTTTTAATTGTGTTGGTGAAATCCAAGAAGGGGTTTTAGCACTGCTTTTTATATGAGCCCCTTGCAATTTGGCTCTGCATATGAGCTTATGTATATGTCTTGGATTTAAACTCCCGCTATGTGTGTGTTCTTTTGAGACGGGGCAGGTCCACAAACAAACTGGTGGCCTTTTATTAGGGCCCCCGACCCCCTCAATTGTCATGCATGCGGCTGTCGGGCTCTTTTGTCTTTTTATGACTATTGTGAAGGCCTCATGCGTGTCTCCTCCACCGCTGGAAAATGTACACAAAACATTTTTTGAAAGACATAGTCGGGGGGTCTGTGACGCCATGACAACTGAATGTTAGAGACTCCTCCCAGCTTTTAGAGAGCCTTATCTCATGCATCTCTATGGAGGACACCGTGCCTAGTAACCAGACCATGGATGCAGCAAAGACCGACTGACTGAATGACTCGGTACAGTATTTGGTGGACACCGATCAAAATTCTGGGTGAAAATGGTGACCATATCAACGTTCCCAGTTTGATCTCAGATATTCCCTTATTGCCTCAGGTCTTGATATCTCCGTTTCTCTCGTTCCCTCTCTGAATAAATGCTAATATGAACGCTGGACATAAGAAATTACCCCAGGTCGGAGAGAGTTTATCTAAAAGTCAGTAAAAGGAAGCACAAAAGTTCAGGCAAGGATTTATGCGTCGTATAGTGTCATATGCGGTATCAACTGCCTCCCCTTGCAGGTGTTACACATCTTTCCCGAGATAACATGACTTATATGGCCCCCGGATTTTTGGGGATAACACAGTTATAAAAACAAGTTTATAAAACAATAAAGGCTGCCTGATAAAGGCATGGACTTAGTACTCGTCCCACGCTCATCCTGGGGCTAATGGGCTGCAGGCCAGGGTTCAGAATGTGGTAGTTCTTGTAAATAAAATCTAAAACGATACTGGTGGTCTGGCATGATTAGCCCACTGACAACGACGGTACATACTATATAGGATTCCATTCATCTCAGTACGGTGTGAAAATCAATATGCAGAGACTTGAAGCGTACTGGGGCGACTGTGGCTCAAGAGGTAGAGCAGGTCGTCCAATGATCCATAGGTCGGCGGTTCGAATCCCGGCTCCTCCTGTCTACATGTCGAAGTGTCCTTGGGCAAGACACTGAACCCCAAATTGCTTCCGATGTGCTGGTTGGTACCTTGCATGGCTTCCGCCGCAATCGGTGTATGAATGTGTGTGTGAATGGGTGAATGAAATGGGTGAATGAAATGCACAATCTATGTAAAGCGCCTTGGATAAAAGCGCTATATAAATGCACCATTTACCATTTACCATTTACTTTACGTGGGTGATTTTCTAAAAATGTCTGTTTGAAAATGACAGTTTTCCGAAAAAGCTATGTTTCTATGTCAGTCGTTCTTCGATTCTTTCTAAAATAGCAGACCTACAGGCTCATAGTGCGCCACTCGGTGGCGCGCTATGAGCTTGTAGATCTGCTATTTTTCAATAGCTAAAGCATGACATAATGCTAACCAGAGGTGGGGACTTGGACTCGAGACTCGACTTGGACTCGAGTCCCGATTTTGATGACTTTAGACTTGCTTGATCAAATCAAAAATAGACTTGGACTTGCTTGGGACTTGAATGCCAAAGACTTGAGACTTGACTTGACTTGAACGCCAAGGACTTGAGACTTGACTTGACTTGAGCCCTCTTGACTTGAACATTTTCAAGTCACTTAATACCTACAGCAAGCCCAAATAATATTAAAATGTTTAAAAAGTGTAACGTTCTGGAGAAAAAAATTGCTTGTTTTTGTCTTGTTTCTTTTTTGGTCGGTTTGCTTATTTCTCTCACGATCTAAATGATCTAAATGGCTCAATAGAAGAGCAGAGAGACAAACTTCAACCACCCCATTGTACAGAGTGGTGCTTTAAACCCTGTCCTCACGGAGGAAATTGAAAAGTACAGTATCTGCATTTTGTTGGTGGACTCCAGAACCCTTGTTTAATAATAAATGCAAATTGTGGAAAATTCTCATGATTTATGTAAATCTTTACATATCATTAATTAGTATTACTAGCCCTTACCCGTTGTGAGATATTTGCTCCCCCTCGTGGCCGTGGGGGGTACTGCGCCCGGGTGCGTTTGTAATTGACTAATAAATTAATTAATAATCATTAATGTGTCAAATCGACCCTGTCAAATCGTTACGCCCTCCATATTCATATGGTCAATGCCTGTGTGAAAAGTGGGAGTGATTGGTGCAGGCAGTAAGGAGCTACACAAGCAAGTCTAAAGTCATCAAAATCGGGACTCGAGTCCAAGTCGAGTCTCGAGTCCAAGTCCCCACCTCTGGTTAGCATTATGTCATGCTACGGCGGTGTTTCTGACAGACACACACACACAAATGGACAGACATTGTTAGAATTATAGTATGATGTCTTGGTGGGACTTGTTTGGGACTCAACAAAATGTAAGGACTTGGTTGGGACTTGAAACAAAATGCTTAGGACTTGGTTGGGACTCGAAACAAAAAGTTCAGGACTTGGACTTGACTCGGGACTTGAGAGCAAAGACTTGAGACTCGACTTGGACTTGCAACATAGGGACTTTGTCCCACCTCTGATGCTAACACCAGAATGGGTTCCCGCCCAAAATGGGTTAAAGCGATATTTCACAAAAAATCTTTTCGTCGTTTAATCGTGTTTATGTGAACTCCCCCCCGCCCCCCCCCCCCCGCCCCCCCCAGACAGTTTTTAAGTTGCTTGATTTGAGTTATTAGATATTTGATTATTCTTTTTAGCTGCTCCGCCCCCTTCCTATACAAACCCATTGTAACTTCAAATTCCATTTTAACCAAGCTAGATTCACCAAAAACCTTTATTCTGGTGACTGATACTTCCCTCCTAATACGCGTTTATTTAATTCGTTTTTTTCATTTATTTTTAATAATAATTATTATTTTATGGAGCCTTGTTTGGAGACCCTGATGCTTAAATGAAAATAAAAACACAGACACCCCACGTATTAGGAGTCACCACTAAAGGACAGGTGTTTTCGATGAATCTAACTGGTTATAGGGTTTGTATGGGAAGGGGGCGGGGCAGCTAAAATGAATATCAAATATCTAAATCAGGGGTTTTCAACCGATTGTGAACAATCCACCCTGATTTAGAATCGACCTGGGGACCACTGTTGTGTTGGGTGGGGCTATATGGTCTAAGATTAGTGCTTTTGTAAGTTAACACTTGCTATGCATCCCATGAGTATACATCCCTCTCAACCGTTGACTACTACTGGTAAAATGTCCTAATAATAATGACTCAACCAGACAATCCGGTGCACTTCCCCCTTCTTGAGATTCTAACTCCCTTTTTCTGTTGAATTTCCAACTTGTCAGTAAATGACTACGTGGATGGACTCATCACAGGTCACCAGGTCATTCAGTTCACGATTTCTCAACTAGTGGAAAGAACATTTAAAACTAGAAAAAGTGCCCTTCTGGGCACAGGTCTCCACCAGGATAGGAATGTAGGACATTGCAGCTTGCCTTCATCTGGTGGTTGGATAAAAGGGCAACAAAAGTAAATAAAAACACTTTTCGGCCAGTTATAGCGCCACCTTGAGGCTGAGTTGAAATTGTTCATGTGGCATTTCGTCCTCGGCCTAGTGGGAATGTGGGTGCACAATTTCACGGAAATCACGCAATGTGTTCATGATTTGCAGCATTTTGTTTGAAACTGAGCACTCCTGTGAACTTTGGAAGCCAATCTTAACCAATCAGGATGGAGTCTGAGAAATCTGAAAGACCGGTTTCGTTGAATGGCTCTAGAGAGACTGTGTACCAATTTGCGTGATGTTTGGACAAAATCTGTAGGTGTACTGTGCAAAAACTTGTTTTGCACAAAGCGGCCTCCTGGTGGCGCTATAACAGGCCGTTCTGGAAAGTTTGGGGCAGAGGTTCATCGTTGGCATCCAGGGAGTGTGTGTGCAAAATTTGGCATCGACCGGGTTAACGGTGGCTGAGATTAGCTGCTCACGGACACACACACACACACACACACACGGACGGACGGACACACGGACGGACGGAGTGTAAAACATACTCTCCCCCCATGCCTTCGGCCTGGTGGAGACAACAAATCAACAAATCCTACATTACTAAATGCATGGTCAGGGACCACGTGCAATACCTCCACGGACCACCGGTGGTCCACGGACCAAAAAAGGAAAGGAAAGGTACTATGTTTACCCAGGGTAACTGGACTAAGCTCAATAACTTGTTTACAGCCAGGCCCTGCTCATAGAACATTTCATGGTAGGGGTTCAATGCCTTGTCCAAGGGCACTTCAGCGGTGGTAATTTTAACGTGCCGGTCCGGGGATACGAACTAGCGACCTTCCGATATCAAGACCGCTCCGCAAACCGTTCGGCCACCGCTGCCTCTGTTGAAAACCTTTTGTGAAGCATTGTGAGCTTGTAGATCGGCTATTTTCAAATGTCTGAGATGTATACAGAGCTGAAGTGGTTAATGTATGTAAAGGGAGTAAAAGTACAATATTTGCCTCTGAGCTCAGTCAGATGTAGAGTAGGAAGTAAAATGGTAAATGGTAAATGGTGCATTTATATAGCGCCTTTATCCAAGGCGCTTTACATAGATTGTGCATTACATTCACCCATTCATACACCGATTGCGGCGGAAGCCATGCAAGGTACCAACCAGCACATCGGGAGCAATTGGGGGTTCAGTGTCTTGCCCAAGGACACTTCGACATGTAGACAGGAGGAGCCGGGATTCGAACCGCCGACCCATGGATCATTGGACGACCTGCTCTACCTCCTGAGCCACAGTCGCCCCAGAAGTACAGAAAATTGGAAATACTGGCCAGTAAAGTAATTAAAGTTACTAAAGTAAATTAAAGTAAATAATTATGGAATTAATTCTGTACTGGCCATATATGGAGCGTGTCTTGAGTGTGCAGGGTTTGATGAGGTCAGATCAACATATGGAATGTCAGAACCGGTCAGCTCCATATATGGAGATCTAAGGGTGGCAGCGGGGGCAGTGTCTTGAGTCTACATGTAGGGTTTGATGAGGGCCCAGGTAGGGCCGGGCCTTAATTTTCGGGCCTGTTGAGAACTCTAGTTTTCGCCGGCTGCCGGCTGCACTAATAACTTTGGGGCAGGCCCGTCTAGAGTTTAAATGGACAGGTATCAGTCAAAAGGGAGACATCAAAGAGGATGGATGGGGAAGGATCAACATATGGAATGTCAGAACAGCCAGGTCAGCTTCATGTATGGAGATCTAAGGTTTTGAGGTTTGAGTTTAGAGTTTCTGGCCAAAGGGATCTGTGACCAACTGACTGGCGGGGAAATGCACGGAAATGCACGATTTCATAGTTAACTGCGACCTGTGGTCGCAAAAACAATCTTCTTAAATTCCATATGTAACCTACAGACAGAGGTGTTTTCACTACATTGTGGTTGGTGGGATGTGCTTGAGAAAGCCTCCCATGTGAGGCCATGATGTTTTGTCCACAATGAAATAGTGAGCGAGGGTCGGGTGGATCCTTGTTGTTGCAGCTTAACACTTCCTCACATTGAGCAGTGTGCTGGAAAGTCCATTTACTCAAGTGCTGTACTTGAGTAACATTTTGAGGTACTTTACTTTACTATGAGTATTTTCAATTTCCAATACTTTTACTTCTACTCCACTACATCTCAGAGGCAAATATTGCACTTTTACTCCACTGCAATTATTTTAAAATGTTTAGTTACTAGTTACTTTGTAGATTTTGATTATTATTACAAAACAACGTTAACCACTCAGCCATATACATTTCGACCATTTGATAATAGCAGATCTGCAAGCTCACAATGCGTCGCAGACTTGCAGTGCGACATATTGTGAGCTTGTAGATCTGCTATTTTCAAAAGATATTTATACATTTGAAATGAGATATTCTGCATAATGAGCACTTTTACTTTTGGTACTTTAACGACACTCAAGTAGTCTACATTTTGAACTCTTACTTGAAATGGAGTAGTTCTACATTGCAGTATTGATACTTTTACTTAAGTAAAACAATTGAGTACTTTTTCCACCACTGATAATGAGCCGACTAAATCCTGGAATCCTGAGCAAGACTCTTTTTCAGCTGCAACTTGGACCCCAGGCACTTACAGAGACATATACACAAATGAGTTATTACATTGTAAACTATATGGCAAAGCCTCCTCCTAATCCCATGGGGAATCCTCTTCATATCACTGGCACTTAATCATCCACGTGACGGGCGATATATGTATAATTCTTTTTTTTTAACATTTCAACAACTTTTAAGTTGTTAAACAAGAGTTGATTGAGCATGCCAATGTCTTGGCCAAATCGTTACATACAATGTAACCTTGTTTTCTTCAAGTGTGTTAAGGCTGTCTCCGAACATTCGGGGGTTGGAACGTTTATTTTATTATTATTCTTTTTTAAATTTGTGTTTAAATTAAACCTTTTTATTTCTTCCTTTTTTTTAACTCGAAAATATATCTCGGCGAGAATGCGATATGCATAATAAGAGTACTATGTTCATCTTGTGTTTACATGTTACATGTTTAGATGTTAAGGGGCGACTGTGGCTCAGGAGTTATCAGGTCGGCCAATGATCCATGGGTCGGCGGTTCGAATCCCGGCTCCTCCTGTCTACATGTCGAAGCGTCGAAGTGCAAGACACTGAACCCCAAATTGCTCCCGATGTGCCGGTTGGTACCTTGCATGGCTTCCGCCGCAATCGGTGTATGAATGTGTGTGTGAATGGGTGGATGTAATGCACAATCTATGTAAAGCGCCTTGGATAAAGGCGCTATATAAATGCACCATTTACCATTTATTTATGAATTGCAGCCTGGTTAAAAGCACTCGGAGGTTCGGAGCTCGAAGGTAATTTTTATAATGAATTAGAAACAAATGGTTCGGAAACTTTGGATGTTCGCTCGAAAATTCCTGCCGAAGTTCGAGTCCTAAAAACAGGGTGTGTGTGTGTGTGTGTGTGTGTGTGTGTGTGTGTGTGTGTGTGTGTGTGTGTGTGTGTGTGTGTGTGTGTGTGTGTGTGTGTGTGTGTGTGTGTGTGTGTGTGTGTGTGTGTGTGTGTGTGTGTGTGTGTGTGTTATTTCTGTAGTCGGATGGACTGAGACATGGACACACATTGCTGTCTATCAGTCAGCCTAATTGTAATAATTTCCTAACGGAACGATTATTGTTTGCAGGTAAGAATGATTGATGTGAGGCAGAGGTGCATGAAAACTATATTAGTTGAAAGCTCTTTTTGGTCCTAAACAAACACTACTATGCAGCTGTGCTGAATTAAGCCCTAACCACACCAAAGGATCAAGACGGTTTTAGCGTTGTCCCTGCGGTGTGATACGTCTTGTTGCACGTTGACCCACGTTGACCCTAGTGATTCAACGCATGGGATTCAGTGGCCCAAACCACACCAAAGGGTCAAGACTGTTTTAGCGTTAACTCCTTGCAACCGTTTGGACCCAAGGAGTTGCATGGTGACCCTTGTGGTTTGGGCTTTAGGCATTATTTAATTAATTTGCTTATTAATGGCTTTGCATTCCTACCTTAGATTCCACATTTCAATAACAATGTTGTGGTATGATCCAGAAATGTCTATTCTCACTAGCTCCTTAAAAGATTCAAGGAGTTAACACATATCCTCCAAGGGGAGACTAAAAAGAGCAGAAAAACAAACGGAACCAGAAAGCACCATTACCATATTTCTATACGTCTTGAAGTGCCTATAAGAACGCCCACTCAAGCTCCCAACAAATCAAGCAAGACGTGCAGGCCAGGCAATGATGAGATAAGACGCGCAACAACACCACTAAAACAGGGTTCTCATATCCAGACACGTCGGAGGGTGTATGCTGTCAACATGATGACCTCCATGACAGAGTGCGTCAGGGATCACGATACAATTTAGGTGCAACGTGTACTGCCTTAAAACTGGACAATTTGGATGGCACGCACTTACGGGCTGTCGAGGATTGATTGATTGGTAGGACATAAACCACTGGTTTGTCCTGTTGGGGGGGGGGGGGGGGGGTTTCTACTGTGGTTTGGTTTGTGGATGGAGCTCACAGTACCACCCACCCAAGTATCTATGTATTTATTGCATCTGTATTTCATTTTAGGGGAGAGAAAGAACAGGCACAGGCACACACACAAAGGCAAATAAACACATTGATATTCAAACCACCCAAGCATTGACATTTTTAAAATATGCTGATGTCAAGTAGTACTGTATAGTAGGTACAGAGAACATGAGTTACTGGCGTGGTGGAAGGTACTGTGGAGCTCGAGTGCAGATTCCATACGCCAACCCTCTGTGATGCCTCTTTCTAGGAAACGGAACATATCTCAGTGGCAGCTATTAAGTGCGCTTTGTGCTAGAGAGAGAATCCCAACAAGCCATATCTCCTTAGTCGTGTGCCGGAGTGGAAATGCTACTACATATTTATCAACGCTTCAGATAAGCACCCATGCCTTTTCTTCGAGATAATTCATGCTTATCTTAGATCCTTTAAACGTGTGATTGCTCTTCCAATCAACTTGAGACTAGCGCGGACAGACGGGCGAAACGTTGCTGTTTTGATGAGCAAACATATCGTGTGTGGAACATTCCCTTTTTTTATGTTCTGCTTTTCCAATCAAAACAGTGATTATTTTCCTGTGTAAAATAAGGCTTTAAATTGTTTTTGCACCAGTAACGATTATGAATAGCTGCCAATTTGTATATATATATATATTTTTTTAAGGAAACATTTACATTGACACCTGCTCAGAGAAACACCTGCTCTATAGCTGGCAGATATACCCCACTATGGGTTAATGGTATATGGTGCCATGCATGAAGTGTCTTTCAAATGATGAGAACTCATCAACTCTTGAGGAGGATAAAGTCATATCCATCTATTGTCTGAAAGGCACAGGGTCGCTCCCTCACTGACGACATGTGCAGTACAGTATAATGGGTCCATAATAAAAACGCACCACATGTGGGTGTGTCGTGTATTCGTGTGTGTGTGTGACCATCTGTACTCACACAGACTAGGGGAAATATCAGCACCATATGGGACAGAATGACGAATTAATGGACGGGGATGGGCAAAGATAACAAAGTTCCTCAATGCTCCGTGTCTAACTATTACCGTGCGCGCCTAAAAGTTACGCTTCCTGCACACCTTTGTCAACACGTGCTTCAATTAAGGAGGAATGTGTGACGTACCCAAAAGTGACATCCCAGACTCTCATGGTCTCTCCTCCTTGCACGCCGGTTTGATTTCCTCTGAGTACGCCGTAGGACAATGGCTGGAAATGTAGCGAGATGACAACAATCACTCGGGGTCCGTATTCTCCTGATATGTCTAATCACAAAGGGAGAACGTCCGAAGGTCAAGCTTGGATACCCACCCACTGCTTTGGGTTGCATTGGTTTCCTCCCAATGAGGTTCCCAGGGCGCAAAGAATAAATACATCTAACTTTACACATGTGGGGTGTAAGGCAGTGGTTCCCAAAGTGGGGTTCGGGGACCCCCAGGGGTCCTTGAGGGAGTTCCAGGGGTTCCCCAGCTAAATGATAGTTAGGAACCAAATGGACCCTTATGGGTCTGTAACTCAGAGTGTACAAATGGAACCAAATGGACCCGTTCCTTTTGTACACTGAATGGGGGACCGTAGCCTAATTCAGGTCAAACCGGGGGGTGGGGGGTGGGTGGGGGTTATGATTATTGAATTGAATAAATACTCACACCCGTGTGAAGTGAGGGCCGCTAATATATTAAAGTCTAACTCATGTTGATTAGGTGATGTAATGGTGATGTAAAACAAACAGTGCACAACACAAACATTAAAGGCCATTAAACAATAAAACATGACGTAAAATTTCCCTTTTTATTGTCAATGCGTTAACTAAACAAACTTTGAACTAAAGACAGACATTAAACCTGTGTATAAAAATGGTTAAAAATCACTGCTAGTCTTTTATGGGGGTCCTTAGCATATATTTTCCGCAGGCAAAGTGTCAATTTGGGGGTCCCAAGTAGCTCCACTTTCCTAGTCCCAGTACAGTGTACTGAGTACACAGTCAAATGCTCAGTGTTCATTTAACTATAGTGGAAAGAAGTAGTGGTGGAAGAAGTATACTCAAATGTTTACATCTAGGGTGAAGGTAAACAACATAATGTGAGAGGAGACAGGGTTGAAACAGAACTTTAGTTTATTGTTGTAGCTCTTTTCTTTGTCCACAGAGACAATGGATTCAAATTAATTGTGCTTGTCAGCTTTTCAGTTCACAAATAAGTATTGGCTTCAGGGTGCGGTTTACATAGCAAAAGTATCTATCTAGAAAATAAAGGTTTACCCCTAACTCAATCCCTAACCAAGAACAAAAATACAATACTAAACCCTAACTAACCTAACTAACAGAATTACAATAAGGAGAAAAACAAAAGGGACCTAACACCCTTACAAAAAGACAGAAACAAAGATATAATAATAATAATAATAATAATAACAAACTGGGGTTTTACTCTTAAAGGGAACAAACAGGTAACAAAAGGGGCTAAGGCAAAACTTACAGAACGGAATCGAAGTCAAAGAAACTAAAACAAACAAAAGCAAACAAAAGGGCAGGCAAAGGGTGGAGGACCAGAGGGACCGAGTCTCTGCTGCAAACTGCTGTCGCCCTCTCTAGAGCAAAAGTTCAACTGAGGCTTTATAGGGAACAGCCAACTAGGCACAGCCAACTGGGATTAGGGTGTGGGCGAAGACACCCAATCAGGAAGGAGGGGCAGGTCCGAACATGGACCTGTCAATTTCTTTCCCCCACACCACGACGGTATCCCCCCTTCCCAACACGACAATGGTCCCCAGGTTGATTCTCAGTCAGGGTGGTGGTCCCCAGGTTAATTTTCAGTCAGGGTGGTGGTCCCTGGTTCATAATCAGTTGAAAACCCCTGCCTTACATGAAACACAGAAAGAAACAAATTATAATACAAGCCATCCACAGAAGACCAACATTTCCATACTATAAATATTATTCACAGCTCAACTAATTATCATCATAACAATTAACCATCACAACATCAATAACAAATACTCAGAAGGACCATGGTCCGTAACAGTTTTACTTAAGTAAAAGTATAAATACTGCAACGTAGATAGATGCACTCCGTTGGAGTACATTTATTGCAGAATGTCCCATTTCACAATTTCAAAATTGTGTACAAAATCTTTTGAAAATAGCCAATCTACAAGCTCACAATGCATCGCGACGCATTGTGAGCTTGTAGATCGGCTATTTTCAAACGGCCGATATGTATAGGGTTAAAGCGGTTTACGGTTATGTTTTCTAATAAAAATGAAAATCTCCAAAGTTACTACTAGCTTTTCAATTATCCCAATAGCTAATGGAGATTCTCCACAATAAATGTATTATTTATTATTCTTTTTTTTTAAATCGTGATATCATGATGTTGCTCACATTAACATGGAACAACATTTGAGAAAGTGACATGACACCCTAGTTGTATTGATTACCGTTGATTGCCAATGCCATGGTGTTGATACAGTATACACCAAAACTGAGGCAACAATTAAGATCGATATGAAAAGTCACAGACAAGTGTGTTTTGGCTTCACACTCGTCTGTGACTTTTTAAATATCCTTAATTCATTGAAACCAAAATCCTAACACGGCAGGGGTGATATCATCACCATGACTAGTCACATTATATCATTGAATTGCATTCTCTAAAGAAAGGAGAATAGGTTCTCCTAGAGATGCGTTCCGTAACCGTCTCCTTTAAGTAAACCAGACCCTTTCAGAATGACTTAATGGGATGAGTGTGACGCCATGACTCCACTTGTTGACCAGCGGAACAGACGGCATTGGACATGCAGAGGAAGGATGTGGTGTCGTTGCGGTATATCGTTTGTGTTGTTTAATGTGCTTTAATTGACTTGTTGTCTTGTCCCATTTAGTGACCTCATTCAAGATCTACTAAATGTATTTGTCAACCAAGCACAGTGTGCTGTGCGTGTTTCCACCGTCTCGTGGATGTGCAGACTTGGTATTGTTTTAGCTTTTTGGGCTGGAAGAGGGAGTCTGTAGGATGATGCCAAAGCATTTTTGAGGCCTTTTGACCATTGTTGTTGTGTGTGTGGAAGCGACTTTAACCTTTGATGAAAGACAATTCTAGGAATTGGGGATCAGATGGTGATGATTTGACATGCGACCTTGTGGCAGCAAACGATCAGATAGCACAGAAGACGGTTCCAGCATGAGTAAAACTTCAAAACAGCAACAGGAAGGAAGGAAGGTATACTCATAGATGGGGTTTAAATGGATTATTAGTAGTACCATAGTTCATTTGTAGTGATTGGAATGGCCACACCATACGGCAAAGAAAGGTACAGCTTGATTCAAGTAGCTGAAATATGTCATTGTCTCCACCAGGCCGAAGGCATGGGGAGAGAGTATGTTTTGCACTCCGTCCGTCCGTCCGTCCGTGTGTGTGTGTGTGTGTGTGTGTCCGTTCGTCTGTGAACAGCTAATCTCCGGCACCGTTAAAACCCTGATGCCAAATTTTGCACACACACTCCCTGGATGCCAACGATGAACCTCTGCTCCAAATTTTCCAGAACGGCCTGTTATAGCGCCACCAGGAGGCCGTTTTGTGCAAAACAAGTTTTTGGACAGTACACCTACAGTTTTTGTCCAAACATCACGCAAATTGGTACACAATGGGTCTATCAGATTTCTCAGACTCCATCCTGATTGGCTAAGATTGGCTTCCAAAGTTCGCAGGAGTGCTCAGTTTCAAACAAAATGCTGCAAATCATGAACACATCGTGTGATTTCCGTGAAATTGTGCACGCACTTTCCCACTAGGCCGAGGAAGAAATGCCATATGAACATTTTCAACTCAGCCTCATCGTGGCGCTATAACTGGCCGAAAAGTGTTTTACCTCTAACTGCACGGATCTGTGGATAACTTTGTATGCCAACTCCCTAGAGGCCAAGGAAAAACCTTTGCCTGGAATTTTTCACATCTGCTCTTTATAGCGCCACCAGGAGGCCAACATATGTAAAACACATTTTCTAATATTACTCTAATATTACTAATATTTATCCAAATTTCCCGCAAATCGGTACACATGCTCTCCATAGACATGTGATCAAGACGGGTTTGTTTGATTTCTCATAATGCACCCTCATTGGCTACGATTGGCTTCTAAACTTTTCAGGAATAGCCCGCTTTGTACCCGTTTTGTACAAATCACCACAACTACTCAACGCAGCGTCCGATTGTGGTGAAACTGTGCATGCATATTCCCACTTTGGAAGAAATGCCACTTGACAGTTTTCAAATCAGCCTCATGGTGGCGCTACAACAGGCCAAGCCGCGTCACACACATACACGTTTATATTGCTCCTAAACATTTTGCCAAATCACACACACACTCCTATCCTCCTGGTGGAGGATGAATCAGAGCCTATTTGTCCTTGGACGATGCAAAAACGCTAATCCACGCCTTTGTTTTTTCTCGGCTTGACTACTGCAATGCGCTCTTGTCAGGACTGCCTAAGAAAACAACTGACAGACTACAACTTGTCCAAAATGCAGCAGCTAGAGTTGTAACTAGAACTAAGATGAGAGAACATATTACTCCAGTTTTGGCATCACTGCACTGGCTTCCTGTTGTTTTTAGGATTGATTTTAAAATTATTTTACTTGTCTATAAAGCTCTCAATGGTCTCGCACCTCCCTACCTACTTGACTGCCTGCCTAAATATGTCCCAAACCGGCCCCTAAGGTCTTCCACTGCTGGCCTGCTCGCTTTGCCTAAAAAAATGGCAACTAAAAAATACGGGGAAGCAGCTTTTTGCTTCTACGGGCCGTCGGCATGGAACAAGCTCCCACTGTACCTTCGTCAGGCAGCCTCTGTAGACATTTTTAAAGCTCAGCTTAAGACCCACCTCTACAACATTGCTTTTAAGTGATCTTTATTTTTTATTTTTTTTTATTCTGCTTGTTTTTAATGTCGTTGCCTTATTTTATCTGTTCTTATCTTTGTACCATTGTCCTATTGTTTTAACTGCTTGCCTGTTTTAATGCTGTTTTGTTTTGCTTTTATTATCTTTTCTGCTCTGTAAAGCACTTTGAGCTACATTTATGTATGAAAGGTGCTATATAAATATATAAATAAAGTTTATTATTATTAAGCGAGGGGCGCTCTTATCATACATCACATTCCGTGCTCAGCCAATACAAAACGATCACAGATGTCATTCCGGCCAATCACCTTTTCACCTTTCTGCCCTCACTTTTTATCCTCAATATGTACTTTGCTCAGCCAATCAAATCATCGCTATGGGGTGATCACTGATCGCCCCATAGCGATGATTTGATTGGCTGATCACCAATCAAATCATCATGTCACAAACAGACAAAGCGGTTCATAGGAGGAGCTAGCGCCCTTCAAAAAAGTAGAACGTGAATTTATTGCATACCAACTGCCAAAATAGTATACGATAATAAAAGTTATGTATAGGGTAAGTATAAGATCATTATTTACAAGGAAAGCAGGAAACAAAGTGACTAGGTTCACTTGTTTTCCTCAGACTATCAGGTTGATGTGGTATTTGGGACTCTTGTAACAGCTCAGTCTAGGGTGTTACTGTTAGGACAGGGCAGCGGTTTCCGCTGTGGTCACAATGATGTCGTGTGTCATTAATTTATCTAAATTTGCACGGCCATTATCCAGAGTGACGGAAAAAGGGTGAGAAGGGCTTCTGACCTCTGGACAACTCCCACAACTCAGACTTCACTATAGTCTTTAGTGGCTACTGAACGCCGGCTTTTATTCACTTTTGTTTTGTCAAAAGACTAAAGAAAAAAACACTTCCCATTTCAAGCGCCACAAGACATTGTGAAAGGTTCCAGTGAACCGTGTGTGCATAACCGACTTGAGGAAATCAGATGCGTTATCGGGAAGAATTTCTATCTCGGCCCAGGCCGTAGCGTAACGGTCTGGTCACCGGACTGGTAATCCAGTCGCAGTGTGCCGCGGGTTCGACTCCCGGACCCAACACGGCCTTTACTGCATGTCATCCCCCCATCTCTCTCCCGTTTCCTGTCAGCCTACTGTCTGTCCCTTCAAAAATCAATAAAAGGCGTAAGCCGCAAAAAAAAAATCTTAAAAAAAAAAAAGAAGAATTTCTATCTCGTCTGCGTAGGATATCGGTGTCTTTTGTGGCAAATAAACACACTCCCTTTCAAGGAGGGGGGGGGGGGACTGCCTGCCAGCCAGATGAGAAAGCACTTTCGTTTCCCTTCCCATGCTTGCGTGGCGTTCTACGTAAATCCAGTCGGTGTGACAGAAGTCGGCGCTATGGGCGTCAGAAGGCTTTGATGTAGCAAAGCTGCTACCCTCTTCAGTGACTGAAACAATGTGGGGCAATGGTAGGCAACTGTTGGGCCTGACAATAGTGCACGTCTACCCCCTGCCGCTCATGATCAATGAGAGAGAGAGAGAGGAGGCGTTCCTGGCAGAGTGGAAGGGGATGTGGAATGTGTCTATCATTGTATACTCTTCACATTATCTCCCATGGAAGGGGCGTGGGATGAATATATTGGTCATAACCGCGTGTTGCGGTTTGAACCCGGTTTCTTAGAAAACGTAGAGAAGCAGAAATGAAAGTTAAAAACGTCATGTTTTTACGGTATACGTGCACATATGATGCACGTCTTTTCTCTGTTAAACTGGGCATAATGCCAGTAAAGACAATCGAGCTCACGTCTCCCATAATCCTCAGCTTATTTGTTTTAGAATGTGTTGGCTCCTAAATCTCAAATAAACGTTGCAAAACAGAACCGTGGAAGTCGATCAGAGCGGGCGCTGGAATCATGACAACTCGCACAGGGGGCAAGAAGAGTTCAGCGGTGACGACGACGGCCGCTGATGTCAGCTGAAACGGCACAGGATCTTCTCACAGACCGCCGGTCGTCCCCACGGGTGCAAGAATGACTCTCCTGTCTCCCATTCTCCTGGTGGTGCCTTATCAAGGGAAGGAACTAATCTGGGAGCTGCTTCCCTGCATTGTGTGTTATTGTTCCCTTAGGACGGGTAGGTTGCATCACTGAGCAGGAGGATCATACGCGAGGAGGGTGGCCCAAGGTGAGGTTGGTTCTGAAGCCTTCGAGGAATGTAACTTTGTTTGCCACCAAAAGGGAAGGATGCAAAACAAACCAGAACGGTGCCAGTTCTTATGCTCTACTACTGGCACCTGTATACAAACTGTGTATAATGAAACTGTGACGTCAACACCCCCCACAGATGCTGTTTCTCAGTAGCCCCCCCTCCCCCCCACTGCCCCCTTTGGATGTGTAATAATAACCCTTGAAGCAAACGGAGCTGGACTTTTTTACGATTTCATTATTCTCTCCAACCTGATGTCCATTTAACAGCTGAGTCGTGTAGCTGCATAGCAAGAGTCGTATCCCATTCACTCCACTTAGTTGGCAGTCGACCCGTGTCCCGAGACACACTTTGCCAAGCTTGGCAAAGTATAACAGACAAAACAATGTCACTATGACAGCGCATGAGCCACTGAGCTATACCACCACCCCCACGTCTAAGGATATCCTCCTCTCTCTGCCATGGTGGCAGCTCCTCCACATCATTCTTAAATGTGTGAAGCAACAGATGGCTGCAGTCAGTATCCAGACCTATAGAATAAAAAGCAGCTGGGGAAAACGTAGCAGAGGTGTAAGGAACCTTCAGTGTGCACTGTGTTGAAGTGCTGGGAAAAACTGTACACAGCAAAAGGCCTAGTTGGTGTACAAATGGACAAAGTGTTTGCACTTAAAGGACAGTTTTTTTTTTTCCCAAGCAAGGTTCATGTTTTAGGTTGTTATGAGAGAGAGAGAGAGATGGATGGATGTGAAGGTAAAGTACTGGGGGGATGCCATACTGTGTGTCATAAGCTCAATATGTAGGCTCAATATGTTCAGTTTGTCCCTCCCCCCCCCCCCCCCCTTCACATTCAGTAGATCCCTTGATCTTTTGTGGACATGTTATTTTATGATGTCTAGTAGGACTATAGTAAATAATGAAAAATAAATCGCTATAACATTTTGTAAAATTCGCCCCATGTTCGAATGCCCCCGCCCCCCTGTCAAAAACGGCTAAAATCGCTAAAACGAATGGAAAAAAAAGAACACTCATCTTTTACTTTCTGTAATAACAACAACCTAAAAAGAGGTTGAAAAGAGCCTCTGTTCTTAGTGCGATGGACCTGCGCTGCAACTGTAGCACACTTGGTCGAGGGAGGGCGAGCTCCAAAAGTGGTATATATACCACTTTTAAAAGTGGTAAATACCACATTTTATAGAGTGGTATACCACTTTTGGAGCTCGCCCCTTATGACTTGGTCTGCTCTTTGCTTCCTTCGACACTGAATCTCTTGGGCCAGAAATAGCAGATCTACTACACCCGTGTGAAGTGAGGAGCGCTCTCTATCATCACACATCATCCCGTCCTAGGAGGTTATGATTAGCGACCTACTGTATGTGGGTGGGTTAAGACTGAGGTTAGGGTTATAGGGTTTGGGATAGTGTTAGCAATCGGTCGGACTAACAGGAGGTCGGAAACAATGACATGTTACCGTTGAGTCGTTGACTGTCGATTAATTGTTAATATTTATAGTCATCGTTTTTTTTTTTTTTTTATACACATCCCTAAAGTGGTTAAATAAACACTCAGGTATTTGGCTATACTGTATTAATCCATTCTGGGCGGGAACCCCTTTTGGTGTTAGCATTACGTTATGCTTTAGCTATTGAAAAATAGCAGATCTACAAGCTCATAGCGCGCCACCGAGTGGCGCGCTATGACCTTGTAGGTCTGCTATTTTTGAAAAATCGTAAAAATGTGCCTCAAATTTGGAATATTTTTTTTCAGAATGAACGTTTTTAACTAAAATCTTTACTTCTGGAGGGTCCCTGGAACAACATATTTTCAGATGGGGGTCTCGGAGGCCAATTACAGATCATTTTTGGGGTCCTTGACATGAAATATTGAGTGATATAGGCCTGGAAACAGGTATTTCAGAAAACTGTCAGGATTTAGAAGACACTTTTTTCAGGCCTAAATAGGTTAAGCTATAGCATGGTCTGGTCTGTGTGGCCTTCTCATGACCCAGGGCATGAGGCCAGGTCAGGACTTCCTCGCGGAAGGCCTTTGGTCATTACTCAAACACTAGTCTGGACTTGATCCATCAGCCACAAGGTCTTCATCACCGTGCCATGGAGACTAAACTCCTCCCGCGGGGATAAGAGTACTTCATCAAAAATATCCAATGGGAATCCTCCCAGATATCCCCATGTGCCGTATCGGCAGTGTTTGTTCAAAAAATCATCCAATAGATTTAGCAGACACCTCTTAAACTGCCCACAGGGGCATTGTACCTGTTCCTCCTCCCCATTATTCTGTTCAGATCTGTCAGCAAAGCAAATCAGGCTCCACCTAAATAAATAGAGAGTATCCTCCCACAGAGAGAGAACCATTAATCGAGCCGATATTGACGTAAGGGAACCGTGTGACTCTTGCCACAGATTCCTTTCCGTTTAGAGTTTATCGGGAATCAGGTGAAAGATAAACGTAACTATAACGGTGTCACTGTCCATTGGATTAACAGGAGAGTATGTGTAAGTAGTGTTCTAAAGCCAGTACTGAGTGATCATGTGTTAAGAATTCACCTCATACACATAAACCCCCAGATGTGAAAAGTTTTAATTACATTTTGCTGCAAGGCACAAGTCAGGAGGATAAGACGTGATTATTATAATCTATTATAAAGTTGCATTATAGAAAGTGGTTACCTGACGATCCATGCTGCAAAGAGGACCCCATGAAAGGTGCACATAATTAACCTCCTCTCGAAATGACTCCAGCCTAGAATATCATATTGGAATGCTTAATTGCTTTAATCACCATTAAATGGACGGGTTCATTTCAATATTAAAACCAATTGTCTTGGTGTGAGCCCTTTCAGGTCTTGCTACAACTACTGGGGACGAGACGTGCTAATGATTTTAATTTGCTTTTCTACCAACCCCCCCGAGCAGCGAGGGATAAAGGCCATTGAGGGAACTTGGGCACAGGTCCCCCGTGGTTGAAAAGAGATCAAATGTGCGAGTAGGGGCCCATTTCAGACATATGGTAATACGAGTTGGCTGCCAAGAGGCTGCTGCTGCTGCTGTCTGCAGGAGCTCAAACTCAAGATGTGGACAAGAAAGCTAAATCCTAGAGACAAAATTATTGCTAGAGAGAGAGAGGGAGAGAGAGAATGCTTACATTTCACACCAGTAATGAACAACCGGATTATAACATCTGGAATAATCTAATGATAACACGATGCGTTCCACAACAGCACTGCAGGCCACAATCTTCTTTCGAACATGGCAGGTTAAGTAAAGTGCAGGGACCTATATGTACAATTTTACAGTCAAAGCTCCATACCAACAATAAAATGTCTTGTTTTGACAAGTCTTACCGACGCAGAGATGAACACATGATGTGTTTCCCATAATGCATGTATACATGGTACAACACAGGCGAGCTTTAATGAATGGCAGACATTGCACATGAGACTTCAAGCGGTTGAACATCCTTAAGGCTGTGTGCAGGCCCCGAAGGTGTCTTCATGGGCTGTATACGCGGACCCGCTTGTTGGGAGTCATTTGCCGATATCTTCGACCTCTCCCTCGCCCAAGCTATTGTTCCCACGGGGTATACAGATGTGCCTGTCTCCAAGTACCCCCGAGTTAACGCCGAGGAACAACCGGAGACCTAAGTATAGCCCTCAACTCGATTGTCAGTAACTGCTTTTAAGAGTTTGTCGAGGGACTTCATTTGTTTGAGTCTTTCCTGCTACACTGGGACACATGGGTGATTAGTATCGCCATGGTTCTTCACTGCCTTTCGTCACCTGGAGAGAAGTAACTGTGAATGCTTTTCATGGACCCGTACAGCTCAGTGTTCAAAACACAATATTTCCTGCCAAACTTGACACCAATGCTCAGGGATCTTGGCCTATACACCTGTCCACGTGCTGTCCAAGTTACTGGACGGACGTCCTGTCTGGCCGGGGGGGGGGGGGGGGGCACTAGGTGCTGAGAATGGGCATTACGGTAGTACCAGAGCCATAGAGTAAGACAGAGTTACGACATTGAGGGGGCAGAAAACAGCCCGGTCACGTGGTTCATGTACTCGCGCGAGCCCATAGACTCCAATGGATTCCGTAAACTTCCGGTTGTGCCCTTTTTTTAAAGGGACAAACCAGGGCTCGAGATTAACGGCGTCCCGACGTCCCGGGGACTGTAAAATATCTATTTGGGACCTAAATGTGTCTCATTCGGGACAGTTTTGGGACTAGAGGAGTTTTTACACTGAAAATGCACATATCGTGTGCAGCGCTGATCAGCATGAGACTGGCAGCGCTGCAAAGACTTTATGCAGTGCTGTCAGTCAGACAAGTTGACAACAACAACGCACACACTACCATTCACCCAAAGGAATCAACGCCGCTTATATCGCTTTTGCCCCGTGGATGGGACAATTAGATTTTTATAAACTATCGGTTGGAAGCGTGGATAAAACCATGGTTGTGTGCTACAGAAAAGTTCCATATGGACATGGGGCTACACTACACCAACGTTTAACGTTAGCTTCCATGCTAGGCTTGCTAGTTGGCATCGACATTAAATAATATGTTGGTATATATCCTCTGAAGCAACAGATGTTTTCTAATGCTCAGATTGTTCTGGAATTGCTGCCCCAACACTGTGGAATGCACACCCCAAAACGCTCTCATTCCACAGTTTTTATTGAATGTATTCCTTCGTCTTAGTATTCCCCCTAATAAAGTAGTTTTTATTTGTTTTCTCATGCCACCCATGTAATAGACATTTGAGTATTCATAGACTACCTGCATTGCTGCACGTTATCTGTTGGTCTTGATCAAGTAGCCTACACCAAAGTTTTATAAGCTACTGTAGTCACTATTCATTGATTCACTGGTACACCAAAATAACAAAATCCTTTTGAAAATACATATCACTGTTCTCAGAATATTGATATGCGATTAAAATGTGATTAAATTAGATTAATTAATTACAAAGCCTCTAATTCATTTGATTAACATTTTTAACCAAGCCCTATTTTTCATCTGGGAGCATTTTGACTAAACCAGTGTATCTACAGAAGAAACATGAAGCCAAACAAATAATGTGCTGCATGTATTGTATTTCTATTACAATAGGAATACAGTTATTAATTTCGCAATGTTTGAGTGATGCTTTTTTTTGTACTTTCCCCCCCCCCCCCCGGGACTGTATACATTTACTTCGGAACGGTTCAAATTGTATTTTGGGGCTGTTCTGGGACGTTGGTGAAAAGTTAGTCTGGAGCCCTGGGACAAACCAATAGAAGTCTATGTAGAAGAGCCTGGCCCCATGAAGTGAACGGAGTTGTCGTAACTCTGTCTTACTCTATGGCTCTGGGTATAGCACCACATCTGAACCACTGAGCCACAACACGGGAGTGCCTCAGGGCTGCATGCGGAGTCCTCTCTGCTACTAGTCCGTGGTGCTTCCATGACAACATGCAGGGACGAGGTCAGATCGCTGACACAGTGATCTGTGGGTGGGAATGGCGGTCGAAAAGAATAAAGGAGATATGTCAGATAGGTCACTTTCTAGGCACTGGGAGGCGCATATAGCCGCACGTTTGATGGAATGCATTGAAGTCGATTGAAGACACCATCTTTGAATTAATGTAACCTTTTGGAAATATGTTGTGCAGAAAAATAAAAGAAGACAAGACATATAATATATATCACAGTGTTTATTGATGTGACAGATATGCAGAGGAGAGTATATATTCGAAACAATATTAGAGTCTGACAGCCAGGTGTATGCAATACTGTATAATATAATATAATATGCATGCATCTATTAATTAATAGCTACTGATGATCAGCCCAGCCCTGTATCTCTGTCCGTGGTGCTGCAATTGTAAAACCCTGCCCCCCCCCACACACTTTCTCTTTCTGTTTATACTTAGGTCCCAAAGAAAAGATTGCCGGGCAAGGTGCTACAACAGTATGTAACCTTTGTAGCGTGTGGGAGCGGATGGGCAACAATAAATTATGGGCAAGGTATGATGACCGAAACCATTGCACCTGCGCAAAGAAAGCACGACCCCGGCTCCATTGACGACGTTGCAGTCGTTGCAGTGACTTCAAGTTAATTCCTCTGCATTCACACCTCCGAGGACCTCACATGCATGGATGGCCCCACACACACCACAGTCACACCACACATGATATAGGGCCCAGCAATACAGCGCCGCAGTCCTGACGTCACTCGCTCATCCCCTGGTTCCGCCTGGTTCACGGAAGTAAATTGTCTATGGAGAATAGCATGGGCTCATCTTAAAATCGTCTCGTATAAGAGTTAAGTACATGAACCCGTGGATTTGCGCCCTCTACCGATATTGACGTCAGACTTCGGTGCTCTATAATCATTCTACCGCACCTTCACCGAGGGCATCCTGACGAGCTGCCATAGTGTCTTTGTGTAGCGACAGGGTGGTGATGAATACACCACCCTGTTCCCTCCTGACGAGCTGCATTACCGCCTGGTGTGATGAATACACCACCCTGTTCCCTCCTGACGAGCTGCATTACCGCCTGGTGTGATGAATACACCACCCTGTTCCATCCTGACGAGCTGCATTACCGCCTGGTGTGATGAATACACCACCCTGTTCCATCCTGACGAGCTGCATTACCGCCTGGTGTGATGAATACACCACCCTGTTCCATCCTGACGAGCTGCATTACCGCCTGGTGTGATGAATACACCACCCTGTTCCCTCCTGACGAGCTGCATTACCGCCTGGTGTGATGAATACACCACCCTGTTCCCTCCTGACGAGCTGCATTACCGCCTGGTGTGATGAATACACCACCCTGTTCCATCCTGACGAGCTGCATTACCGCCTGGTGTGATGAATACACCACCCTGTTCCATCCTGACGAGCTGCATTACCGCCTGGTGTGATGAATACACCACCCTGTTCCATCCTGACGAGCTGCATTACCGCCTGGTGTGATGAATACACCACCCTGTTCCATCCTGACGAGCTGCATTACCGCCTGGTGTGATGAATACACCACCCTGTTCCCTCCTGACGAGCTGCATTACCGCCTGGTGTGATGAATACACCACCCTGTTCCCTCCTGACGAGCTGCATTACCGCCTGGTGTGATGAATACACCACCCTGTTCCATCCTGACGAGCTGCATTACCGCCTGGTGTGATGAATACACCACCCTGTTCCATCCTGACGAGCTGCATTACCGCCTGGTGTGATGAATACACCACCCTGTTCCCTCCTGACGAGCTGCATTACCGCCTGGTGTGATGAATACACCACCCTGTTCCCTCCTGACGAGCTGCATTACCGCCTGGTGTGATGAATACACCACCCTGTTCCATCCTGACGAGCTGCATTACCGCCTGGTGTGATGAATACACCACCCTGTTCCATCCTGACGAGCTGCATTACCGCCTGGTGTGATGAATACACCACCCTGTTCCCTCCTGACGAGCTGCATTACCGCCTGGTGTGATGAATACACCACCCTGTTCCCTCCTGACGAGCTGCATTACCGCCTGGTGTGATGAATACACCACCCTGTTCCCTCCTGACGAGCTGCATTACCGCCTGGTGTGATGAATACACCACCCTGTTCCATCCTGACGAGCTGCATTACCGCCTGGTGTGATGAATACACCACCCTGTTCCCAGAGAGCTACAGAGGGAGGACTTTATGAACTAAATACAAATACGTTGGACATAAAAAAGACATTAACATAGTAATGGAGTCGCCAGTTGCCCATGTATGCACTACTGTACCATTTGGAGGTGAGCCCCCCCTCCCGTCTGTGCCAAACCAGTTCAGCATATAGGACCGTTGAATAGGCGTATATAGAGCTGGCAGAGTCTGTCTGCCATGCGTTCACTTTCTATGGTAAAAAATGAGCTGGAACGCTCCTCTTCCCAGTCACGAACATCACGCTCCAGTGCTCTCGGTGCCTGCAGCGTTTTTTTTTCTTTTTTTTGGCGGAGCGCCCTGGGCTCTTAGAGCAGACAATAGTTCAACTTTTGGAGAGGAGCGCCCGGTAACTTTACGACCCGATGTTGAATTGTCACCACAACCAATGCAGATGTCCATGTTTATGTTGCTATTTTTGCGCTAATAAACGCACACGAGTTGACAGGACATTTTCGAGCAACAGCGAACGGTTGGAAGGTTGGAAGGACATGATATCCAAAGCGTGTAAATGCTTTCTGTGGACACAGCCCCTTGCTGTCGCTATACACAAAGACAATATCGCAGACCATTTCCATGTTATCAGAAAGGTAGTCTTTTTTTTTTTGGTCCAATCCAGGACCTGGATTATTAGGAGCACGTCGCTGTCCTGCTTTTGGTGGCGGTTGTTGTGAGGGGCCGCTGGGTTGGGGGATCTATAGGAATATAGCTGTTCCACTGCCAGCAGCTCCGCGGTTTGGGTCACGCAGCAGTCGCCCCTCGGTTGAGGGAGCAACTACAGTAGGCGGCCACTCTCTCTCAATGCTTCCCCTCTCCCGGGGACAGGACAGTATACTGTACACCCGCCAGGCCCCAGGTCACTGACATCTGTGTCCATGATGAATGGACAGGACAGTATACTGTATACCCGCCAGGCCCCAGGTCACTGACATCTGTGTCCATGATGAATGGACAGGACAGTATACTGTATACCCGCCAGGCCCCAGGTCACTGACATCTGTGTCCATGATGAATGGTTAGTTGGGGTCGAGAGGTACGCCATGCGGGACAGACGGTCCCTGTAGCTGGTGTGACATGCCTCGTTCCACTGGAATAGCCCTGTGTGCGTTAAGCCACTTTTTTGGCGGGGACCCCTTTTGGTGTTTTAAACATTGTTATAATTTAGCTATATGAAAAATAGCAGATCTACAAGCTCGAGCTCGAGCTTGTAGGTCTGCTATTTTTGAAAAGTCTTGCCGCAAATTTGGAAACATAGGTAGAAACATGGGTATTTCAGAAAACTCTCAGGATTTAGAAGACATTTTAAAATTTTCGACCTCAGGCCTGAATGGGTTAATCCATTCAGGACGGGAAGCCCTCTCTCTGCTATTTTTGACAAATCGTGAAAATGTGGCGCAAATCTTTGAATATATATTCTTTCACAGCGAACGTTTTTAACTCAAATCTTTGCTTCTGGGAGGTCCCTGGAACAACATATTTTCAGATGGAGGGGGGGGGTCGGCGGCCAATTACATTTATTTTGGGGTCCTTGACATGAAAATGTTTGAGCACCACTGACATAGAAACATGGGTTTTTCAGAAAACTGTCAGGATTTAGAAGGCATTTGTAGAATCGTCCTCGGGTCCAAATGGGTTAAGCAGGGTAGGGGGCTGGCTATTGGCTGCAAACACGACCAATGACACAAAGCAACGGCAGTGGAACGCCATTCTATACTGTCCAGGAACCAGGAAACTCCACAGCGTTCCTATAGCATCCATCCCGGGGGCATGCATGGCCACAGTCGCTGACACTGGTCACTGGGTATAGCGACACGTTCACATGGCCCAATACCTCCTGGATGCTGGCCAGCGCTGCCTTGAAAACGGCAGGTGGTTTGAGTTAGACATTGATTGATTTCCAGTGGTTCTGAGAGACCCTGACCAGCTATAGGACCCTCTCCATTACATTCTCAAAGTGGTGCATGCCAGAGGCCAAAAGGCATGCATGAACTATACAATATCTTTTTAACTTTAGCCTTTCTATAGTTCCTTGGACATACTAGCGTCATGTCCAGGGGGTGTACTTGTACGTCATGTCCAGGGGGTGTACTTGTACATCATGTCCAGGGGGTGTACTTGTACATCAAGCTGCCTGCCCTATGGGCCTCATGGCTTACTTACCCTCTATCACATTTCTCAACATTTGTAAGGCATCCATACTTCATATATTTCTTATATCCTTTTTTACCCCTTTCAAGATGTATTAAAGGGATAGCGGCGATAGCCCCTTGAGATGCAGCATCTCATTCATTTCAAGGGGGAATCTATACCTCTAGTGTAAACCTCAGGCCCACCTAGGGTTGGGATTCGGAACCGGGGTCCATTTCAGACCCGGTTCCATCGGGTTTTTTTTTGCTGGAGTTCCACATTGCTGGCAGGAATATTATAGGCATGTAATGGGGGGTCGAGTAAGAAACCATCTGGCTTAACCCATTTCTGGCGGGAACCCCTTTTGGTGTTGGCATTACGTTATGCTTTAGCTATTGAAAAATAGCAGATCTACAAGCTCATAGCGCGCCACCGAGTGGCGCGCTACGAGCTTGTAGGTCTGCTATTTTTGAAAAATCGAAGAGCGACTGACATAGAAGACATTTTTAGAATCTGATCTCAGGTCAGAATGGCTTAAGGCAGTGAGTACGGGCCTCAAAGCCTGGTAAGTTGCCTTGTAGGTTAACATGCCTCTTGGCCTATACGCTATACCCTTTGGGACCTCCTTATTTCACGCTCTAGTTCTCTCTTGTTCATAATGGTGCTGCTGACTGCTGATTGGTCCAGTGGTTTGCCAGAGATTAGCCGCAGAAAGACACAGACACTGACAGACACACAGACCCTATTCTAGGCGCCATGGCATTGTTACATATTAATTAATAAGCTGGGTATATGTATCTATAACTGACCGGTACTATAGTTCCCACAAATATAAAAACAACAGACTATAATACACAATCTACTATGTAGCCTAAACTGATTTCTTAATTTATTTATTTTTATTTTACTGCTAATAGTTGTAGTTTGTTCCAATATAGCCTCGCGTAGCCAGATGATCAAAGATCTCCACCTCCTGATACGTGACATGTACATTTAATGAATGTGTTCATTAAAAAAAGGTGAAAATAGTTCAGTGGAAAAACAAAATGCTGATCACATTCAACAGACTCACTTAGTTGGATGAGCTTTGTCTGTGTTCTCACAGTGTTGGTGCTTGGGCTGGCTATCTGAGGCCAGAAACGTCCTCCCTGCAATATTGACCTGGGCAACGGTATCCAATAATGTATCACAAGACACCCCATCAATTAGGCATGGGAGTAAGTCTTTCTCTCAACTAAATGGTGCAACAGGTTTGATTCCCTGTTTTTGTTTCCATTTTCTCAATGCCGGTTTGAGTTGCATCCAAATTTGTATTATTATTATTGTACATTATTATTATTATTATTATTGTACATTATTATTATTATTGTACATTATTATTATTATTATGTTCCTAAACCCTCAGGTAGGAGACCTGTTTGAAGATAAGGCCCCTTCCAGTTTCCCAGTCCTTGCACCTTCAGTAAACTAAACTAACTATATAATAATCAAATTATTAATACCATATATCCTTTCATCTTTATATATATATATATATATATATATATATATATATATATATATATATATATTATTTTTTATATTGTTTTTATCTGGATAAATATATGGATTCCCCTGAGTCTGAAATAAAGATTGAATTTAATTAAGGGCCTTTCTCGGCCCCACCCCTCTCCCATTTGTTTTAATAGAGACACACGGGGACTACAAATTTCACGCCCCCAAATGAGACAGCGTCCCCTGCACTTCTGGTCCGTTCCAACGGTGTACTGCAGCTGCCAATGCAATCCCTATGAGAGGCATCATAAAATACCCTCATTTCACTGGTTCATTACTGAGGCGGTAGCGATTTCTTTTTTGTTCCAATAAAGTGTCCCATATGTTTGATTTGTCCTTTTCAATGTCACATACCTGCCATCTCAATATACATCCCACAATGTACTATAATATACTCCCATCAGTTTGTGAAAAGTGCTAGCATTGTAAATCTCAAGTCAAAGTGTATATACGTAACGGTTGCATCCCTTGAGGTTTTCAATACCCAGATATTTGTTGTATTTCGTTTTATATGCTATGTATTTGTTGGAAAATGATGTAAACAGCATCTTGCAAGACTAATTATTAATACTCATCTGGAGAATTCACTAGGTAGTTGAAAATGTCAGGATATGTCACTACAAGTTGACAACGTCGGAGGAGCTCCGAGGTAGGTAGAACATATTAGTAAGCCTGTGACATGTTCAAAATATAGACATGAATAACAAAGTCAGTCGGGATCGGGATTTATTATTGAGAATTCCACTCTTCAAAGTCGGCGCTCGTAGCCTCGTAAAGGCGTCAGGTTCTCTGTCTGCCGTCTCCCCTCCGCTCCGTTAACATTATGGGTAACTCATTCAAGTGTAATTAAATGGGAATTACAGCCTCTATTGAGAAAACAACAATATATGTTGACAAAGACACTTCATACATTTGGAATAATATTTTCATTCAAATCAATATAGTCTTCGGTTCATTTCATATTATTTTAAAAGCACCATCCTGGTGCGGTGGCCATCTTGGATCCTAAACACAATATAAACAAATGCTGGAGGGGTGGAGCCGTGAAAGGTCCATGAATTGAATTATAATCCTCAAGATCCTCAAGTAATATGTGTGTGTGTGTGTGGGGGGCTGATCAACAGTGCCACTTTAGGTCACCCAGCGGTGTTGCAGCTGTTACTCCAAACATACATAGGGACACACGCGGCCGGTCATTGGACACAGACCCAGGGGTAACCAACCAGGGGCTCGCGAGCTACCAGTAGCTCGCGGGAACCTTTCAAGTCGATCCCGAAGTGTCAGTCTGACGGGCAGCCAGCCACCACTGCCAATACACAGCAGAATGTCATTCGCAAAAAAAGAGCAGATCTACAAGCTAACAACGTGTAGACTAGAGGCTCGATGCATTTCAGCTTGAAGATCTGTTCCCCTTGCTTCCACCGCACCGCCCTCGGCCCTCCCCCTTTTAGCACTCTGTGCTCATGTGCTGTGTGTCTGTTGTTCCCCTCGCAGGCAGCACACAGAGCATCAGAGTGAACGCAGCATGATAGCGTCCCCGACACGTTGAATATTATTCAATAATATTATTTGTAAAGTTCGAACGCCAACTTTTAACACTGCACGGCTGCACGCACAAATAAAGAGTGCACTCGGCACTCGCACATGACGGATTATTATCGATCAAAACAATCCTTAGCGTCGCTTACAAAAGCATGTGTTGCACAGCATGAATGATAAGTAATCACCGACCTGGCTGGATAAATATCACTATGACAAATTGTCAAAATGTTTAGTGCCGCTGTCAAAACATGACACAGTGAGAGTTGAAGATTCTAACTATTGAACAAGAAAGCCACAGTTTTGAAGGAAGTGGGTCCTAGACAGGGCTTGACGCTTAGCTGCATGGATGATAGACAGACTATCCGTTTTTATCCTGCTGTTCTATCATGTGATATTCGATGCAGGGCAAGATGCTCGATTGTGAATTAAATTGTAACATTCTCCTTGGCTTTGACTGCTTCAGACAGAACATCTGACACACAGCTACGGTAGACTATTAATTTACTAAGCTGTTAACTTACTCGGCTGCCTACAGTTGCTCGTTAATCAGGTCACACAATGGATGGACCACTGATATTTATCCATCCAGGTCGGTGATTACTTATCATTCATGCTGTGCAGCACATGCTTTTGTAAGCGACGCTAAGGATAGTTTTGATCGATAATAATCCGTCATGTGCGTGCGCGAGTGCACTCTTTATTTGTGCGTGCAGCCGTGCACAGTCTTTCTCCCACGTTTGGTTAAAAGTTGGCGTTCAAACTTTACAAATATGTGAATATTCATTGAAATGAGAAACAAAATATTGTGCTGTAAAAGCAATTCATGTCCTTTGCATTTTGTTTTATTTAAAAAAAACTCAACAAAGAAGTTTATTTGTATTTTTGTCCTAATATTTTTTATTTCTAATACATTTGTCTTAATATTATTTGACATTGATAATATAACTTACTATAAGTTTTTATTCTTATTTAAGCTTTAGTCTTTGTGTGGATGTGTGCACATGCATTGAGCCTGTCAGAAATAGCAAAAAAACAAGTGTTTTTTGGTAGATCTTGGCTTACAATTGGGAATAAAATGGGCTCTTGGGCTTGAAAAGGTTGGTTACCACTGTGTGACACAGTGTACACTCCTCAAAAACTAACACATCGAAAATAAACCAAAACTATTTCCTCTTGCGATTTTTACATTTGAATGTGCCATTCTCTCAGACCCTGTCACATTTGCTTACACAACCAACCCCCGTCGTCAATTGCATTGGACAATGAATTGAAGTTTGCAACATTGCAGATTTTCTGTCCATTTATCAAGACTATTATCAGGGCATGTAGCCAGTCATTGTGACAGCCTTTTGCTAACATATAAACATGCTTTCCAGACTGGACTGTTGGCTTTACTTTTCTTGGCAAGCCTGGTCCGTTTCTTGCATCCTGTGTGTGTGTGTGTGTGTGTGTGTGTGTGTGTTTGACTTGTAGTAGCCATGCGTTGGTATCATATAGACTCGCCCATACACGTGTCTTGTGGATATTCTCCACAGCAAAGGTCCCTGGCTCCCTGCACACTGCTGCGTTTTTCGGATTTTTAGCAGCGCTTTCCGTCGTTCCAGTGTGCAACCACCTTAAGACTTTTGTTCGTCAGTCACATACTGTCTTTAACCCATTTTGAAATGGGAACGATTCCGCAAATGTCTTCTAAATCCTGACTGTTTTCTTGAAAAAGCTGTGTTTCTATGTCAGTCGTTCTCAAACACTTTCGTGTCACTTTTCACGGTTCTTAAAAAATAGCAGAGCTACAAGCTCGTAGCGCGCCACTCGGTGGCGCGCTATGAGCTTGTAGATCTGCTATTTTTCAATAGCTAAAGCATGACATAACACCAAAAGGGGGTCCCGCCCCAAAATGGGTTAATATAATATCTATTCTGATCAAATTTAATCAGCTATTTTTGGCCATGTGCCTGCGGCTATATCATGCTTGTATAGGCCTATTAGCATGCAATCCCTAAAGCATTTCAGGATATTTACTAGAAAAGAATCCCCATTTAGACAGATTACCTTCAAATGGGAAAAGGATTTTCTGTCTTGTTAATTTCATATAGCTAGTAAAACAATACCATGACCGATTGGATTGATCACTGTGGTATACTGTACAATTCCAGTACGATTCCAGTATGTGAAATACAGATAAGGCCTTATCGTGATTAACTCACAAAACGCTGTTGCACACGGAGCCAAATACAACATGATCAAATGATCCACTCAAAATGTTCTAATGGGCCTGTTTTCACACATGTTATCTACCACAGGGGTTCCCAAAGTAGGGTCCAGGGACCCCCAGGGGTCCTTGAGGTAGTTCCAGGGGGTCCCCGGGCTAAATGATAGTTAGGAACCAAATGGACCCTTATGGGTCTGTAACTCTGAGAGCTAAAGGAACATTGATTTTACATTATAAATGGGGGTCCTAGAGTTACAAATGACATTAAAAACGGGGGGTCCGTAGCCTAATGCATGTCAAACTGGGGGGGGGGTCCTTGAAATAAAGTTTGTTGAGAATCACTGCCAGAGCTGTAAGAATCTTCTCTTATGGGGGGTTCCCTGGCATATCTTTTCAAATGGGGGTCAGCGGTCTAATAAGTGTCAATTTTGGGGTCCTTGATATGAAAACGAGCAGTGCTGTTTCACTATGTTCCACAATCAGTCCAGCACAGCACAGTACAGTACAGATGATTTAGGTTTAGCTTGTTTTTCACGGCATACACTTATATACTGTATGCATATGGAAAGTGTGAGTACTGTATGCATATGGAAAGTGTGAGTACTGTATGCATATGGAAAGTGTGAGTACAGTGTAGATGGAAGTTTTACCAGCGTTTTAAACCGTGAACTCAACTCCGCCACTCTCAGTGTGTTGAACGATCTTATCTAGGCAAACCGTAGCCTATCGAGATAGAATTTACGACCGTGATTCATCATGACTGGCCGTAGTAAATGGGGGCGGCCCTATAAATGTATTTAACAACTTTTTAAGTACTAGGAGGGAATACTGGTGTAGTAGATTACAATATGAATTAATTTGCAGGAGGCAAGCCATCAGGAGGGGGAGAGAGGGAGAGAGAGAGGCTAATCTCGCAAACCACTGAAATCAGTGCCAAATGCATTGTGCACACTGCCACTATAGGCCAAGGAGGATGGAATATAGATTTTGAAATTAAATATTTATTTGACTTAAGTTCATAACGGAAGTTAAATCTTGCCAAATATAGAAGCATACAACATAGATATACCACATGAAGTCCAGTGGTGGAAAGTAACTGGTATTTGTACTTGAGTATTTCCAATTATCAATACTTTTATTTCTACTCCACTACATCTCGGGTGGCAAATATATATACTTTTACAATTATTTGAAAAGTTTAGTTATTAGTTACTTTGTAGATTTTGATTATTATGACAAAACATACGTAAACCACTTCAGCACCATATACATTTTGGAAAATAGCCGAAAATAGCCGAGCTACAAGCTCACAAGCTACAGACTACAAGCTCACAATGCATCGCGATGCGACGCATTGTGAGCTTGTAGATCTTCTATTTTCAACGATGTCTATACATTTGAAAACTTCAAATGAGACATTCTGCATAATAACTACTTTTACTTTTAGTACTTTTAAGTACATTTCGATGCCAATACTTTTGTACTTTCACTCAAGTGCATTTAGAATTCCGGACTTTTACTCGTAACGTATAGTATTTCTGTATTGCATTATTGACACTTTTACTTAAATAAAACATTTGAGTGCTTTTCCCACCACTGATGAAGTCCGATATCCTCATGGGAGCCATGCTGTTATCAGACCCTTCCTTGTTTATATTCATCGACGTCTAGACTCTAGATGAGATTTCTTTATATCACATAAAAAATACCACTGTTCACACGTAGTTTGGGGTACCCCCCCCCCCCCTCTCCAGAATACAGGAAACATCCAAAGTGTTTAGATAAACATTAAACCTAATACTGTGCCAAACTGAAAATACGGAAGGTGAGTGTGACCTGGATGTTGTTTTAACCATGTATCCTGTCATTGTAAGATGGGAACAGTGGGCGAAAAGCACCAGCCGATGACACAAATCGTTTTGGGTATGGTTAAAAAAAAAAAATCACGTTTGATATTTCTGGGTTTAGATACTTTGTGCAATTTTTATTTTTAAAGACTAGTAGCCATTTCGGAGGAGACCTGAGGCTTTCTTCACCCTCCCAATGACTGATTGTGGGGGTTAGCAGAGATGGAGTACTTGTAGAGAGGCTGGGGAATTGGGAATTGGCTATACTAAATTGGGACTTGAAGGGGAGAAAATGTTTTTGTTTCTCTTTTATCTTGATTCCTACAGTACGTTTGTTTACCTCAGTCACTACTGGTACTAAATTCTGATATTTATTTTTTATTTTTTCTATGAATCTGTGACCTGACGGCTGACACACATACTGTTACAAAATGGGAAAAAAAAAGACTAGTAGCCATATGCGCATTATGCGGTACATTCCTCAGTGTAAATGTATGTATTTGTAACCTTTTTTCGTACCCAGGGTAGGTGCTGAACACACACACCCTGCACATACTCACTCATACAGACAAAAAAAGAAAACAGACGTTTTTGCTGCGTAGTATGAGCATTATGAAGGTAACCCTGTGATCTCTTCAGTGGAGAAAGACCTCCTTGTTAAGCGATTGTGCAGAGATGACAGCCTCATGTGCATCCAGCCCCCCCCCGGCCTCCGAAGCAATTAAGTGTAAATATATACCTTTCCGTATCAATTTGTGATGTTGTAAAGAGAGACCTCTCGCCGAAGAGGTCAGAATTCCCACAGACATCACAGTTTATCTTTCCTGGTATCGGGGCATACCTCGCATTCATGTGGAGGCCACCCACATGCAGTCTTTTAAATTAATGGAGGTTTGTATGTCAGAATATGTAAGCATTGTGTTGTATTATTTATCACTGTATATACAATAAAACAGAGGGCTTGCACTCCCGTTGTATTGTATGCAGTCCATATGGGCACTGACCAGATTAGCGGGGAAAAAATTAAAAAACTGCGGGGCGGCTCGGCCCGGTTCCGCCGAGCCTTCGGGGAGACGTGTACACTAGTATGTATGCATATACATAGGGACACACATATAGCTCCGTAATGGAGCAGAAGAGGCACCGCTCAAAAAATAAGCGTTGTTATTTCTCTATTGTTAAAGAATGACCCCGAGGTGAGCCCTCAGTGTGTTATTGTAGACGTCAGCGATGTCTGGAGTGATTGACTGGGTTTAAGCCCATGATACCTGGCTAGAGAAAACAGACGGAGGGGAACAGGAATTCATGCTGTGTGACTTAAAACACATTCCCAAGCACAGATCACGGGGTGTGGTCTGATGAGGTCCCCAATCGTAAAAAGAGTTCAAGTACAGCGATACAGAATGTCAGGCCCCCCCATGGGTGTTTTTTTTTTTTTTTTTTTTTGGCTGACAAAATAGGTTTGGCAACGCAGTTTATGCGGACCTCCTTAATTCCTCACATTGTTTGATACGGTGTGGCTTCATCATTATTCACTAACACTTCTTGACACGTTCCCTGGGACCGGGGAGTATATACTGCTTCTTCTAGTGCTTATGAAATATGTTAAAAGGCACTCTTCAAACTTCTGTTTATCCTCAAATATCAAACTAAAGATGTGTAATCGCCAGTAGCTTGGTACCGTAGGTCCCCGTATAGGTGGTCTGACCACCTTGAGAAGAGCTGATAATAACCCATTTTTGTGAGAGAACCCCTTTTGGTGTTAGCATCATGTTATGCTTTAGCTATTTAAAAATAGCAGATCTACAAGCTCATAGCGCGCCACGAGCTTGTAGGTCTGCTATTTTAGAAAAATCGAAGAACGACTGACATGGAAACATAGCTTTTTCAGAAAACTGTCATTTTCAAACAGACATTTTTAGAATCTGATCTCACGTAAAAATGGGATAATATGCTTCTGAGGCCGAGCACAACTGGGAGAGATGTGCAGATGCTCCGTTCGTGATGTGCAGCTCTATAGCGCTTTAATTGCTCAACTTGATGTTGCAACTAATGAAGAGAGGATTTCGGGGCATTCAGCGGGCAGCATCTTAGAAGGAATGGGGGGGGGGGGGGGGGGGCAGCTCACACAGTGTCTGATGGCTATCTTTTTAGGAGGCACCATGTGGTATTTTATTCTCTGTCCACTGTACTGTATACTCCTCTCTGCTTACGCGAGGAGGTGATGTATAAAGTAAGTAATAATGTATAGCAGTGACGTAGACTCCGTGGGGGCAGGGGGGGGGGGGCTTGAGGTACTTTTACTTTACTTACTTACTTAAAATAATGTGAGTGCTTTTACTTCTACTATGTCAGAGGCAAAAATTGCACTTTGACTTCACTACAATTATTTGAAAACTTTAGTTGCTATATAGTTACTTTGTAGATTTTGATTATCATTATTGCAAAACATAGATAAACCACTTCAGCCCTATATACATTTCGGCCATCATTTGAAAATAGCCATTTTATCTTTTATACATTTGAAACTTTAAATACTACATTCTGCACAATGAGTATACTTTTGGTACTTTAAGTTCATTTTGATGCCAATTTAGTACCGTTACTCAAGTAAATTTTTGAATTACGTACTTCTACTATGTATTTTCTATATTGCGGTATTGATGCTTTGATACTTCAGTAAAAAGGTAGAGTACATACCACACTTTTTCCACCACTGCATGAAAAGAAACAGGGATATTATGGAGGGGGGTGGGGTACGTGGGGGAGGACGAGGTCAGTGGCGGGGGCATGTATGCATGCACTACGCATTTCTTATTTTTTTTTCCTCCGAAGGAAACGTACAGTTCCTTGACCTTCTGAAATGGCACGCTGGGGAGTATAGCGGGAGGAGGATTTGTTCTCCCGTCGACCTCCTCCTCCACCAGATGGTCTAACCATTGCAGTCCTAGAAGGCATTTATAGCAACAAGGTGGGGTCTATGCAACACGTGACTGCGCTGGAAGAGCATTCCGCTACGAGTATACTACTTACTACCGTATAGTCACGTGTTCACTCACGCACGATATGGGGGGGTCATGTTGACCTTCATACTGTATATGCAAACCCAAAAGAAACACTTTTTGTCTGGATGGGGGGGGGGGCTTGTTTGTTGATTGTGGTGCACTGGTGATTTCTTGCATCATGCATGTGTGTGATTACATCTGTCACACAGTCCATAACAAGACATCACTACTATATACATTTATGATGAATGATGGCTTGATTACTTGTGTTATGGAGGTTTATTGTGTGTGTGTGACTTCACCAGAATCACCGTCATTTGAAGTATTTATTTTTTCTTTTAAGATTTGTTTTTGGCTTTTTGCCTTTATTGATAGTTATTAGTGAAGATAGACAGTGGGAGAGAGAAGGGGAGAGATACGCAGCAACGGTCGTCATGAACGGGACTCGAACATGCGACACGCTGTCAGGCCCAGAGCCTATATTATGTGGCATGCGGCCTGGACCACTAGGCCAGCGGGCATTTGAAGTATTGATTGAGATAATAACGGCAATAAAATAAAATAAACAACTGTGTTCCGTTAACATGAGAGAAGGGTCAGAGTTTGAAACTAATGCACAGTAAATCAGTGTTGAGTTGAGTGTGCACAAAATGGACCTGCATGTAAGCCAAGGGATTATACCACTGAAGGGTATTTACTGTGAATAGGTCACTGGCCTGCTGAAACGCTAAAACCCCACCATTGCCCTCTAGTGAAAACAGAGTAGGAAACAGTCTACCTTTACGTGCTTCATACTATTCCACAGTAAAGATCTCAAGACACAACTCTCTACTGGTCCTTGTTTTCAATGTCTCAGTGTAATGCTGTGGTTGTCAGTGTGTTAAATTAAATTGACCCTTAACAATTGAAATCATTTGATTTAGACTAGAGTTGCCTAATGAAATGATAAATATGTGAAATCAATATTAACCACACCATCTAGCGTCCTAATTTTGGGGCAAACATTCACAGACAATTGCAGATCTACAACTCACAACAACGACGCATCGCAACACGTTGTGAGCTTGTAGATGGGCTAATATCGGGGAAGAGATGGTGGTTAGAGGGGGAAAAAGGAGGCAGCCTTTCTTGTTAAATGGTTCCCAAGTTTTAAATTGATCATTTGATAAATCTGCATGTATATGCATCAACTCTGTACAAAATCTTAACAATATAGAGCGTCGCAGTCCCACCCCCTTTCAGAACGACGAGGACAATAATAATCTGACATGATTATCTGACAATAACAACTCATGACGACAAATAATTATATAGAAGGAAAAACAACAAAAAAAGTGTTATACCCTGCCCTTTTTTCGTCTTTAGCCAAGGAAATTCACTCCAAAATCAGTAGTTTAGTTTGGGGACATGGTGTTATCACATTTGGTTGCCCATCATATTCAGAAATGTATGTTACTTTACTTATACAGCCATCATAGTAAATTCATACAGTACATACACGTATAACATACAAACATACATGCACGGCATGCACGCACGCACGCACATATGCACGCACACACGCACATTCATACAACCACCCGTCTGGGTGTCTGCTCTGACTTTGTGTGCACCCCAGACAGTTTTTAAGTAGATTAAATATTTTGATGATTTGATATACATTTAGTAATAATGATTCTGTCAAGACGGCTATGGCCGTTTTTAGCTCAGTTTTTCGTTCAAAACTAATGCACGGAATGGATTCAGAATCATGAAAACCCCCTGGTTTGACACGTCACATGCTACTCAGCCTCGGAAACCCAGACGTTTTTATTTCCAGGGAAGATAAGGAAAGTCTGGAGCAGAGTCCACTTCAATTCGGCATACAGTAGCGCAAACGTCGCTCACTCTCTGCTGATTTCTGATCATCTGCACACACGTAGACACACTCCTCTGTCGCTCTAATTAATTAGTCTCATGTCGCTATATATATATATATTAGGGCCGGGACTAATTGCGATTAATTTAGATTAATTAACTACAGATAAATTAATCGCACCTTTTTTTTCACCGCGGAACGTTTCTCACTGGGCACTTTTCTATAGTACTGAAAACTGGAAATAATAAAAAGTCACCCCATTTTGTGTTGCCTAGAACTGGAGGTCTGACAAAAAACAGTAACAATATGAAGTAAGTACAGCTTTGTGATGTCACTGAGATGTTACTGTTACTATTTTCTTTTCAGACCTCCAGTTCTAGGCAACACAGAATGGGGTGACTTTGTATTATTATTTCCACAACAGGTATATTAATGACAGTAAAATGTTGAAAATGAGTGGTATCCTGTAGTCACTATTCATTGATTCACTGGGATACCAAAAAACATTAAAAAAAAAGGTTTCTCGCTGTTCTCGGGTTGAATATTGATATGCGATTACAATGCGATTAATCTAGATTAATTAATCGCAAAGCCTCTGATTAATTAGATTTTTTTTTTTAATCGAGTCCCAGCTCTAATATATATATATATATATATATATATATATATATATATATATATATATATAAAGCATAGGTGGGTTCCAGTCTACATGCCACTTAAAGCATAATGACATTTTTAAAATGTTGCCTTATATAGGTTGTACTATATATACTTTACAGGCCTTTTTCAAAACTTTCCCCTCAGACAATTCCAGGCAACTTTTGTTTCTGCAGGTGTATTGAAGATAGAAAATCAGCTTAGTTTGGTTGTTTCTGCAGGTGTATTGAAGATAGAAAATCAGCTTAGTTTGGTTGTTTCTGCAGGTGTATTGAAGATAGAAAATAAGCTTAGTTTGGGTTTTTTGCAATTTGTTTGAGGTTGACCCTTTTTTTTCATAGATTACCTGTAGCCTACTATTATATTGTCATTCTAGTGCGTGAGGGGACTATATGTTTATTCAATTACTTAGAGTGAAATGCCCATTTAAGTACAGTTGTACTATTCATTACTGGACACCACACTGTGACCACAGTACCTTTCATAACAATGAGCAAGCTACAAGACAACAGTTTCTGCTCACTAGAGATAGCATTTCTAAAAATAACTAAATGGAGCAACTGAGGGAAACGGCCTCAGGTAACAGCCTCTTGTTGATTTGCACTCTGTTCTTATTATTGTTAGTCAAAAGAAGATGAATCAAATCTCATCTCCCACAGATTGTTGTTTTGTTCTAACCCACTTTGAAAGTCATTCCCTTGATTTCCCACTTTCTGACTGGATTCGAAATGGCATGGTTCTCTCATATTTATGGAATTTATATATTGAAGCACTGAGGAAACTGTTGCGCCTTTCTTCGTCCTTTTTTTCTCTCTTCAAACTTAACTACGGTAGCGGTGGTCTCAAAAATATAAGGAAAACTTTGACTGGAAAAGACTCGCTCACCGTATAGAAAAAGAAGTAAAACTCCTTAGACTGAGACTTAGAAAAATATATTTTCTTTTATTTTATCATGCTGTGCTCATGGTGCTCTGTGCTCATGGTGCAATTAAAAAGCAAACGTTTCGGTCCTCAGACCTTCGTCAGTGCTATGGTTTTTCACAGACAAAGAACATACTTTTAAACAACTCAAACAATACAGCTCAGGTGCTGAGAATTACTAATTGACATCACCTGATTGTGGGCGTGGACATTACAAAAAGGATATACAAAATCACAGTTATATAGGAAACAAGAATATTACATACATCACATGTTGACAGACTTATATAATCACTTTTTGAATATAACTTTTTACTTTATAGGTAGCACTGGAGGGAGAGATCTTCATTTAAGCCACCTGGATTGACAGACTTTAAATAAAAAATCCATCTAGATTCAGTTTGGAGGAGTTTAGTGTCTAAATCACCCCCTCTTCTAGATTTCTTAATTTGATCAATGACTGTGTAAGACAGATCTGCTGTGGAGTGACCGGCTTCCATGAAGTGTCTGGCGACAGGAGATTTGATGTCCTTGCGTCTGATGGCACTCATGTGTTCTATGATGCGTGTGCGGACTGCCCTAGATGTTTTGCCTACGTACTGTAGATTACATTTACATGTGATCATGTAGACTACATTAAAGGAACTACAATTCACAAATTGTCTGATAGTGTATTGTTTGTTAGTAACTGCACTAGTAAATGTGTTCGTTTTCTTGGAGTTTTTACAGGCCACGCAATGTAGACAAGGGTAGAAGCCGGTGACTCCATCCAACCGCCCCGTGTGTTGCTGGGGGGGTATGTAGCAGTCTGCTTTCACCATATAGTCTCGGATGCTTTGAGATCTATAATGAGAGAAAAGAGGAGGGTCAGTAAATACTTTAGCACCTTCAGGGTCAGCTGACAAAACATGCCAGTGTTTCTCTATGATGCTACGTATATCGTTGCTCAAAGGATTATAAGTGGTGATGCAGGCACATGAATGTTTCTTTTTGGTCTTTGCAACCTGGTTAGGATTATTCAATTTAGTTAAAGCAGAGTCGAGCCATTTTTTGGGGTACCCTCTATCAACAAAGTTTCTGTACATGATGTCTCTCTCTTTTTGAAAATCTGACTGACTTTTACAGATTCGTTTCAGTCTAAGGAATTGAGAATATGGTAAACCTTTCTTCAAAGCAGGGGGGTGTGCACTGGTGGCATGTAAAAGACTATTCTTGTCTGTGGGTTTGGTGTACAGAGTGGTGGACAATTTACCATCCTGAAAAAGTACACGGGTGTCTAGAAATGGAATTTCATGTTTGCTGAATTCCATGTTGAATTTGATGGTAGGTGCCAGATTGTTCAGATAAGACACAAAATCATGAAGCTCTTCCTCAGTACCTTGCCAGATAAGGATAATGTCATCAATGTATCTCTTAAATAACAACATATTGTGGGCAAAAGGATTGTTGTGCCACACTGAATTGTGTTCAAGGAAGCCCAAGGCAATGCCTGCATAATCTGGACTGAATACTGAGCCCATAGGTGCCCCCTGCAGTTGGAGATGATAGGAGTTCTCAAATAGAAAATAGTTTTTGTGTAAAATCATGGATGTCATTTCTACCAGAAAGTTGGTTGGAGGTGTCAATTCATCCCTTAAGTCTAAATAGAATCTTAATGACTCTGTGCCTAGATCATGGGGGATATTAGTGTATAGGGAGACCACATCAAGGGTAGCCAAAATAATATTGGCAGTGGAATTGAGAATATTTACCTCTGAAAGTTGTTGTATGAAGTCTCCTGTGTCTCTTAAATAAGAGGGCAATTTGGTTACAATGGGTCTCATGTGGCGATCAACAAACTGAGAGAGGGGCTCTGTAAGGCTGTCATTAGAAGCCACTATGGGTCTGCCTGGAGGGTGAGAAAGAGATTTGTGAATTTTTGGAACACAGTAAAATAGAGGGACAGAGGGTTTGTCTTTGGTTAGAAATTTGCACTCTGCCGGAGTTATACAACCCTCCAGCAAAGAATCCTGGAGGAAGTTGTCTATTTCCTTCTTATAGGAAGGTGTGGGATCTTTGTCTAATTTGACATAGTAAGAAGTGTTAGAAAGTTGAGACAGAGCTTCATTGACATAATCTGTTCTATTTAGTACACATAGGCCTCCACCTTTGTCGGCTGGACGACAAATCACATCTTGTTTTTTAGACAATGCTATAAGCATATCACGTTCATTTCTCCCCACATCTCTCTGATTGTTATTCTTTGTTAGATTGTCAATATCTTTGTCTACCAATTTCATGAATGTATCAATGGTAGGGGTATTGACTGGAGGGCAAAATTTACTTTTGACTCTCAAAGGGGGAGTGTTCGATGGTGAATACACTTGAACATTGTCTTGTCTGTAGAAATACTTCAGTTTAATAGATCTATAGAATTTAAACATTTCAACTTTAAGTTTGAAAGGATCAAGTTTAGGTGTAGGTACATAAGACAGACCTTTGTTGAGAAGGCTTTGTTCAGGACCAGAAAGAGGACTGTCCGACAGGTTGTAGATCAGTCCCTGCCCTTGTTGGGTCGTCGTTCCGATCGTCGTGGGTTGTCTCGAGCCTCTTTTGTCCCGGCGTCGTTTCTTCTGTATCTGGTGGGTCGCCGTGTCTCGTTGGACCTCTGTGGGCCTCGTTGTGCATGGGCGTGGTCGTTGGGCCGTGATGGGCCTTGTGGAGCCGAGGCCTGGTCGTCTTCTAAAAAATCCTGTTCAGAGTCGGTAGCTGGGTATTCAGACGTGCTGGATCCTGAGGTGTGGGGTGCCTCCTGGAAATGCACTTGTTTTTTAGGTCTCACATTGGGTTTGTTGGAATTTATATATGAAATTTGTTAAAACATTTATCTTATTCTGTTCAGCCTTCTTTTTTTTATCCCAGGACATTATAAGTATAGACTGAGACATGGACACACCAAAGAAAATGATGAGAAACACCAGAAATTCTCCAAATTGATGTTCAGATTACTTTGAACAGCCTGCTGCCACTCATCCCAATTGACGTTTTAATGAGTGCTCTCTTAGTAAATACTGTATGAGTGATCCTCAGAAGCAGTCGTTCTCAAACATTTCTTTGGCTGCGCTGCTTCATCTGAAGATATGTAAATATGTTGTGCCAGGGAACTCAGAAGAGAAGATGTGTGCTGTCGGCATGTTTCATAATGATTCAACTTCAATTTTCAGAATTTTTCAAATTGATTTATTATTTTTAAAAATAGCCGACTACAAACTCACAGCGTGTAGCATTGTGACACGTTGTGAGCTTGTAGATCAGCTATTTTCAAATAACTGGGGTATAAAATAAGGTTTAAGTGGTTAAACAGATTTTGATATGTATGTATATATATGAACTCACTTTGCTGGCGACTGTTCTGGACTGTTCTGAAGTACAGTAGTTTCAAAGAAGGATAACTGGTTTTTTTCCCCCTCCGGAACTATGATAACATAGATTCTCTCCCGAAAATAAATATCTTGAGCGATGGTACTATCTATATTAATTCATATATATATGCTTGAACTGTACCTGTAGTAGTAACATATTTATCATATTTTGCCTGCTGTAAGAACCTGATCTCTCTAAAACTGAGCCCAGTGCCCAGTAGAGGGCAATAATGGACTGACAATGTCCATGCCAAGTGGTACTCATTTCCAAGGATCACCATACTCTCAACTCTGAGAGAGTGCACAAATGGAACATTTGGACAAAGCATGGAAACGGGGATTAAGGTGTTTCATTGATTTGTGCAGAATATAATATTGGGAGATATTATTGACTTCTGTTTTAAAAGGCCAGGGAGAAAGGGCTTGCTGTATTGGTAATCCATATCAACTAATGATATGGGGTCTACAGTCTAGTGCATTATCATTTATCAACACATCAAAATGTTGATGTATCCAAACATAATTAAAGAGTAACATATATGATGAGATATCTATCGCAACCTTCTTAAACACTTAAAGGTATAGGGTAAGTGATGTATCGTTTTATATTCTGATAGTACTCATTGCTATAGAGTGTTTTAGAGAAGTCTACCTCTTTGGTAAACAGAAAACACATTTCCAGGTCGAGATGCCAATTTTATCCAATAAGGAGAGAGAGAACTCACCAAGGATATAGGACAAACAAATGTTTATTTCGTCGACTAATACTATGGCAAAAAATGTTCGTCGACTACCTTTTTTCACTGACGTAAACTAAATGGAAACTAAATAAAAACTAAGCTATGATGACTAAAACTAAATACATTGACAATTTCGTCAACAAATAAAAACTAGACTAAAATTAATTTATGTGAACTGTAGGTTATGTTATAACCTACAGTTTTGTCCCAAGCACTATTTGAGTGGTGCAACCACTCCCTTACGGAGCTGTGTGTGTGGCTGGCTGGCTGGGTCTGAGCACGAAAATAGCATGGTTGTTTTTCACCACCTAACAAGCAACCTATAACACGCACACAAACACACATGCACATATTAACTGTATATATGATGATTTCAGATGTGCCAGTACAGTACAGTACAGTATACAGTAGAGGTAACTCTGTCATTTCTCAACCGTTTTGGACGTGGGGCGGCTCGCCGGAATCGGCCCGGCCCCCTGGGCACGTTTCTGTGGGTCTGGATGTTCCGGGGACCCCCCGGGGATTCCCCGGGGACCCCCAGAGACCAACACATGGTAACTCATTTCTCTACCGTTTCGGACGTGGGGCGGCTCGCCGGAAGCGGGCCGGCACCCTGGCTGTGGTCCTGTTGGTCGGGAACTTCCGGGGACCCCCACATGGAGTTGCACCACTCACTTCACACGGGTGTGATTTTACCACTTTTCATTGGTTCAATATTTTCGAAACAACACACAGACAAGAGACAATAGCACTGATTTATACAAAACAATATATATATTCAAAAACCTCAAAAATTAACTAAAAGAAGTTAGGTGGTTTCTTCCCGACAGCAACGATGAATTTTAGTAGGCTTGTTTAAAACGTGGGACGGCTCGCCAGAACTGGGCCGGCACCATGGGCGCATTCCTGTGGGTCTGGAAGTTCCTGGGGGACCCCCCGGGGACCCTCACACAGAGTTGCACTACTCACTTCACATGGGTGTGATTTTTTTCACTTCAAATGACTAGATCAGTGATCGCAGTTTACCTAAACTGGAGAATTCAAAGGTATAAACGTCAATCGGATATATAATATAATATCGTTTTGCATCTTTGTGACGGGCCTAAACGTTCTCCCCTTCCTCCCCACACAGGGAGATACATTTTTTTTAAGATCATTTTTTGGCTTTTTCTGCCTTTATTAACAGGATGAAAGTAGACTGACAGGAAATGGGGGGAGAGATTGGGGGGGAGGGGGAAGACACGTGGCAAAGGCGTTCGGGATCTGGAGTGGAACCCGCGACACACCGCCAGGCTGGCTCAGCAGCATAGGTGCCCAGACGGTAGAGCTAACCGTCCGGGCCAACGGGAACAGTTTTGACGTGTAATGGGGTTTGTCATAATATTTGGAGCACCTCTAGCGAAACATTCAGGTTTTTTGGGTGGGGGGGGGGGGGGGTTTCCCACGATTTTACAACCCATTTAGTCACCCAGTGTCAATTATCTAATGTAATCCTGGGCGCTACACTTCCTCTGCCAACCTGGGGGCGCAGCGGACTGACCTCATGCTTCCTTCTATGAATGAGGAGTCCAAGCTGGTTATTTTGACATGACAGGGGAAAGTTTCCCCGACCCGGACGTATAGCACGTGGAAGGAACACGTTATTCTGACCGGTTCCTTTCCCCTCCATCAGGCGCCCCGGCTGTCCAAGGGGAGGTAGTTTAGAGACCAGGATTACTGCATGTTTTTTGTGAGGGTACCACTACCAACCCTAGGGGACACGGGGAGAACATGCAAACTCCACACAGAAAGGCCCTTTCACCAACCCCACCTCGGGTATGGGCAAAACCTTCAGTTGAACAGAGCAACAGAGACCGCTGTTGCTGCCAGGAGCAACAGGCTCACAGCGGTGCTGTTGGTGGTAGCGCTGGTGGTGGTAGCGTGGGTATTTGTAGTGCTGGTGGTGGTAGCGTGGGTAGTGGTAGTGCTGGTGGTAGCGCTGGTGGTGATAGCGGCTGGTGGTAGCGTGGGTAGTGGTAGTGCTGTGGTAGCGCTGGTGGTGGTAGGGCGGGTAGTGGTAGCGCTGGTGGTGGTAGCGCTGGTGGTAGCGCTGGTGGTGGTAGCGGCTGGTGGTAGCGTGGGTAGTGGTAGTGCTGTGGTAGCGCTGGTGGTGGTAGGGCGGGTAGTGGTAGCGCTGGTGGTGGTAGCGCTGGTGGTGGTAGCGCTGGTGGTGGTAGCGCTGGTAGTGGTAGCGCTGGTGGTAGCGCGGGTGGTCGTAGTGGCTGGTGGTGGTAGTGCTGTGGTAGTGCTGGTGGTGGTAGCGCGGGTAGTGGTAGCGCTGGTGGTGGTAGCGGCTGGTGGTAGTGCTGTGGTAGCGCTAGTGGTAGCGCGGGTGGTGGTAGCGCTGGTGGTGGTAGCGTGGGTAGTGGTAGCGCTGGTGGTGGTAGCGGCTGGTGGTAGCGCTGGTGGTGGTAGCGGGGGTAGTGGTGGGGGTAGTGGTAGTGCTGTGGTAGCGCTAGTGGTAGCGCGGGTAGTGGTAGCGATGGTGGTAGCGCTGGTGGTGGTAGCGCGGGTAGTGATGGCGCTGGTAGTGATAGCGCTGGTAGTGGCTAGTGGCGCTGGTGGTGGTAGCGTGGGTAGGCTGGCGGTAACTCTGGTAGTGGTAGTGCTGTTGCACAGGTCACCCTCACAGCAGCTCATTTGAGTTGACACGCCTGGAAGGATGTCATTGGCGTGAGTGTGGGCGTCCATCGACACACAGAGGCTCTTTGAGATGCAGCCCTTCATGGTCATCGCATTGCCTCCGTATAATTCCACTGTGAACAGACATAAAACAAACTGTATACTTAAAGCTCCATGTCTTAGAGAAACAGAGTAATTATACAACAGGCCGTTTCGAGGAAGCAATCTGATTGGTTGAAGTAGCCAAACTAGCCATCTATTTTCGAAGGTAATTTTTTTGGTCATAGTGGCTACACATAATGAATTGCATTTTTAATATTGAATTGCATTTTATGGCGCTTTTCTATGCACTACGTGCCTACTCAAAGCGCTTACAATAGTTCATTCATTCATTCATTCATACATGTTGTTTTTTAAAGAGATTGTGACATTAAAAAAATATTTTTGGTAGTTTTAGTTTTTAGTTTTCTGAGCTCAATTGCACCCAAAAAAACCAGATTTTTTTTAACATTCAGTAGATTTTCTGGCTCAAACAAGTGTGACGTAAGAGCCAGCAAATCCCATAATGACAATGGGATTTGCCAGCAGATATCACTGTTTTGCCTGTTTTCATTGCAGCTCAAAAGGCGTCACAGACACAGAGAAAATCCCAGGCCACAGAAAATCCACTGAATGTTCAAAGTTCAGGTTGTTTGGGTGTAATTGAGCGGTCATGAAGCCTAAAAGAAAAACGAAAAATAAATGTAAATTAATGTCATGAAACCTTTAAAGGTTAACTGTTACAGTCGAGGGTTGTCCTTTACCGTCATTAATGGCACTTCTTCTGTGCTGCTTACGGAACGCGCCTATCGGCTCGCCTATCGCTCCTGTATCAACTCCGGCGTGTCATTAACTTTATTACTGCCGCTAGGTGGCAGCATAAGCACACCTAAGGAATGCCACCCGTCCGTGCACAGTGATCAGTCGCATTAGCTCATACCCCTTAGCTATCATTACAAACGGTTACATGTGCTCAGCGGTGCGATACAAACTCACAAATGATTTACGATCGTCGGGATGTGTGACGGCTCACCATGGACAGCGATCGAACCTTTTCAGATATACAGCGCTTTGAAAATCCTGTTATAATGGAGGATTTAAAAATCCCATAGCTGGTGGGGACGCAGGCTCTCCATAGTAACCGGAGCAATGCTAAAAGGTAAATTGACGGTCACTTTTTTTACAGTTGTCTACGAACATACGCGTAGTTAGCACCTTTAGGTACCGATAGCCTAGCTACGTTTATAAACGTAGATAGCAGCGAAAACCTTAATGGCGGTAAAGCACACCCTCTCGTGTAATATTGCTTAATTGACCGTTCTTCGACTTCTGAGCTGAAGAAGAATGTGAAATATTCGGCTAGACAGGAGAGGCTGTGAATCTGAACTCTGAAGCCATGGAATTGTTGTTAATGTTACCTCTTGAGATGCATCGATCCTCGTCACCAGAACATGACAGGATGGTGGAGCAGTCGTCGTTGTTGCAGGTGTAACATCTCTTACCGTTGGGAGAAGTGCTGGCAGGAGCTGTAGGTTTTAACACATTTAGACCTGAGACCGGTTCTAAAAAAGTTGCTTCTAAATCCTAACTGTTTTCTGAAAAATCCTTTCAATGTCAGCGGTGCTCAACCTTTTTCACGTCAAGGATTGATTGATTGAATAATGTATTAACAGTTTTGGAGAATTACAGTTCATTTCAAGCACAACCCGATACAAGACTGTTAACTGTGGACGACACCATAAAAAAGCATTACACTTGTTTACAATAGGGTCCACCATCAATTCATCATACCATTTAGAGACGTTCAAATATACACTACTATTAAGCCTAATTTTTTTTTGCATATTTCAAAGATGGCGACTATCTGATTTGTTTTACTTACTTTAACTTTGTCATCTTCTGCAATCTTGTTGTCTATTTTGTGCTTTTTGAGCATTAGAAACACATTGGAATGCTCATATTTATGATTAAATCCATATAGAGCACTCTGATTTGTTTATTACAATACAAATACTATATGGCCTATATATCCTATCCATATGTCAAAACATGATTTAGACAACAAGTTTGCATTCATACCTCAAATATTGGATTTGGCCACTGATGACCTGGAGGGTTGCTGGCTCGGGCACGGATTCAACAAACATTTGTTTTATGAACATTTTGAGCACCTCAGAAAATCTGTAGCTCCAACAGTTTAGAAAAAAGAGCCATGTTTGAACTAGCTGTCATTTTAAAAAGGGCGTGGTCATTTTCGGGTATTTCGCCCCGGATAGAGAATTTTTCACAGTTTCTACGTTGTTTGCGGGGGTCATTTTAGCCAAGAACAATTGAGATATTCTCTCCTAAATTAAGTGCATACATGTCTTAGCCAGGTCCTAGATGTGCCTTTATAACCACCTAAGTTATGATAGTTATAATGTGCTATTCCACTGAGCAGCATAATGCATTATGACCAACACAATATGTTATAAACGTGGTTATAAGTTGTTATACATGATTATAAACATTTATAACGAGTGTTGTATTGCCTTATAAGCACCTTAATATAAAGTGTTACCCAAAGGGCTATAGCTACTTACGTGTAGGATATTGGACATTGCAGAGGGCAGTGGAGCAGCACGTGATGACAGTACTTGTCCTGCTGATTCCAAAGTTCACGGAGCCACTAAGACCACAGCCGGCAGATGGCATGCAAGACTTAATTTTAACATCCAAGTTCACCCCACCTAAAAACAAAACAAGATATCACCCCTCATAGATATTATACCACTAAGGCCTCACTCACACCTAAGACACATACTTGTGTCCTGTGTCTTCTGTGTGTTACAGGAAGAAGGTAGGAAGTCCGCACCAGACGTCCTACCTTCTTCCTAAATGCATCGAGGCGGCCATGACACACAGAAGACACGGGACACAAGTGTCTTGTCTTGTGTCTTGTGTGTGTCTTGGGCGTGAGTGAGGCCTTATAAAACACACAACCGGTGGGTAAATTCTCCTTCTACAGTGCTGCCACCCAAGCGTTGGAATACCCTGACCCTAGCCTCGATAGCCAGGCTTTCATTTCGTCTGCGCGAAAGATGAAAGCCTGGAAAAAGCCGTGGGCTGAACAAGTCTAAAAGTGGGAGTCAACCCTTCCGGGTGGGCGTCGCTCTAAATGATGTGACGTAGCGCTGCACTAGGGGGGAGAGGAGGGGCCGGGGGTGACGGACAGATCGATGAGATCCAATCAGGGTGCGCGCATTTCTGAGGCGCGACCCGCCCCTCTAGACGAGAAATGTCTCGCTCTGGGTCAGGCTACCCTGACCCCTCAAACAATGCAGATCACTGGCATCTTTTAAAATGGGCCTAAAAAGCTGATCACCCTTCCTTTTTATTCCACTCCTTTCCACAGTGTTTTAACCCTTGGCCTACAATTAACGGAAAAAACGGAATTAATCTAAAAATCTAAACCTCCCGTTAACGGAATAAACGGAATGACAATCAATATCAGTTATCGGGGGGTCAAAAGAGCAAAGATTAATATTATTTCGCTAATATTAATATTTTTGGATGTAATTTACCAAAAAACGGCCGAAATCCGCGTGATCGTGCGCTATCGTGCACGCGCGCCGTCTCTATGTGCGTCGCTGTAAAAAATGTGATATTTTGCGATCTTTTGGGGTTGATTTGAGGTTAATTTGACTTTGTTATGAAAAATATAGCATTAGCTTAGCAATCCGGACCAGCCAAGCTATTGACTAGGGTCAAAATACTACAGGATGTTGTTGATCGTTGAACCGGAAGTGACTTAGGAAGATTCGTCTATTTTGGCCAAAATCAGCGTAATGGTGCTTTCCCGCCATCTGGTGGCGAATCGAGAGAATACACTATCAATGAAAAAAAAATGAAAAAACATCTTTTCAAGCCACCAGATCTTTCTTGTATGTTAAAACGATGAATTAAAAATATGCCAATTTGTTACCCAAACAAAAAAAATTGGACTGGCAGTCCAAGGGTTAATATTTTCTCAGTGGTGAATCTGATATTGAATTTTGTTGTGCTGCGTGTAGGGCCTAAATGGAAACAAGACTGAAAGGACTTTTTTGTTTGTTTTTGGTGCTCGTTTTAATAAACTAATAAACTATCCAATCAATCAAACCCACTGACAAATCTCTTTTGGAATAACTTACCGTCTCATATCATATCATATCTCATATCACCGTCTACTATTCTCAGCTCTTTTAAGAGACAATTACTGCAATTTTTATTAACAAGCTTGATTTGATATTTATTATTAGAATATCTTTTTCTTTTCTCATTATTATTATTTGTAAATCTTTAGGCTTACCAATATTATTCATATCTTAATTTCTGTTATTTAAGCTCAACTGGTATAGCTTCTATAGGAAGGCCACTCGATAAGCCCCTTTGGGGTTTTTTGGCACTTCCAGCACATCATGTAACTAATCTTGTTTCTTATTGAAATATTTGCTTTCTGTATTTCTTTAATTTTACCATATTGTTGTTATTATGTACATATGTGCAAATAAACTAAACTAAATAATAATGTCTTAATCATACTAGCTAGAAAGTGGCTTTTGCCTCCCAAAAATGAAATGCAGAGGTCATATTGTAGCTCGTATCGTCACACACCCGCAGATGTCCTGACTGTCGTTGCACCACATCGCTGCATGGAAGCAGGACAGTCCTGCTGGGTTTCGGTGCAGGCTCCTGTGCCCATCTCCATGCACTCCGAGTCGTAGCATTTCAAGGCAGAGAGAGCTGAGACAACATGTGGGGCGACATCATATAGACAGAGGTTACAATTACACTCATGTAAACTTTACACACATTGGGATTATGACTTTCTGAACAATTTCAAACAAATTAGGATTTCTCAAAAGATACAAATATGTCGTGAAAGCTGTTTGAGGAGATGTCGAACAGAATGTGGGTGGAATAATAATAATAATAATCTTTATTGTCCCGGATATTTGTCTTCACAGTCTGTTCAACACCCACATCAAAAACAACACAGAGCACATAACACCAAGACAATACAAAAACAAAACATGAGGTCCCCACTGTGTACAGAACCATCCTATCGGCGGGGCAGTTTGTTTAATGCTGCGATGGCTGAGGGGACAAAACTCCTACTAAAACGGACCTTTTTCAATGGCAAGGTTCTGTATCTTTGTCCAGATGGCATGAGGTTAAAGAAGCGATACAGAGGATGATCAGTGTAATTTGATATTGAGAGTGCTAGTCGTGTGATGGCCTTATTGTTCATATCAGAAAGTATGGGTGTAGGAAGTCCGATGATCTTGGAAGCAATACGGGTGATACTGAAAAGTTTGTTCCTGTTAGGCATGGACAATATGGTGTAGAAACATGCAGAACAGTACAACAGAACAGGTTGAATAATGCTTTTGTACAATAATAGCAGAAGATGAGGAGCAACAGATAATGATATTAATTTACGGATTAGTAAGTCTTTGCTGAAAGCGTGACTGGATAGATGTAATGTGTTGATCAAACCTAAGTCTATTGTCCAGTGTGAGTCCAATATATGTGAAGCTGTCAACCTGTTCTACTGTTTTACCATTAATGAGGAGTGGGTTAAGTCCAGTGTGGGTTGTTGTTTCAATGACCAGTTATTTTGTTTTGACCACATTCAACTCTAGATAGTTGTCAGTGCACCACTGTGTGAAATGAGAAATGGTATTCTGATAGACCGTAATAGAGTTATTGTCATGGAGCAGTCCGAGAATGGCAGTGTCATCAGAGTATTTAAAGTATGTGATGTTAGTGGGTGAGGGGCTAATACAGTCCCCCTGTGTTGGTGATAGCAGTTGATGAAAATGATATACCAGTACTTTAACTGTTTGTGGTCTATTGCTCAGGAAGTTGTGAGTCCAGTGTATGAGAAGTGGGGGGATGTTGAGCTGATGCAGTTTCTTGATCATATGATGGCGTTGAATAGTGTTAAAAGTAGTGCTGTCAAAGTTAACCCGTTATTAATGCGTTAACACAACCTTATTAACGGCACTAATTTTAAATTTTTAACAGCGATTGGCAGGCGGGATGTTGAGGAATACTGGTTCCTGCAATGCACTCCCTTCCCAGACCCCTTGTTAGGATGTTTTAAGTGGAGTAACAGCCTTCCATTTACATTTCACAAAAGTTTTGCTCGTGTCGTACGTTCCAGTCCAAAAAAGTGCCTGAGAAACCTGTGCAATTCATCCATCCAGACCAAAAGCAAAACCCCCGCTGTTAATTTTGCATCGCATTGTAAACAGCTGTGCCTCGTTATAGCCACACACGTTTCTAACTTGCGGTCACAGTCTCGATACTTTTCAGTTGTGTGGTACTTTTATATGGATTTAACTGTAACAGAAAGTTCTATCCAGACTATCCACAGTCCCATCTCCCAGTCACGGAGCTGGGACTGACACACACAAAGACGAGTCGATGAGCAGCACATATCCAGACCAGATTATTTTTGTAGATTGAAAAGATATTGGGGGTCCTTTGCTCTTGGCATGAAAATGTTTGAGAACCACTGCTCTAAAACAATATTAGACAATGTTTGAGCCACAAACACATTGCTCTCTCTCTTCTCCTTTTGTATAAATTAAATAGGCCTATTCATGATTCTGCTTATAGAGAAGTAGCCAATGTTAGTTTGTTTTATGGAAACGGTTGTTTGTGTTGAATGTGCTAATTGCACAGAACTATTCAAAGAGAGAAAATGGGCAAGCCATAAAATAATACACATTGCACTTGTCTTTTCATATGTCATGTGGAAAAAAAGGTAAATTAAAAAAGTAACATTAATGTTGTCATTTTATCAACCGGCCCCTGGCCCCTTGCCATTTTCATAATGTGGCCCACATGTTCAGCTATTTGAGTATCCCTGGTTTACTGTGTCAGAAAAGGACACCAAACTTGCAGTTTGCAAGGTGTGTGATTTCACGACGCTGTGATCGGTATCGGCAATATCGGTATCGGCAGTTACTGCTTCCAGTGATCGGTGATCGGCCCCAAAAAACCTGATCGGAGCATCTCTACAATACACCATTATAACAGGTTTTCTTTCAGTTCATCATTGAATTTAGAGCAAAAAAGGTTTTGCGATTAATTGCGATTAATCGCGCGATTAACTACACAAATCATGCGATTAATCGCGATTAAAAAATGTAATCGCCTGACAGCACTAGTTAAAAGCAATGAATGAATGAATGAAGAGGGAACCCAAAAAAAGTTAAACCCCAACATATCATCGAAAAAAGGACGTACCTTTTGGGAACAGCAGAACGCCAAGGATCACTGTGACTAGATACATTTTGTTGTCCAACTGAAGAACTGGGCAACAGTACATACTGTAGCCTTTAATATCTGTATACAGAGGCAGCAATCAACATGAGTGAGAAAGTTGGTGTCGGGTGACAGACTGTGTGTGTTGTGTGTTGGGTGTGTGTGTGTTTTATCAACAGAAACGGCATCATGCATCATCTATTCCAGCCTGTAGGTCACTATAGCAAATGTACTGCTTTGGGCCGGTGGGGGATTACCGGGAGCCGCCGTTGTGGTGTGTGCGTAATACATTTTCCATTTCCTCATATCAGAACTTGCGTGAAGCACATGCCCAACATGCCCGCAGGTGCATACAGTGCTTCACTTAAGTGAGTGTCATTCTGAAATAAACGGTTAGACGGTTATCCTCTGTCCACCTTGAGAATGTCATATTTTGATTTGCACCATCTAGACTCTATGGTGCAAGTCAAAATATTGCAGGGCACTCATTTGTGTGTGTGTGTGTGTGTGTGTGGTCACCTCCATATACAGCGCCATTGGTCTCCAGAATTAACATAAAAAAAACACAAATACCCGTGCAGGAGTTCACTCCCCAGCCTTCACCCTTGACGGGCACCCATTAGTCACCCTCACTTCACCTACCTCGGCAGCACTCTGTCTCCTTCCTGCACCGTATGACGACATTCAGGCTCGCATCGGCATGGCCTCTGCTGCCTTCGGAAGGCTAAAGGTCCAGGGTTTTCCAGAACCGGAACGTCACCAAGGCAGTCTGCCTATCTATTGTGTTGGGGGGGGTCGCCCAGGGACCCCTCAAAGGTCCACGGGGACCCCCCACGGACGTGGGTCGGAGAGGCACATGCGGTGGTCCCGAAACCCGCGGTCATGGGACCTTCGGGCGGCCTGGGAACCACTCCACGGTGCATAAAAGCAACTTTCAACTATACCCTCTGCGACCAATACATTATAAGTCACGACGTATGGCTCCATTCCTCGAAGCCGTCGCAACATGCGTCACAAATTGCGACGAGCCCCAGTGAGCGCGGCGAACGGTCCAGTCGTCGCAACTAGCTGCGACGACCGCCGACGAAGATAACAACGCCGTCGCGGTCGACGAATGATCTCGCCCCTCCTGCTTCCTGGACTACAATTCCCATAATGCTTTTGTGCACTGCTCCTCTTTGTGGATAGGGGGAGATGAGATGAGATGAGATATACTTTAGTAATCCCCAAGGGGAAATTTAAGCGTTACAACAGCATAATGTGACACATAAAATGCTAAAACTACTGGACAGACAGAAGAACACAAAAACAGACACAAATGGACATAATCACACAAGACCAGGACCACCAAGGACCTTATGCCATTTGGGGGAGGCAGTTCTTATGCATTCGCATTGTATAGTCTTATAGCAGTTGGCATGAAAGAGAGTCTGTATCGTTCCGTGTGCATCCTCGGGGGGAGTGTGAGCCTACGGCTGAAAGTGCTCATCCTATCCTGCAGCACACCATAGAAGGGGTGGGAGGGATTAGCCAGCATGTAGTCCTGCAGTTTAACCCCGATCCTCCTCTCCTCTCCTCTCCGCGACTGACTGACTGCAGGCTCTCCATTCGGAGGCCAACAACAGAGCTGGCCGTCTTACTGAGACAACATGTAGTCCAAGAAGGAAGTGAAGACCAGTGTCTGTGACATAATGGACACTGCTAAAATCTAAAATATCTAAAACCCACATATTACACATAAAGACCCCCAGGAAAGTGTTCTAAATCTTTTAAAAGTTATACAAAGCCATGCCGTCACGGACATCAGTTTACCATGCAGCACAGGCAGTGTGCAGGATGTCACAAGAAAGACTGGCCGAACGGTTTGCGGAGCGGTCTTGATATCGGAAGGTCGCTAGTTCGTATCCCCGGACCGGCACGTTAAAATTACCACCGCTGAAGTGCCCTTGGACAAGGCATTGAACCCCTACCATGAAATGTTCTATGAGCAGGGTCTGGCTGTAAACAAATTCTTGAGCTTAGTCCAGTTACCCTGGGTAAACATAGTACCTTTCCTTACTGAAATAAATGTAATTAATTACTCTGCACTTAAAAAAAAATCCTGAGGAAAAGCCCAGAAAGGAATGAGATTATCTTTGATAAGTGGCCTAATCTAATCTTCAACCTCCTGAAGGAATTCACTGCATCGCATGCAATTTGGCTGATGAGTCCATCCTTTCTTCAAAATTGCGGTACCGTGGAATTTAAAAGACATGTTCCCCACTTATTTTGATTCCCACTTTTAAAGCTCAAATGATGTACTGTAGGGTTTAACATCTCGTTTTTTCATCTGACAAAACTGGAAACGGAACAAGCTTTGTGCTACTCTACTGTTCATCCAAATGGCCAATCTTTTCATTCTTATAAAAGTCACTTTGTTATGTTAAGAATAGTGCGCGCATCGCCGCATCGCGGGGGACGCTTTTATGCCTGGAGGCCGGGTGCGTAATGCGTCATGACGCACAGGACAGGACCCATTCCTATATAAATATGAGTAATATGAGTTTATGAAGATGATTTTCCTGTCGAATAGCTTAGGGGAAGCTGTCCAAAAGCAAGCTATAATGTTTGCTTGCACTATTTACATAACCATTTTTTTTGTTTTTGTCATTTCAATGTAATTGACTGTAATGACACTGCCGCCCTCTACCATAAATGAATGAATAATATTATCTCAGGAACATTGTTATCAAACATCATTGCTTGACATTGTCATGAGAACAATGCATATCAAGCAATGAAGCATCATTGTGTGTGTGTGTGTGTGTGTGTGTGTGTGTGTGTGTGTGTGTGTGTGAGAGAGTGAGAGAGACGCCAAGGAATTGATGCTTCACTGAGTAGATTTGAATGGGGGAAAAATACAGGACATGGATGATGTATATAGTATAGCAGGGTTCCCCAATAGATTTTCCTCAAAGGCCATATTTTGACTAGCGTACCAGGCTGGGGGCCGAGTCTGCACGCGCGAGGTCGAGGTCTTGCCCTGAAATTTCAGGGCAAGACCCCATTTGAAAAGGATGCCCAGTTTGACATGCATAGGCTACTGACCCCCATTTAATGCCATCTGGGACCCTTAAAAAGAAATCAGCTCATGGGCCACAAGGGGGCGCTCTGTGGGCCGCAAATGGCCCGCGGCCCGCCTATTGGGGAACCCTGTAGTATAGCATATAAATGGACATCTAATTTTGCCAGGCAGTGCCCACGACAGTGCATAATACTATTTGCTGGCATGTTGTTGATTCTGTCTTTTTTTTTTCCTTTTTTTTTTGGTTTCCTTTTTGTATGTCTTTGTAATGTAATGCATGTTAGTAATTTTGTGAAAAACCAATAAAAATATTGAAAGAGAGAAGTGTCACTCTCCAGTCCAAAACGTGACAAAGTGGGGGGCCCGGGGTCGCGTTGTTTAATGCCACCAAATAAAAACATGACATATACTGCAAACACTTTAACCACATGAGATTTCCCCCGCAGGGCAAAGTGTGACAGGTTGACGTGTGACAGGGACATATACTGTGACGATCACATGCGCCTGTCAGTCAGAGGCTTTTATTGCTGTGACATTTCTAATACACCTGTTGGTCTTTTCAGTTTATTTTCTCTTGATGGCTTGATAATTACAATGGGAACGTGCTCGTGCAACGAGGGCCACAAGGTTAATAACTAACTCCCACACAATTGGTTCAGTGCTTGTCATTCAACCAGTGGTCCGGGGATCACCAAGTGGTCCTTGAGGGGGTTCCAGACGGTCCCCCCCCCCAGCTAGATGATGCGTCCAATCAAATGGGTCCATTTGGTTTCATTTTTCGCTCAAGAGTTTATTGTTAAACATCTGCATTACTAAATTCACAAGAAGTCTACGCAATCAAAGAATGTAGAAGAATTGTTATTTTTCTATAATTGTTATCCCACGATTTTGCAACCCATTTTTTCACCCAATGTCAATTATCTAATTTAATCCTGGGCACTACACTTCCTCTGCCATCCTCGGGGGGGCAGCGGACTGACCTCATGCTTCCTTCTATGCATGAGGAGTCCAAGCTGGAGTCCCCGGTTGGTCGTAGCGCGTGGAAGGAACACGTTATTCCGACCAGTTCCTTTCCCCTCCATCAGGCGCCTCCGGCTGGCCAGGGGGAGGTAGTTTAGAGACCATGATTACTGCATGTTTTTTGTGAGGGTACCTACTACCTACCCTAGGGGACACGGGGAGAACATGCAAACTCCACACAGAAAGGCCCTTTCGCCAACCCCGCCTCAAGTATGGGGAATCGAACCCGGGAATCGAACCCGGGAATCGAACCCAGGACCTTCTAGCTGAGAAGAATTGTTATTTTGATCGTTTGCCTGTTGTCTCTCGTAATGGTACCAAAATCAATACAACATGGAATTGTGGACAAAATCTAATACGACAGCAAAATATTCTTCAGTTTTGGCTAGATCTCATCAAATGGTTGTCCGTGGCTCAAATGCAGAATAAACTAGAAAAAGTGCCGGGGCACCAGGGCAGGTCAGGTTGTGGCCTCCTGGTGGCGCTTGAAGACATGACTATAGAGATAGTGTGTAACGATTTGCGGGATTTTTGGACAGAATCTGGAGTAGTAATATAAAAAAAAATGTTTTTCAAAGGTCGACCTCCTGGTGGCGCTATAACAGGCCGTTCTGAAAATGTGGGGCAGAGGTTCATCGTTGGCATGCAAGGAGTGTGTGTGCAAAATTTGGCATCGCCCGGGTTAACGGTTAAACGGTGCCGGAGATTAGCTTCGGCCTGGTGGAGACAATAATGGGCCTTGATTACATAATTGTAATGGAGTAAAAGTAAAAATGTTGGCTCTGAGATGTAGTGAAGTAGAAGTAAAAGTATTGTAAATTGTAAATACTCAACTAAAGTACAAATACCTCAACATTTTACTTAAGTACAGCACTTACAAATAAATGTACTTACCGGTATAGTTACTTTCCAAAATAAATGGATAAACTAGAAAAAGTGCCCCTCGGTGCACAGCTGGTCTCCATCAGAATGATAGCGTTTGTGATGTTTTGGACAAAATGTAGTATATTTTTGCCATAATCTGTCGTCTGGTGGTTGTATAACAGGGCAATAAAATTAAAACACGTAACAGTTGTACACATCAGTGCAGTTCTAGGTGAAAACATGAATTGGCCTGTTATAGCACCACCATGAGGCTGATTAGAATATTTTTAAGGGGCATTTCTTCCTCTGCCTATAGTGGGAATGTGCATGCGTGCAAACTTTTACGGAAATCGCACAATGTGTGTTCAAGATTTGAGGCGGGTGGGTGGGTGTGTGGTACTAACAGGGGGTGCTGTTGTTATAATCCAAAGGCCTGTGGCAGAGATGAGTTCTTCCACCCTTTTGCCAAATGAAATAAAATCAAATGTATGCTCCCTCGTGTGGAGGACTGTCGGGCCGAGCCCAAGATCAGTGTCATGCTGATCTATGAGTTCACAACGCATTGATGTGACACATTGTGACTTCATAGATTAATTGTATTTATCAGGCATGTATGTGTTCCTGCTGGAATGAGTGTGTCAGCCAATCACCACATCACCACATCACCTATGAGCAGGGCCTGGCTGTAAACAAGTTCTTGAGCTTAGTCCAGTTACCCTGGGTAAACGTACCTTTCCTTTCTTACCTGTCCATTACCAGCTCCCTCGAGCTCGTCAAAGAAGCGTGTTAAAGCAAAAAATACACACACAAAATGTTTTCTGCCATGAATGAACAAATAGTTCCCCCTTGTAGTAACTCTGAGAACACCCTAGGCCAGGAAGATCTCGCTGTCTCTCTCCCCTAGGGGTGTAGAGACTACTGCTGAATGCTGTTGTGGATGTGATTGATATGCAAATATGTTTTGAAGCTGTCATGGTTGTTGCAGTTGTTTGGGGACTTTTTGAGCCCCTGCCTGGGATTGTCTCTCAACCACTCAACGAAAATAAACTTTTTTTTCAGCTGTTGAAAATACGGCTATAAATTAGCCCATATTCACCGTATTCACACAGAGGCTATTTTGCATTGAAGTCACACTTAAAGTGCCAAAATACAGTGCTATAGAGTCACCGTGTGCTGATTTGTGTCATTTGGTGGCCAGAAAACTATTTGCCATAAACCTGAGAGAATAGGGGCTGTATTTTGCGTGTCTTAAGTACCAGGTCTTATTACCTAACTTGAGTAAACTAAAGACCTGGAGGCGTGATCAATGCCATTTGGCTATTCTGAGTGGCCAAAGAGCATTGATCACGCCTCCAGGTCTTTTGTTTACCGGTACTCAAGTTAGGTAATAAGACCTGTACTTAAGACACACAAAATACAGCCCCTTGGGCTGTATTTTGCGTGTCTTAAAGGTTTTATGACATTCATTTTCATTTATTTTTCTTTTTCTTTTTTCTTTTAGGTTTTATGACCTCAATTACACCCAAAAAACCTGAACTTTGAACATTCAGTGGATTTTCTGTGGTCTGAAGTTTTCTTTGGGGTTTTTTGGGCCTTTTGAGCTACAATGAAAACAGGCAACACAGTGAAACAGTGACATCTGCTGGCAAATCCCATTGACATATGGGATTTGCAGTAAGTGATGTCACTTACTGCCGGCAAATCAGAGCACCTGTTTGAGCCAGAAAACCCCAGATCACAGAGAATCTACTGAATGTTAAAAGTTCATGTTTTTTGGGTGCAATTGAGATTAGAAAACGTAAAAAAACCAAGAACAATTCCAAAACCTTTTTTTTAATGTCACAATCCCTTTAAGTACCAGGTCTTATTCCCTAACTAACAAAATACAGCCCTAGGTGTCTCTTCAAGGCAGCCGAGTGTCCAGAGTTGGAACATGGCAAATCTCTATTGGGAGAGAGTTCCACAGGGTGGGGGCTGCCACACTGAAGGCTCTGTCTCCCACGGTTCATTTGCTTGTTTGGGGAATAGAGTTCCGTCACAGAGTATGTTTATGGAGGAGGCCTGAGAGGTATAGTATAGGTACTGTGGAGCCAGGGCGTTGCAACAGTTGTAGGTGAGAGAGAGGAGTTTCTAAATAGAAGCTCCATATAGAATAGGGAGCCGGAAGCGCAATACAGTAAATGACAGGGGCAGACAGAGAGAGAGAGAGAGGTGGGTGGGTGTGGGGAAAAAAAACTATGAATCCCTCACCTTCGTCTGTTTGGCCTGGCAGGGATATTTAAGATTCTAAAAATATTAAAGGAAGCAAGAGGACCTACCTGAAAAAGCATTTTTCAGTCAGGGGTCCCTGTGCTATGATGTAGCCTACAGTAATTGCACTTTTTGCTGGCTTGAACAGTTCCATGTATTTACAATTTATCCAAATACAGTTAGCCTACTAATTGCATGACTGGTTGAGCTGTTTTGCATATATAGGAACATATAGGCTACTGTATTTGTATCTTTTTTGGGCTGGTTTTAGGTGGGATTTGCTCAAGCAAATGTTGCCAACCTGACTGCTTCCATCTCTGTCACCCAGTGGGAGTCGGAGTACGGCTCACATTTTAGACATTTGAACTATTGATTCTGTATGAAGTTATTATAGGACGTCCTGTTGAGAGCTGGAGCAATTGAGCATCTTGCTCTCATGTCATATTGGGAGGAAAGGGACTTTAAAGTATGACTTCAATGCAAAATGGCCTCTGTGTGAATAAAAGGGCTAATTTATAGCCAGATTTTCAGCAGCTGAAAAAAAGGTTATATTCGTTGAGAGACAATCCCATGCAGGCAGGGGCTCAAAAAGTCCCCAAACAACTGCAACAACCAAGAGAGTTTCAAAACATATTTGCACATCAATCACATGCGGAGACAAACTTCGGGTTGATTCGGTCAGCCTGTATCAGCTGTATTTGTTAACGATATATGGCAACTACTGATTATTCAGTAGATCTGATCTAAATACAGGTCCTGCTGTGCTTGGCAGCTCATATTTACAAATAATGAGGCAGTTGACAGGGAAAGAGCACCATTAAGAGCACCATTATGCTAATCCCCAAATTCTTGATTTTGTCTTCGCAAGATGTGTGATGCAGATCAGCTAATGAGCAGGGAAAGCAACACGATATGAGACACCCCCGCACAGCGGCTATGAAAGTTAGTCCTACATCCAAATATGGGGTGGAGTGAAGCACATTTTGAGTTGAAGACATCGAAGACGATGGTGAGGATGCAAATTCTGATTGGCCGGAATGAGATGATGTATGATTATGCACGAGCGCCCCTCACTTCACACGGGTGTGATTTTTTAAATTTTTAAATTATTATCTATTCTGCATTTACCTCTTACTACTAGGCCTACTGACAATGTGTATAACGACGATGGGGAGAATCGAAATTGAATTATTTCTAAATGGGTTTTTTTTGTGGCTTTCGCCTTTATTTATTACACCCTCTTATAATGGTATCCAGGTTCCAGTGGTCGCTACACACACACACACACACACACACACACGCACAAAAAAACATGTTTCCTTTATATTACTCCTAAACAGTGGTGTCATGCTCGTAGAACGCAGTACCACGCCGTGGTACTAGTCATTTTTTGACGTGCACACGCAGCTTTAACTGTTTATACCTGAGCGCACATAGCCACTTCCAGCAGTAGGCTATGGCTCCAGTAGGCTGCTGTGTGGGGTTCTGCACACAAGAAGAATGCCTCCTCCTCCATCAAAGAACAGATTCATTCGTCGTCGTCCAAACTTTAGTTTCGCTATAGTGTGCAGTAAAGATGTTTGTCTGACTATTTCAAGTCTACTTTTGTGTTTGTGTCTAAAACTATCACACACTATTTAACAATATATTGGCTCAGGCTATATCGGCTGTTCTGTGTGCATGCCGCGATGCGCACGTGCACGCCCGTGCACGCCCGTGCACGCACGTGCATGTGACGTCATTCAAACGCTGTGGTGCCAGTAAAAAAAAAACACCATGACACTGCTCAAACATTTTGCCAAACATCACACACATTCCTATCCTCCTGGTGGAGGCCTGGGCCCGCAAGGGCAATTTTTCTATATAGTTTGAATCCTGTGATTGGGGCCAGCCTAGATCAACGTAGCCTTTATACAAAGTTATTCATGCCTTTGCATCACATTTTGAAATTCTCTGCCATTCCTCTGTGTTACCTGTGTATCTATTCTATATTGGAGAAGTTGTACCCAACACATGGCAAGAAACCCAAAGCCACAACAGCTACGTCGCTATTGCAACACCCACAACACCATCTTACACACTACACCCACACACACTCACACGGCAGTGACGTCACACACTTACCTTCGCAGTGTTGCAACGCTATCTCCTCCTATCGCGCCGAACGCCAAAACTCGACACCACCCGCCAAACACTGGCACTGGCACTGCCACCAAAAATGCCTCCTGTCCACACTCACGCCGCCGATGCATTTGTTTACTACAAACATTATCGCCCGAAGCACCCACACCCCCGGAACAGTGTTGCCCTTTCACCACGCTAAATTCGCCAGGTCTATGCAAGTGAGCACAAATTACATGTGAGAAAATTCATTCACAAGCCCACAAATGCCATTCAAATGCCATTCAACACACACTACGACTCGCTTACAATTCGCCAACCTGGCAACTACTACCCCGTCTTTTAAGCCACTCCCCTGTGCTGCTCTGATAGTCTCCCTGACAGTCCTGTCCGCAGGAGAATAAAACAAGGAAGGAGAGGAATCTTCGCCTCACGATTTTGCTTATTCCTTCTAAATCACTGTATATAAAATATCGCTTACTCAGCCAATCTCTTAGTTACGTCAACATTGTTCTTCCACAGAACTTGGTTTGTTCCAAACTATTACAATTACACCGTTCGAATTCGCCATTTCGCCTGCCGAGTACTTTTCATTGCGCACACACACACGCACACACACACACACACACACACACAGGAATAGCCGTGCAGCCTATACACGGCGCCAGCGAGACAGGACGTTATAATCTTGAGTTTCATTAAATAACTGTCTTTCTCCGCACGCGCACGTGCGCACACAACATTATTCAACTGAAATGCGTAACGCCAATATTGGGCTAATATAGGTAATATGCTACCAATATGTGGGTAGCCTACAGCCAGGGATTTACCCACGGAATGAATATATATATATAATCATCTATACCAGGGCTGCCCACACTTTTTTTTACTTCAGAGCTACTTTCAAAACGACCAGCAAAATAAAACTATCATCCCATTGGTTTTTATTTTTGGTATTTGACTTTGCTACTGATGATTGTACGCAACAACAAGTATTGCATTGTGTGTTTGAGCTGACAGGCCCTTTTTGATGTCAATCAATCAAGTCATCTCAGGTCATCTCAAGCGGCAGATGCAAAAATAGTTTTTTATATTAAAATTATATATATTTTTAGGGCCATGTCATGTGGTCTACCTGCAAAGCCTTTGTGATCTATACTGGTAGATCCTGATCTACCTTTTGGGCACCGCTTAACGTCAGATCAGCCGTTTTGTCGGTCAGCGCCAAAAATGCTCCCCGACAGCATAATCGGAGCAAATACCGGGCAGTGTGTATGAGCCATAAAGTGTTGACTACACTACACTAATAAGGACACATAATAATAACTAATAACCCATCCGTTACTACATGTGGAGTCAACTCCCGCAATTTCCTTCTTCCCATAGTGCGTGGCAAGGTAACTCTGGGATGAGCGGCCGCGAAGCGTCCGAGAAATTCTAGTATAATATAAAGCAGAACACGTTTGATCTGCTTCATCAGTCTGAATGTTTAATGTCCATGACTTGATTAGCATTTTATACTTTATTCACAGAAGAATGTGATTATAGGGAAATTAGCCTCTGGGGCTGTTTTAGTGTCACTGATGGAGGCCTCCATAATCCATTACGGGGTTAGCATTAGCAAGGGGTATAAGCTTTTAATTTGATTGTCAGTCTTGAGCCACGGCGATGCATCACATGCAAACATCTTATCTGGTGATTTCAAGGACAATGCCGTTATAACAGGGCATCTGCATGAAGGTGACAGTAGAGGTGTCAACACCAATCTAGTTTTATAATAATCAGTCAAATGTTAGAAAACGGTGTGCATGAAAACGGGAACGCCCTTCAGTTTCAGAGGTGCAGTAGGTGTGTATTACGGTATTCCAAGCAGTAAATATTTTTTGAATTAAGTTGGGTCCTCTCTCTGGCTCTGAGCCAGCTACTGTATCAGTAATCATACAGTAAGTACCTATACAGCAGTTTTAATACTGTAGGCGCTAGAGTGTGTCTGCAACATCCATCCAAACCCCGTTGACCTCAGGATACATCACTGAGGATACGTCCCAGGTGCATCCATGCGATGTATTTTTAGTTATAGTTGTTCTATTTATAGTGACTCATAGGAATAGACTATGTGACAACCGGGTAGTCTGGTGACCACCGGAGAGACGGGTGACAGCCGGAATGTAGACGGCACCCGGGTGAGCAGTATGGGTAGGCGCCCCCAGCCTGTGTCCTCCGTGAGGAGGAAGCTCAACAAACCTCGGTGAGGCCTTCAGGAAGCCCATTATAATCCACCACTCCTGAATGAAGTGCCTGGTGCTGGGAGTCTGGTGCAACGCACAGGTCCTGGGCCTGGTGAGAGCAGGGGTGGACCTGGTGAGACGTAGGAGGGGCCCGGACAGGAGTCAACCCACAGAGCCTAGTCCTTCCACGAGCCAGAATTTGGTTTTCCCAGTCCCGGCAGAGTAGTTCCGGAGCAACGGATTTTGTGGCCTTGCTCATTCCCTGATGGACTGATCGAGGGTAGCTACTGGGACATAAGTTGGGATTTGATCAACCCCGCCTGGGTCGCCTGAGTGAGGGGTATGATGTTGGTAGACCCGAAACCCTGTTGACCTCAGGATACATCACTGAGGATACGTCCCAGGTGCATCCATGCGATGCATTTTTTGTTATGTAATAAATCACAAAAAGGACTTGTGTGTAGCTATTGCTGACTGTGATACATTTTCGAAATGTTCTAAAACAGATGGATAGTTAATTCTTAATGGTAGGGTACGTTTCTTTTTTATAGTGATCCAAGTGATCCAAGTTACAATTTTGTTTGCTCATTTCTTTGTGTCATCACGTACAATTCCACTTGTTTAATCTGTATCCTGACTGCGTTCTCTATCCTGATTGGATAATATTGGTGTCCCGACATGAAAATGCATTTTCTGTTTGTTTAGTAAAAAGCTGGAGAGACATGTAGACTCCTGTTACTGAACAAACACTCAAATATCACAAACATAGCAATGAGTACTATCACAATATAAAGCTTTTTGTCTCCACCAGGCCGAAGGCATGGGGGGAGAGTATGTTTTGCACTCCGTCCGTCCGTCCGTGTGTGTGTGTGTGTGTCCGTCCGTCCGTCCGTCCGTCCGTGTGTGTGTGTGTGTGTGTGTGTGTCCGTGAGCAGCTAATCTCGGCCACCGTTAACCCGGTCGATGCCAAATTTTGCACACACACTCCCTGGATGCCAACGATGAACCTCTGCCCCAAACTTTCCAGAACGGCCTGTTATAGCACCACCAGGAGGCCGCTTTGTGCAAAACAAGTTTTTGCACAGTACACCTACAGATTTTGTCCAAACATCACGCAAATTGGTACACAGTCTCTCTAGAGCCATTCAACGAAACCGGTCTTTCAGATTTCTCAGACTCCATCCTGATTGGTTAAGATTGGCTTCCAAAGTTCACAGGAGTGCTCAGTTTCAAACAAAATGCTGCAAATCATGAACACATCGCGTGATTTCCGTGAAATTGTGCACCCACATTCCCACTAGGCCGAGGACGAAATGCCACATGAACAATTTCAATTTCAGCCTCAAGGTGGCGCTATAACTGGGCGAAAAGTGTTTTTACCTCTAACTGCACGGATCTGTGGATAACTTTGTATGCCAACTCCCTAGTTTACTTTTGTTGCCCTTTTATCCAACCACCAGATGAAGGCAAGCTGCAATGTCCTACATTCCTATCCTGGTGGAGACCTGTGCCCAGAAAGGCACTTTTTCTAGTTTAACACTTATTTTAACCAAAGAAAATCACTTACTCTACCTTTTAATGTGAGCTATTTCTGTAGCGCGGTATCATTTACATTAAATTTTATTTGTATTTGTATTGTCCATCCCTGAGGACCTGTGTCTACAGAGGCATGGCTAGCAGCAGCCTGGAAGCAGCAGCCGGGCCAACGCGCATCCACCGTTACATCCAGGACCCGGGAGGTGGCATTGAAGGAGAGGAAACTGCCGCGTCGGCAATGGACCCTGCTGAACCGCCTGCGAACTGGGCTCGGACGTTTCAAAACATCCATGAGGAAGTGGGGCCTGACGGACGGAGCAGCGTGCGAGTGTGGGGAGCCGGTTATTTCCAGGGAGAAAAAGAAAGTCTGGGTCTGAGTCCACTTCAATACGGCATAGAGTAGCGCAAACGTTGATCACTCTCTGCTGATTTCTGATCGCCTGCACCTTTGTTAAATTGACGCACACACGCACACCCGTACACACACACACACACACACACACACACACACACACATACACTCCTCTGTGTCTCTGTCACTCTAATTAATTAGTCTCATGTCCAGCAGCTGCGCACAGTTTCTGCCGGCAGATCCTGCCGGGAGCTGCCTATGCCATAGAAAGCATAGGTGAGTTCCAGGCTAGCAGACCGCTGACCACATAATCACCACCTGTCCCCTGTATAAACCACCCTCGGAGGCCCGGCCTATTGGATGTGTGGGTGTGAGTGTTGAGTGTGAGTTGAGTTCAAATCAAAAGGTTATTTAAGCTGTTAACAATCATCTATTGCACTACAACACTTTATTATATTATACACCAATGTTTAAAGTGGGGAACTCTGCATTGTTTTTTTTTGCAACGGAAAAATACCCGTCAATGTTCTGAGTACATGCAGCCCCAGTGGGTGTTAACTGTCTCCAATTGAGTCAATAAAAAGAGGATTCATTAGAAAGGGACTTTAATGGATTAGGGGCTCTACATCGTTTTTATTTATTATTATTTTTAAACTTGTGAAGCAGTTCCTTTTTTGCGCATTTAATTTACATAAGAAGTCAATCCATGCGTTCTCTCCTGCCAGAGAGAGGATGTTTGGTTTGGTCTCCCACTGGGGGAATAAACAACTACTGCTCATTCAAGAGCGAATCACCATTTGGACAGGGGAGATATGGAGCTTATAAGCAGTGGGGGAAAGTAACTGTACATTTACTCAAGTACCGTAATTAAGTACCATTCTGAGGTAGCCTACTTTTATTTATTGCCATTATGCAGAACTTTATTGTCTCCACCAGGCCGAAGGTATGCCCGAGACTATGTTTTTCACCCCTGTTCGTCCGTGTGTCTGTGTGTACAGTGTTCGTCCGTCCATCTGTTAAAAGCTAATCTCCTGCACTGTTGGAACAATTGTTGTGACACTGCGCCAGGCCCGGCGCCAGGATGAAATGACTAAGGGCAAAGGGGTCAATCGAGATTTGGACGGGGTCACAATTTTTACTTCATATAGTCATATTGCGTCTCCCTTTTATACTGTGCTGCCTCTGTCTGCCTCTAGAGGGCGCAGTGGGCCGGGGGTTGGGAGTGACAGTCTGACAGACCGTCACAGACAGTCATAGAAGCTTGCCTTGCACACATGCATTTTTTTATTAATTAAAAAGTAAAAAGTAAAGTAATGGTACACGTACACATTTCAATTTCAATGCACGGATATTTATTTTCTTATTGGCATGAGAAACATACGTTTGCATTGTCAAAGCATATAATAAAAACATTTTAAGAAAATGGATACAGTAGCTTAGGCTATATACAAAAAAGGCCTCAGAAAGACAGCTTATGCTATCAAAAAAAGAGAGGCAGGCGGCAGCTATAATTTGTGGTAAAAAATACAATGAAACCGTTTAAGAAAATTGAAAAGGGTATATTTACAGTTCAGCTATACAAAAAATAGTCTCGGAATTACAGCTTGCTGCTTAAAGAAAAGCCGTTCGATAATCATTGTCAGTATAGCTGCATTCTTCTTTTGGATGAGTGAAACTTTGATGAGCATATCTTTCCATTCGTCTCTGAATGTTTTACTCGTGTCATTCTCGAATGCCAGTTGGATCAGATTGGCTTTCCGTTTGTGTAGCATACTGCGTAGGTGATCAGAGAATACATTCTTCAGCGTGGACCCATGGAGAAATAATTCTCGCACATAGCAGTTGAGGCCCCAAATGTCAGTGCGTGTTTGAATGCAGTCAGCACCACTGGCATGACTGTTCCAAAAGAAGTTGGCACAAAGTAACTTTCTCCTGGTTCTTGTCTGCTGTGCGCACATTCGCCAAGAGATCACGTGCAACGGCAAACTGTGCCTCGTTTGTTTGAGTGTTCGTTAAATCCAGTAGTGGCTTCACTTTGCTGGAATTCAAAAAGTTCTTGCTGGAAGGATCGAGTGCATCCAACGCTTGGATATACGTGCTGTTGCGCTCGCTGAAACGCTCGGCCATTTCACCAAGAACGGAGTCCAGAATGCCAAAAAACAGCCGCTTGCACTCCTGTTCTGTGCTCGCTTCACGTTGACCAAGACTCTCATCCACGACGTATTCCCGCAGAAACCTGCTGACCGGTGTCTCATCATCAGCTACAGTGTCAGCCCACAGTTGATCAAATTCTGCATCCGACCGCAGCCGGAGATGCAGTTAGTGGCACTCTGAAGCAGCCGAACTCCAGTGAGTAGATCCGTTCCTTCTGCCTGTAACAGCTGGTTAGGGGAGTCCATTAGCGACAGCACTTTGTACATCACACTGGCAAGGAATTTGAACATGGGATCTGTGATAGCCTCGTGAAGCCCGAGAGCTTCAAGTTTCACGTCAACACTTGTTCTGGTTCGGATTTCCTCGAGAAACTCCACAAGCGTGGTGTGTGATTTCAACAAAACAGACACTGTATCCAGGTGTCCAGTCCAGCTTTGATCCAGCAGGCGTTTAAGCCTTTCCCCTTTATACTGTGCAGCTACAGTGGGCTTTCTCAGTGCAGTGCAGACGTCAAAAAACTCCTCAACGGCTCTCTCTGATGAGACCGCATGCACAACCACCGAATGCAATTGACGGTTAAAACAATGAACGTAGGGCACTTCTCGGTTTAGTTTGTTCTGCACAAGCCTCTGCATGCCTCCTTCTCTTCCAGACATCACGCCGGCCCCATCGTAACACTGGCTTAGAATCCTCCCAGTGTCTAGACCAACATGCGACAGCTCATCAAGCACCAATGTAGCGAGTGACAGGGTTCTTTAGCTACATAGAAATGTCTATTTGTATGTCTCTAAATGGTTGTATGTCTTTAAATGTTTTGATGAATTGAACAATGTGGACCCTGTTGTAAACAAGTGTAATGCTTAATTGGGTCGTCCACTCACAGTTGACAGTCTTTGTATTGAGTTTGTGCTTAAAATGTACTGTAAATTCTACAAACTGTTAATAAATATTTCAATCAATCAATCAAAGGGCATCACGCTTCTCTGTAGTCAGTATCGCCGCGAGCCTCTCTTGCACTTTCAAATGCATGTCCACATAGCGAATAACCAGCGAGACATTCTCGTTGCCTGTGGGGTCCTTGGTGGCGGCCACCTTGATGGTAAACCAAGAATCCCCAACGTCCTTGACGATTTCCTCCTGCACGATGGTACTCATCATGTCAATGATGTCATTCTGAACGTCATGTGATGTAGGCCTATAGTGTTTAGGAACACTTTTGAAAACATCTGCCAGGCCTGGTTGGACTCTCAGAGTGTAATCAAGTAGCTCCACAGCGTCCCTCAATGGCAGTTTGTTTGAGACGAGGAATTCAATCATGTGTTCAATCGTTGTTGAAATCCCTGTGCCAGAGGAATTGCGTGTTTCCCGTTCTTTCCACATGGCCATGCATGTCAAATGTGCCTTGCTGCTTGCATGCCTGGGAAATCCTTTGGCTTTGTCGGTAGCGTTCTTCCAGTTGCTATAACCGCTGCGAGTGAATGCAGAGTTTCCTCCAAACTTTCTGCATGGGAAACAGAAGGCTGCATCTGCTTGCTTTGAGTATTCCAGCCATTCTCTCTGGTGGTAGTAGGACGCAGAAAACGACCGGTTGACCCCTGTGTTTTTTTTTTAAAGAGAGAAATATTAAGTTATTTGTCCTATTGTCCTTTATTTGCTACTGTAAAAACATTTACATTACTGAGCAAAAATGGGTTTGCTCAATGTAAAATGAAAAAATAATTATGTTCTGCACCACTGTGACGGATACTAGCAATTTAACATATAGGCCTTTATACTGTAAATTAAAACAAAACAAATGAAAAATGAATAAAATAAACTTGTTCACAAAAAAAGAAAGAAAAGGAAAGAAAACAAGCGTTTACCTTTATGTCGCCTCTTGGGAAACGGCTTCAGTTGGACCTGGGCTGGTTTGTCTTTGCCTAAATCATCTGGCACGCTGCTGGCTGGGGCGCCCGACAAATGGCACTGACGCGGTGGCATGGCACTGATGCCGGCGGCCGCCAGCTCAACCTCGTCGTCGTCAGCTGCAAGCTCTAAACTGCAGGGCCCTGTCGTGGCTGCCTCTGGCTCTGGAAAACCAATCCAGAACACAAGGTCATTTTATATGTTATTATTGACATTATTACAAACTTAAAAAAAAGGAAAATAAGGAAGGAAAGGAAATAAGGACGAAAATTTGAAACAAATATTACACAGTAGCTCATGCAGCTCACTACTGGCCGTCTGGTCCTCATCCCCTGCCTGAGCAAATAGGCTACTGCAAATTATATCACTGGCACTGCCAAATAAAAAAACTATCCAAAACATAACACAAGGTAAATTTATATTTTATTTTTGACATTTTTACAAGCAAAGAAATAGGCTACTAAGGCTAGGGCTGCCCACTTAAGCACCCTGAACTGAACCACTGTGACAATGACACTAGCACCCCTCCCCATCCAAGGTTGTGCCTATAGGTGTCGGTGAGGAATGTAATTTTCCCCTTTCTTTCTAGATCAGTGCTATGGTGAATATCAATGCCAAATTTGAAAACTTGAAAACCAATCCAGCACACAAGGTTGTTTTATATGTTACTATTGACATTATTACAAACAAAAAAGTTTAGTGCTCTGATGAGAACTTTTTCTACTACTTCTTCTCCACTACAACTCAGCGGAAATTATTGTACTTTTTAGTTACTCAAGTGCAATTCTTTGAAAACTTTATTTACAAGTTACTAGATTATAATTCATTTAACTTTGGTATATATTTGGTATATTTTTATACCAATTCTTTTTTAGTTTTACTCAAGTAGGCTACAAATTTGAAATGGCTTTGATGGAGCAATTGTGCTATAGTTATACTTTAATGAGCACTGCTACATTTCTTATTTCTTCTCTAAATGTTTATCCCACAATTTTTTTAAACTTTTTTTTCACCCAGTATATCAAGTATCTAGTAGGAGGAGCTACACTCCCTCTGCCTACCTGGAGAGAGCAATGGACTGACCTCATGTTTCCTGTTGGCTACATTTCAACCAATATGTGTCCTATACCCGCCACCAGCTGCGTCTACACTTCTCAATCTGGGGGGATCTTCATCACTCAGTCCTGGCTTTTGTGTGCAGGCTTAATATATTGCCAAAAGCACTTTATCATTCCTAAAGCTTGCTTGTGAGAAATATTGGACACCCGAGTTCTTTCTGTGTACAGAGACTTTGAGATATCTTTATAGACCCAAAGAAAACGGAGAGAAAGCTGAGAGACACAACGGATGAAGAGATGTCTCTCAGATGGTTTATTTCAAAGTACAGCAAAGCAACCATTTTTCAAAGAGAAAACATCAATAATAAGAGGGAACCATCAGTTTTAAGTAGAATGCCTCATTTGCATTTAGAAAATTGCTATGTGGTTATAAATGGAGTGATAGCACACAGAAAGCTACCACCACTGCAATGCCATCACATATTTCCTAGCACTAAGGATGTATACCAAATTCCAAAATATGTCCAATATTTACCACAAGCAAGCTTTAAGAATGATAAAGTGCTTTTGTCAATTCATTATTGAATTCACCAGCCAGGACTGAGTGATGAAGATCCCCCCAGATTGAGTAGTGTAGACCCAGCTGGTGGCGGGTATAGGATTGGTTGAAATGTAGCCAACAGGAAACATGGGGTCAGTCCATTGCTCTCTCCAGGTTGGCAGACCAGGTTGAAAAAAATGTTTTAAAAAATCGTGGCACAATTGCTCCGTCAAAGCCATTTCAAATTGAGTTGTAGTGGAGAATAAGTAGTAGAAAAAGTTCTCCTCAGAGCACTAAGATTAAGATTAAGATGGGAGTCTAATCTGTTGGAGTATTATAAAAAAAAATCGGTCTGCTGATGGCGCTATAATAGGCCATCTTAATACATCATTCATGCCATGATCTCCCATCTAGAAAGAACGGGAAAAACGACATTCCTCACCTATCCTTGGATGGGGAGGGGTGCTAATGGCATTGTCGGTTCGGCTCTTAAGTGGGCAGCTATTGTAGCTAGCTAGCCTATTTATTTGTTTGTAAAAATGTCAATAATAAAATATAAAATGACTTTGTGTTCTGGATTGGTTTTATATTTGCTAATGTCATTGTCGCAGTGGTTCAGTTCAGGGTGCTTAAGTGGGCAGCTATAGCTAGCCTTAGTAGCCTATTTCTTTGCTTGTAAAAATGTCAATAATAAAATATAAATTTACCTTGTGTTGTGTTCTAGACTGTAATTCTGCAAACTGTTAATAAATACATGAATCAAACTTACACCACTGTGTTTCATACATCGTAATATATCATCCCCAAAGGTCAAAAGTCTAAAGTGCACTGCACACTAGACTGTGACTTTGAATATTTACATTCTAAGATACAGAGTATTACACATGTATTCCTCGACAGTGACCCTAACCCAGTAAATGCATACTACTAATCCCTGTGTAAATCCCTTTCCCAATAAATAAGTGGGAGATTCGGTCAGCTTTACCTAACCTATGACCTGTAGCATTTTAAACGACATTTGAAGTAAATCCCCTGTTACCCTACAGCTGTGCACTCTTTTATGTTGATATTTTAACAGCATTCAGTACATTTCCATGTGTCCTCTCCCAGCCTCCTAATCCTGTAACGAAAGTCATGTTTACTATGTTCTCTATCCTGATTGGATAACATTGGTATCCCAGTTTCAGTTTCTGAAAATACATTTTCTGTTTAATAAAAAGCAGGAGAGACATGGAGACATGGAGAGCTTTTTAACACTTCTTTTAACCTAAGATGTCCGTTTGATGTGTCCAGGTGTGCTGCCTGATTTGACCAAATAAATCCCTCTTTAAAGAGAAAGAAAATGACAGAGACTCAGTTTCATCAATTTATTTTTGAAAACTCATTTACAAAATATAGTACACACATGTTCAATTTGTCAATGCAAAGTAATACTTCTACTACTACTTAAATAAAAAAGGAGTTGTAAAAACAAGAACAAAAATATTTGCCACAATACAATGGTCTTAAACTTGAGCACTTTTGTACAAAAAAGGATAAAAAAAGAAAATATGTTTGGCAAGTTCTGTCTTAGTGTGAACATTGAGCTTGTTTTCCTGAACAAAGAGTTTTTATCCTGGCTGAGACGCTGGACAAACTGACACGGAGCTCCTCATCAACTGCTCTCAGTCTCTCTCTGCGTTTGTTTTTTATCTAAGCTCACACAGGTAGGTTGTGGAAAATGGGAGCAGCACTGCCATTGCGCTGTCTGTGATGGCTGGATATTCTTTGCCGATAGCCAACCAAAACCTGTCCAGGCTTAGCTCCTCAAATTTCTTTTTCCATTCATAGTCCGCCCGTATGTCACATAACTGCTCTTGCTCCAGCATTGGGCTGTTCACGTTTGCCACATTCAATGGGTCACGGACCCAGTCAAAGTCTTCCGCGTTAGGATTAATCTCTTTCACTCGGCTAACAAATCCCTTGTATCGCCCGGTCATAGCTGCAGCTCCATCAGTGCACACACTGACACAGTCTTCCCAGCTTAAATTCCATTTCTCCAAATAGTCCGATGTCACCCGGAAAACTTCCTCTCCTGTTGTATTTCCAGGCAGTTGTTTGCAAAACAGGTAATTCTCTCTGATGAAGTCACCATCCGCGTCACAATCAATGAATCTCACGTTTGCCAACAGCTGTGCGTGTCCACTTATATAGAGTAGAGTTTTATTTGTTTTGGTCATTATAACAAATCATCTGTTGATTCATCCACTTGCAGTGCAAATTTCCCACTCGTCATAATTTTGCTTATGACAAAACTCTCGATGTCTGCAGACATGTCTTCAATGCGTCGGCCAATTGTGTTATTTGAGAGCGGCACATTTGCTAATTCCTTTGCAAGATCTGGTGGCACCAAGCCCACACCCGTCGCAAATTTGAATGAACTGGCTATTACCGTTTCTGCCAATGTATGTGGCAATTTTAACTTTGCCAACATCTCTGCGATTTGGTAGCTTAATTCCAGTCCCTTTTCAGAAGTCTTTGTGGTGCTGCGTATCAAGAGACTTGCCTGCTTCGCTGTGTCTTTCTCCTTTTTTTCTTTCAAACTCACGAAAAAGTTTTTGTCCTTCGTAGCGAGTTCAACATGAGTGGTATCAAGGTGACGCTTCAGCTTATTGGGAACCATGGAGCTGTTTGCAAGCTTGAATCCACAAACGATGCACAGCGGGATGGGGTTAGTTGTATCCCCAGTAAAGGTGAAGCCAAACTTCATGTAGTCATCACGGTAAAGTCTGGCAGTGGCTTTCTTTGTAGGCGTTGCGTTGGTAGTAGCCGCCGTTGTTGTTGTTGCTGCTGTGCCGTCGTCAGGTGGAGGTGACTCGGCGGCGCTGTGTGTGCCGCTGTCGGGTTCTGGTGGTGGATTGTGTGGCCCTGGTTTTTCCCTAATGGGACTTATCGAGGGTAGCTACTGGGACGTAAGTCGGGACTTGATCACTCCCGGCTGGGTCACCTGAGTGAGGGGTATGATGTTGCGAGACCCGAAACCCCGATGACCTTGGGATACATCACTGAGGATACGTCCCAGGTGCATCCATTTATGTATGTATTTTGTTATATATATATATATATATATATATAGTAAAGATAGTTATGAGCTTATCATGCATTATGACCAGCACTTATATTGCATTATAAACCTTGTTTTAAGTTGTCATACATGATTATAAACCTTTATAACAAGTGTATAGTGTCTTACAAGCGCATTCTAATGCATTATAAATTATGTATATACCCCATGATAACACCCCAGGTGACCCCAACAGCACATTACGGAAATGCCATAATATGTGATGCTGAGCGAATATAGGGCTGAGGGAACATATAAGGTCTATTTTGGGATGGGGGAACACAGGGCTGAGGGAACATAGGCCCTAATTTGGATTTTTTTTTTTAATTAGGGATTGAGGGAACATAGGGCTGAGGGAACATAAGCATGACCGGCAGTCGGTCTATTTGGAGAAGGTGCCCATGATATTTTCTTCTCCCAGGTGTATGACAGACTGAAGTGACCAATGTTGACTGTGAATAAGTTCATGTGCACATGTTGCCTATCATTCTGTACATTTAGGGCTTGTTTGGACTCGAGCACTAAGACACATGATGTTCCGAGTGTGCGGGATATCAGAAGCAACTGACAAATATGTGTGCCTTTGATAATGTATTTTATAAATGTGGACGCAAATAAATAAATTGAAGGGGGGCAAGATTCCAGTGACACAGAAATGACCAGATTAATAAGGCCAGCACCTCAGAAGCTGGCATCTGTTGCCACAATTACTTGGTTAGGATTAATGCTGGTTATTAATGCAGGCATGCACTGGCCAGATTGTCTTTAATTTTTACTACCACTCAGGAAGTGGATTATTGTTGCAACAGCGGCACCAGTGATCCTGGCCAGAGTTTCTGACAAGAGCAAGAAGGTAGGAAATTAGACTCGAACCATGGAAATACAGCATACACTGCCAAATCCTGAGTGAAACATTATTTGTACACAGATTGTGCATGTCATATCAAGTGTAAAATTTCTCTACATTTCACAGTCAAGGCAGACATTTGTCACTGAACCTAAAACCTGGATGCCATCAAGATACATTTTCAATTAATTGTTATTTCCTTCAAGCATCCAATTTTTTAAGATCTCAAATTAATTCAGAACGGCATGCTTGCTGGCTGAGTTGAAATCCGAGTTCATTTCAATGTTCTGCTCCTCCCAGCATGGCTGACTATTGTTATCTTCGTCTGTTAGAGATCACCCAGAGGGGGTTGTTGGAAAGGCACCAACTGATGTACACCGGCATCCTGCAGCTCCACTTCTTGGGTGTGTAGACCCTTACACTGCCAAACCTTATCTGACTCCATCCACTCTCTTGACCCACATAGTCTCTGGTATTCTGCTTGCAAAAGCATTAGAGGAGGAGAGTGTGCATGACAGATGTGTGCGTGCGTTCGTGAGGCCATGTGTGTACATAGTAGTAACATACTGTAGGTGGATGGAGTGGGTCAGTGGAGGCAATGCAGGAGTATAGGGAACATGGGCTGTTGTATGGTAGTTTCACATACAGCCAGAAAACTATTACTCCATCTCTGAATGCTATTTAGAGTCTGGAATTTCTATTTCTGTCAAGCAGCAAGCTATATACTGGTATGGTATACTGCGACTAATTAGATTTACAGTGTTTCTATTGCACAGACAGGACGTACGCTCCTTTGCCACCAAAATGTGGAACTCCCTACCAACAGTCATTAAGACATCCAAATTCAGAACCGCTCTCAAAGGGCACCTACGGACGGCTGCAATTCAATCCCCCCCACCCACCCCCTTTTTCCCCTCACCCTATGTTTTTTGCCTCTATGATTTCCTGTTTTTGGCTATATATATGTTTTGATGAATTGAAAACGGTGGGCCCTATTGTAAACAAGTGCTTTCATGGTGTTGTCCACTCACAGTTAACAGTTTTTGTATTGAGTTGTGCTTGAAATGTACTGTAATTCTGCAAACTGTTAATAAATACTTCAATCAATCAATCAATTAATCAATCTATTTGACTGGATCAGAATTAGATTTAGGTAGTTCAAGACCAAAAAGTCAGTGTGTGCACATGCTTGCGAGTATGCGAGCAAATCGTGCAAAGGGTGAAGTAGAAGAGAAATTAACGATAAAATTCTGTATGCTTCAAGCGGCAGAATTGTGCATGCAGACAGTACATTACATGCCGTGCACTGATATAAACCCAATAGCTACTAAGAGGCTGACTGGGCTATTTTCACCATCAAATACACTGTTTAGGGAGAAAATAACTTTTTAATACCTTTTTCAGCTATATTGGTTTTCCTAATCTATAGTCTGTGTGCATGGCATATTATTGCAGCTTCCACAACACCTTGCTTGAGGTTCAGTGATATTATGTGAACTAATCCTTGTCAGAAACAGCCAAAAGCATGGTAATTCTTATTCATAACCATTAAAAATGTTTTTTTTGTGTTAAAAAACTCATCCTATTGTGATTCATGTTTAATACTAACGTTCTTGAAAACATGGAAATGTAAATGATGACACACAGAAATGAGCAGACAAAATTGGAACTGGAACACTATAAAATAAGCACTAATAAATAGCTACTCTCTCCTGATTGGCTGAAATTTTGTCACCTACCTGAAAATGAATTTTCTGTTTATTAAAGCGCTGGAGGTAGGATTGCATCCAACTCACCGATGTGCAATCATATTAAAAATATAATATAACAACATTGAACTAATGGAATGTAGTAAAAAGCAAAGGACAAAACACTTTTTTTTAACAGTACAGTCATGTTTAAAGTTTACACATGTATACAAATAAACAGGCCAACGGCATAAACAACTAGAAAGGTCGCAACTTTTCAAAATTGCAAAGTGTGGTTGCCGTAGTCGCTTACATAGGCCCCTCCCACTAATTTTGCCAGCCAATTACAATGTCACGTCACCCCTGTGATCATGCGTAACTAAGGGGGTTGAGGGGATTTATCCCCCAAAAATCATGTTTTTGCGACAAACGGTAAAATTTCTCGCATTTACGGCGCCCCCTATGGATGAAAATGGAATGCTTTTGGAACTTGGTTGATTGAACCACCCGCGACATGTGATTCAAATTTGGAATGGATCGGACATTCCGTTCGTGATTTATGGCATTGTTTGTAAAAATCCCCTTCTTACTATCTTCGGACGACGATTACGGCTGAACGATACGCACTACCAAAATTCTGGGGGAGGAGGGAGGAGTAGTGCGGCAAAGTATCCTCATTTACAATAACAATAGTCTGTTTGCCCTGTTAGGGCAACCACACTAATAATAGTTTACCTCTTCTACAAAAATAAAAGTTGCTGCCGCGCGTGCCCAGCTGGCATTCTCTTGTAGCTATATTATATATCGGAATTGACTTGTATAATTTTTGTATTTCCCACCACGGAGTAACCAGTCGCGCAGCAGACTATCCAGCATGTATCTTCCACCTCGGAGACACCGGCTGTGTCGGTAGGGCAATCAGAGGCAGGCGGGGCGTTGCCATGTCTATGCTCGGACGTAGAAAGAATATACGCAGACAAAACCTCTTGACTCCTGAGACTCTTGAGATGTCATACAAAGAAGCAGTGAGTGCAATCAGTGTGTGTGTGTGTGTGTTGCTCACCTTCACTGTGACTTTAAACATAGATTGACCAAGCCGCTCCACTTGCTTCTACTATAATCGTTGCTGTCCACCTAACTCCATTTCCCCCCCTCATAAATCAGTGCTATTGAACTGAGCTATTGTGTGTGTTATAATATAAATATAATATAACAACATTGAACCAATGGAAAGTAGTAAAAAGCACTTGGGACAAAACCTCTTAACTCCATTGGACCCCCAAACTGTCTGCTAAAGCAGCTAACTCCACCACCTCTTTCCCTACCCTATACTAGTGGTATATTAGTATTGCGAGTATACGCGAGGCTAACTCAGACACAGACACGCATACACTAACCTAACGCTTGCATCATTGTTGCTTCAAATAAACAACTTCACACCCTGCAGTAAGAAGACTAGACTAGAATCACACATGCTTCCACTCAGATCGTTGTTCTATAGTCACACTTTAATCAGGAATGCAGTTCCATTACACATCAGTAACAGCTATAGTCTCCCGTCTCATTTAAGAGACTGTAGGAAAAGAAAAACAGCAAAACAGGACATCAGTTGAGTGAGCATGAAGACAATTTGCAGTAAAGAAAATCTAATAGGCCAAATACGTAGGCCTATCAATTTGAATGAACTGAAATGAAATGCTTTAGGAAAGTATAGGAAACACTTGTTAATGAGACTATCATTGGAAGGAGGTATCATTGACCACAACACAACCATATAGATTATAAACTGAGAAATATTCCCTCTTAAAGGCTCTCATCATCATCATCATCATCATCATCATTTCTAACTGCATTGTTCCACAGTTACTCTGGAAGAAACAAGTGAATGTGAATGAACGCGATACGTTTGCTCCCTGTTTATTTTAACCAAACAAACAACCTTTCGCCGCTCCAGGCGTTTTTTCCACACTTACACTGACCTGCCCAGCTGGCAATATCTTCAGCGATCTTGGTACATAGACATTTCTCTATAGAAGATTCAGATTTTTGTTTTGATTGTATCGTTTCTTTCTTTCTTTCGGCTTGTTTTTTTTTGCCTTCTGCTTTAGCAATGTAAACGTATGATTTCTCATGCCAATGAAGCCCTTGAATTGATTTGAAATTGAATTGAAAGGCCCATCACAAAAGCCAGTCTGGTTGATGGGCCATCATCACCCACTGGCTGAAACAACACAAAGTCGTAGGTTTAGCATTTATTTAAATTACAAATCACACCTGTGTGAAGTGAGGGGCGCTCTTATCATCATACATCATCACGACATAAAATAGACACTATGGTCCTGATTCTTCAAAAACGAAATGCGCCAGAGTGTAACGGTGACGGAAACAGATATCGTATTTATCCGTCCGATCAAGCTACGTTGAGATGACGTGTTATTCAGAGAGTGGTGTGTACCACAGGTGCGCTGGCGTATCGCAGGTGTATGTCATACTGAAAGCAGCGGGTGCAAAGTGATCGGAAAAGCAACCGACAACCTCATCTGCATTGATCCACGCCCCATATCGACCATAAAAGGCTTCAAGCATGACTCAGCAGACAGCAGTTTGTCTGAGATCACAGCCGCGGTCACTGCTATATCCAAGCTTACAATGGTGCGTGCTCCGCTGAAGCAATATAATTATAATTTATTTAATTAAGTTCGGGACCAAGGCGGGTGCTCACTCACACCTTTGCAGAGGTAAAACATATCCAATATTTAAAATATCGGATATGTCAATGCAAAAGTCGTCTTTTCAGAGAGAGCGAGAGAGAGAGAGAGACGAGAGAGGGAGGGGGGCTGCATGGGCCCTCGACACTGTTGCGCGATAAAGAACAGTAGCCCATACATTCATAAGTAAATATATTATAGGCCTACCTCGTAGGCCTGGGATCCTCTTGTCTGAAGAAATTATAATCCAGTGAGTTTATCCAGTGAGTTAAACTATTCTGTGTGTGGCATCCATGTGATCAATATCAATATACATTATTATAAATTCTGTCTGTGTGTCCGTCATGTTCACGAGTGGAGGTGAGCTGGTTTAAAACTGATATGACTGGCCGACTTTCAAACACGCTGCATTCATTAGGCTAATATTGGTCTTCTATTTTTTTATATAGGGCTAATTAGCCCTATTCATTTTCCAATTTGAATCGGATCGGCAGTACGCTGCTGTCTGCCCTCCGCCACACACACACCCCCCCCCCCCCCCCCCCCACACACACACACACACTCACACACACGCACCCCCCCCCCCCCCCACACACACACACACACACACACACACACACACACCGACAGTCAACTATGACTCAAGGATCTCCGTAACAAAACAATTTCATTAGGCCTGCCGCCGCCTACTGCAGGCATTACTGTCTACACTAAACTATGTTGGATTCGTACAGTGCAGAATGCAGATAAGCCTATGTTCTTATTATAACTGTGAATTTGTTTTTTAACATGCAGCGCGAGTCCGCGAGATCCGATCTACAAGCTCACAACCGTTGCACTTCGAGTAGAAGGCTGCCGAGTGAGCATCCCCAATCGCGCATGATATAAATATCCTAATAAATAAATAAAAAGTTGTCGGCTTGCGGGGCAGTTTCTGTATATGGGACTCTATAGGCTAACTTGCCTATAATGCATGCATTTAGGCATACAAGTGCACTCGGCTTTTATATATATATATATATCGTTTTTTGTTATTTTATCTGAGATTTGGGGACTATTTATTGATTCAGCATGAAGACTAAAGCCTTCTGAATAAATCTATATGCAAGTGTATGCTTCCGCAAATTTCTCCGCCACCTAAAGAGGTGGCGGAGGATTTAGCGGAGTTACCGACGAACCAAAGTCAGCGTCAAGTTCACGGCCATTTCCATGAATTCCAAATTAATGTGGGAAATCCACGTAAATGCCTTTCCGCCAGCGTCACGGCAATATATCAGCGGAAACACGTTGAAGAATCAGGCCCTATGTGTATTTGCTCAGACACTATGATGTAAAATTGCCCATTCATTGTCAATGGGAATTTAATCTTTGTGTGGACAAAAATAAACACTAAGCCGATTTGCTCAGACACTAAAATTCTCCATTCATTGTCAATGTGAAGTGTAGGACAAAAACACAGCTTTGCTCTGTGTAGGACAAAAATCTACACTGATAGCTGAATGTGGGGCTAGAGCCCTTCAAAAATTGATATAACAGTAAGTTGCTTGAAAAGAGGGGCAGAATGAGCAGACCAATCACTGTATGTAGCAATCCTGCATAATCTTTTTTGCAACCTATGAAGTTTGTGAAGACGTGTATGATAAGTAGCTCATGTAGTTTCTGTATTTAATTTTTTAACAACAAGAAACATGGTATGGTGTATGAATAAAACTTGTTGGACATTATGACAATCATAAAGGTTTACATTAAACAACATTTCTGGGTCTAACATGGGACCTATGGGAGCTTCCAGTATGATGATGATGATGATGATGAAAGAATTGCCGTATTCTGCATGGTGAAACACTGTCAGATGAAAAGAAGCATCTCACACATCGGAGGCACGACAGTTTTCTGTACTTTCTCTAGGACGTACTGTAGGTGTAGAGAGAATACATAATGTAATTAAGAGACTAAACGAAGAGGAAAAAGTATAGGGGAAATATAATTGTACAAAAAAGAGTGAGGGGCATGGTGGCACAGTTGGTAGTGCTGTCGCCTCACAGCTAGAAGGTCCTGGGTTCGATTCCCGCTGGGGACGCTGTGGGCACAGGCGGCGTGTTCCCTCCTCCGCGTCATCAGTGCCCATACCCGAGGCGGGGGTTGGCGATAGGGCCTTTCTGTGTGGAGTTTGCATGTTCTCCCCGTGTCCCCTAGGGTAGATACCCTCACAAAAACATGCCGTAATCCTGGTTTCTAAAACCAGAGGGGAAATTCCCCTCTGTCAGGTGAAAAGAAGCAGCTTGGACTCCTCATGTATAGAAGGAGGCATGAGGTCAGTCTGCTGCCCCCCCAGGTTGGCAGAGGAAGTGTAGCGCCCAGGATTACATTAGATAATTGGCACTGGGTGAAAAGAAAACTGGGTTACAAAATCGTGGGATAAAAATTTAGGAAAAAGAAAAAAAAAAGAGTGAGGGGCACAGTTTGACTCCATAAAACGCGTAACCCGCATTTTAATCAAATATCCTACGCTGCCGAGATTGTTTACCCTTAGCCTTAGAGCATACGCTGAATTATTTGGGCTTTTCATCCGTGAAAATCAAGATTCCAGTGAGACAGAAAATACCAAAACCTTAGAGGCTGGCATCTGTTGGCACAATTACTTGGTTAGGATTAAGGCAGCAGGCAGGCATGCACTGACTGAATTTAGATTTTTGTTTACTACCACTCAGTCAGGAAGTGGATAATTGTGATCTGGCCAGTGATCCTGGCCCGAGTTTCTGACAAGAAGGTAGACTATAGAAACCATAGAAATACAGCGTACACTGCCAAATCCTGAGTGAAACATTATTTGTACACTTTCAGATTGAGAATTGTGCGTGGGGCCCCCATGAATAATTTGCAACTCCTCTTTTGTCCTTAATGCCCGGGGGTGGGGAGTTCTTAAAAAGACAACAATTTGTGTGTGTGAGTGAAATTCTGTATGCTTCAAGCGGCAGATTAATTGTGCATGCAGTAGATTACATGCATGCCGTGCACTGATATGAACCCAATAGCTACTAAGAGGCTGACTGGGCTATACATTATGTGATCAAACTTGTTGCAGTGCTGTGTCTGTCTCCCTAGGTGTCTCATTATCCACCAGGTGGAGATAGAACGCCCTACATTACAAGGTACGATAAAAGCAATGATATCATGTCTGGTAAACTTGAAAATTCTGAATCTGGATCAGGGTGATCCTATCATGATGAATGGCTTTGAACAATGTTTGAACTACTGGTTCCTGAACATGAAATACTATCTGAGATGTCATACAAAGAGGCAGTGAGTGCAATCAGTGCATGACTAGAGGTGTGTGTAGAGGTGTGTGTGCGTGCGTCTGTGTGTGCGTGTGTGTGGCAGGCAAGCGGCAGAATTAATTGTGCATGCAGTACATTATACATGCCGTGCACTGATATGAACCCAATACGTAGCTACTAAGAGGCTAACTGGGCTATTTTCAACATCAAATACACTGTTTGATGAATTGGTTGACACAAATAAATGAGCAATTTTGTCACTTACCTGAAAATGTATTTTCTGTTTATTAAAGCGCTGGAGAGACAGGGAGACCTCTGTTACTGAACAAACACTCTATGGCAATGATTACTAGCTAATAAATAAAAAATATTTTTTCTTTAACTCTTGAGAGCGTAAACATTGAACCAAATACCTTACGGGTCCATTGGGTATCATTTTACGCTATCAAGAGTTCAATTATTGCTAAACATCTGCATTACTTACTTAATTTACAAGAAGTCTACACAATTAGTATAGAATGTAAAATAATCTTTATTTAGATCAACGTTTGCCTGCATCTCTCCTATGGCATCAACATCAATACAGCATGGAATTGTGAACAAAATCTTTATCAACAACAAAATATTCCTTAGTTTAGGGTCTGAGAGGCTAAATCTCATCTAATGGTGGTCTGTGGCTCAAATGTCGAATAAATATTGGACCTTGATATGAAAAGGGTTGAAAACCGCTGATCTTCATGTATGGTGATTGTTGTCTTATTGTCATTTTAAATGTAGCTGAGCTGCCCACTCAGCACATCTAATCTACACATTAGGTAGGTATACGATATACGTCCACCAGGCCCCAGCAGCCAGGTAGGGTGACCAGATGTCCTCATTTGCATTGGGACAGTCCTGCATTTTCAAGACTTTTCAGGCATTAAGACCCCGTCCCACATTGTGACTGGCAGGCATCATTGTTCAAATTAAATGCCCTAATAGTTAGTGCCGTAATAGTTGGCTTTCTAGTGTAAAGTTCTCTCATATGTATTTTTCCTGCAAGATGTGGTCTTTTTATTTTTGTGACAGAGTTCATGATTGTTATACGTCGGTAACATCAGTATTCCATTTCTATTGTTATTAAGCCATATGTAATGTACAAGATAATGAAAAACAATGAAAGGCGATGAAAAAGAAAACGGAGGGAAGAGAAAAAAACAAAACAAAGAATAAGCACAAAAAACATGAGCACAACAAATACAGCAATGACATTGTTAATGACAAAGAGTCCAATTGAGTAAGTAAATAACCTCATCCCCCCCAAAAGAAATATACCATATAACAACATGTTTACCTCTTATTCATTCATACAAAGATCCTTCACAACATGTCTATTCCCATGTATTTATCTGGCGTACTAAGATCCTCTGGTATGTTACACAGATAAATATTTGTGAATTCAATCTCGAAACCCATTATTGTGTTGATATCTGGACAGTCCCAGAATACATGGATGTGGTCAGCCATTGTATTATTACATTTTCTCCAACAATTTATTGATTCCGGTGTCCCACTCGGTAGGCTTTTTTTAGTGTAATGAGTAATGAAGAACCTAATCTTGTTTTTCCATGAACATTCTCTCCATAGGCCAGAATTGTGGATATCATATTACACAGGTATATTCAGCCAGTCCTCCTCTCTGTATCTCTTTATCTATATTTTGGTCCTTGCATTCTTTAAACCAGATGTTCAGTTCAGTTACTTAATTATCCTGAGTGCTTCCTCATGAGAGTCCTATCACCCAGTACTGCCTGGAGGGGAACATCCAATTGATTTATTTATATTTCTTTCCATTTTGCATCATATTCCGGCAAAATACTATTGTTGAGATAAATCAGCTCCAAACCAAGCTTGTTTTTTGTCTAAAAAGAAGAATCTGAGATATTTACGTTCTAAGATGCTCCACTCACTTTGCAACTCGATTTGCCATTCGCTTTATGCATGTGTATACCCTCTATAGATACCATAGGTCTATTTCACTGAAACCGGTTTTGCTGACTTGCAAATTAGTTAAATGAGTGAATTTGAATTGAGTGGCCATTTGAAATCAAAGGTGACTTGCTATTTCCATAGAATGGACGCTATACGCTTCTGTCTACAACCTTTAAATACAGTCTCCACAGTCTGCACATTATGCTTTGTCAATAGTACCCAGAGCATTATTACATATAATGTATATAACTGCATGGCCTAACTGTATATGGACATATATTACATATATGTCCATACAGTTAGGCTACTGTTAACAAAGGACTTTAATACAGTTGAGTATGGCAAAATTGTGCCGTTATAAATCTGGAATGTAAGGAAGTAATTCGCCATTAAGAATTAGGAAAATTAAAAGGGTGACATGGGAGGTCTGTGTACCGTCATATGAGTTTAGAGTACATGTTTCAAGTTGTGTAAATAAAAAACGTTAATTCTGCCCCTCTTTTCAAGCAACTTACTATTTTATCAATTTTGAAGGGCTCTAGCCCCTCCTATAGTCAGCTATTAGTGTAGATTTTCGTCTTACACAAATACTACATTCCCATTGACAATGAATGGACAATTTTAGGTCATAGTGTCTGAGCATATAGACATAGTGTCTATTTTATAGCTCCTATGCACCGTCCCAACCAACCCGCCTGCAAATAAAACAGCAAATTGTGCCTGATTTGCTGGGACCAGATTACATGGTGTGTATATGTATAACTAGCTCTCAATGATGACGTAAGAAATATGTGGATTAAAGGACCCAATGCCAGAGTGTAATTGGTCTTCGATTGTGACGTAATGACGATATGTTTTAGTGTTGGGAGGATTAAAGGTAATGCTCCTGTGTATACATGTATGTAATCTGGTCCCAGCAAATCAGGCACAATTTGCTGTTTTATTTGCATACGCATCAAAAGTGGCCGGTTGGCTGGAACGGTGCGTACGGCGCAAAGTAACCACAGTATACCGCTAATCAACTTACAAAATACATATACATAGTATATGTATAACTAGCTCTCAATGATGACGTAAGAAATATGTGGATTAAAGGACCCAATGCCAGAGTGTAATTGGTTTTCGATGGTGACGTAATGACGATATGTTTTAGTGTTGGGAGGATTAAAGGTAATGCTCCTGTGTATACATGTATGTAATCTGGCACAACTGCCGTATCAGGCACAATTTGCTGGGACGATGCATACGCATCAAAAGTGGCGGGACGGCTGGGACGGTGCGTACGGCGCAAAGTAACCACAGTATACCGCTAATCAACTTACAAATTACATATACATAGTATATGTATATGTAATTGGTTGACAGTTTGTAGCGGTCGAAAGTACTTGCGCGCTCTGATTGCGCACTAGTTGGCCATTTATGGCCTACTAGTGTGCAACAAGCAAGTATGCACTCGACAGAGTGCAGTTCTAGTTAAATATATATTTTTTTCACCCCTGTGTCAATCATCTAATGTGATCCTGGGCTCTACACACCCTCCACCAACCTAGTCCCCATATATGGGGGACAAGGGGAGAGCAACGGACTTGAACTTATGCTTCCTTCATGCCTGAGTGTCCAAGTTGCTCCTTTACACCTGACAGGGGGGAGTTTCCCTGGTTGGACGTAGCGCGTGGAAGGAACACGTTATTCCAACCAGTTCCTTTCCCCTCCATCAGGAGCCCCGGCTGGCCAGGGGGAGGCAGTTTAGAGACCAGGATTACTGCATGTTTTGGCTTTTGTGATTGGGCCTTCAGGCCTTTCACATTGAAATTGGACAATGACTATTCTAAACGGGAGGAGAGGTGTGAGGGGGTGTGAGAAGATGGGAGGAGGTGCAGGATTCTAAGTGTTATTGCAACACCTCCGCCCCCTGCCAGACTCCTGAATATAAAAGCCTCTTTCACCTTCAGCCCAAACTCACAACTTGCAGTCTTGCAGTGAGGGAGGACACTGTCTTTCCACAGCTAGTGTTTGTAGTGCCAAACAGCTGAGTCTAATGGCTTCCAACAACTCGTCTTTTTCAGAAGAGGATTTTTCCTGTTCTGTGTGTTATGACATCTTTAAAGATCCTGTTCTCCTGGCGTGTAGCCACAGCTTCTGCAAAGCCTGCCTGCAGGAATGGTGGAGACAGAAAGGAACAAAGGAATGTCCAGTGTGTAAGAAAAGACATAAAAAGAAAAAATCTCCACCCTGTAACCTGGTTCTGAAGAACCTGTGTGAGGCCTTCATACAGCAAAGACCTTCAAAGCGTCAGAGAACTTCACCTGGGTCTGAGGATCTCTGTGGTCTGCATGCTGAGAAACTCAAACTGTTCTGTCTGGAATGTCAACAGCCAGTGTGTGTTGTGTGTCGAGATTCTGTAAGACACACCAACCACAGTTTCAGACCCATCGATGAAGCTGCTCTGGATCACAAGAAGGAAGTCCAGAAATCACTGAAGCCTTTACAGAAGAAACTGAAGATGTTTAATAACGTTAAAATTAAAAGTGACCAAACAGAAAAACACATCAAGGTCCAGGCCTCGCTCACAGAGAGGCACATTAAGGAACGGTTTAAGAAGCTTCGTCAGTTTCTACAAGAAGAGGAGGAGGCCAGCATCGCTGCACTCAGGGTGGAAGAGCAGCAGAAGAGTCAGATGATGAAGGAGAACATTGAGGGTCTGAACAGAGACATATCAACCCTTTCACACAACATCGACGCCATAGAGAAGGAGCTGAGAGCTGAACACATCGCATTCCTGCAGAACTACAAGACCACAATGGAAATGGTCCGGTTCACACTGCAGGACCCACGGACGGTCTCTGGAGCACTGATAGACGAGGCCAAACACCTGGGTAACCTGACCTTCAGAGTCTGGGTCAAGATGTGGAACATTGTCTCCTACAGTCCCGTCATTCTGGACCCCAACACTGCCTATCCAGGCCTCGCCCTGTCAGACGATCTGAGCAGTGTGACTCTGAGCAGTGTGACTCAGATCTATGGATATGTACGGCCGCTTCCTGACATCCCAGAGAGGTTTGACCACATGTCCATTGTCCTGGGCTCTGAGGGCTTTAACTCGGGGTCTCACAGCTGGGACGTTGAGGTCGGGGACAATACATGCTGGCGACTGGGTGTGCTAGCAGAGTCTTACCAGAGGAGTGGAGTGGGAGAGGGTCAACGCTGGTGTGTAGAGTTCTATCACGGCAAACACACGGCAGGGTCCGTGGCGGGGTCAGCCACCGTCAACCTCTCATTGAAGCGGAAACCTCAGAGGATCAGAGTCCAGCTGGACTGGAACGAAGGAAGGCTGTCATTCCATGATCCTGATGCTAACACACACATACACACCTTCACACACACTTTCACTGACACACTCTTTCCATACATTTTCACGAATGACCACAATATCCCGCTGAAGATATTACCAGGGAAGGTCAGTGTAAGTGTGGAAAAAACACACCGAAGGGCGAAAGTTTTTTTTGTTAAATAAAGATGACAGGGAGCAAACATATCACGTTCATTCACATTCACTTGTTTTCTTCCAGAGTAACTGTGGAACAATGCAGTTAGAAATGATGAGACATTTAGGAGCATTTAGGGAATATTTCTCAGTTTATAATCTATATGGTTGTGTTGTGGTCAATGATACCTCCTTCCAATGATAGTCACATTAACAAGTGTTTCCTTACTTTCCTAAAGAAGGTTCACCCAAATTGATAGGCCTACGTATTTGGCCGTGGATCCCCTTCTTAAAATATGATGTGCTAGGAAACCCCATATCACCTAGAAGAGGACATTCTGATTATTCCTGTGTGAACTTGTGTCTAATTATCAGTTCGTTTTAATATTAGATTTCCTTTACTGTAAATTGTATTCATGCTCACTCAACTGATGTCCTGTTTAGCTGTTTTTCTTTTCCTACAGTCTCTTAAATGAGACGGGAGACTATAGCTGTTACTGATGTGTAATGGAACTGCATTCCTGATTAAAGTGGTTCTATAGAACAACGATCTGAAGTCATGGTTGTTTTTTATAGTGAGGTAGTGGATGCATGTGTGATTCTAGTCTAGTCTTCTTACTGCAGGGTGTGAAGTTGTTTATTTGAAGTAACAATGATGTTCATAATGAATGTAATCAGAATAATTTTCAACATTTCGGTAGTTTTGTGCATCACAAATGAAGCTCAGCTACATTTAATTTGATTTATTCGCACAATAAAAAACAGTACAAAAAGGTAACATCATTAAAAGAAGCGGGGGGGGAAGTGCAGGTGAGAAAAGAAACACATACAGGGTTTTCACCTAAGATAAGTTAGACAAAGTAATCAAACGTAAGGTATGACAAACAACAAATACAACAACAAATGCAATGTGTGGGTGCGTTAGGTTAGTGTATGCGTGTCTGTGTATGCAGAACAAGGCTACATTATCTCTCTGCTGTCAGGAAGAAACCCCCTAACTCCAAAATGTTAATTTTTCAGGAAATGAACAAAGCAATAGTACCTCATCAATGTTGTGACTTTATATAGTGCATGAGAGGGAAAGACGTGGTGGAATTAGCTGCTTTAGCAGACAGTTTGAGGGTCCAATGGAGTTAAGAGGTTTTGTCCCAAGTGCTTTTTACTACTTTCCATCGGTTCAATGTTGTTATATTATATTTATATTATAACACACACAATAGCTCAGTTCAATAGAGCGGCGCAGTCCCTCCCCCTTTCAGAACAACGAACGGCCCAGGAAATGAAAACGCAATGCATTTCCCCATAGGCAGTTTTAATTTAATTTATTTAAAGACCTTTTAAGCGTCGTACGAAGCCAACTCTTGTCGTGACAAATCATGACAACACAGACAATATTTTGGACCAAACAAATAATTACAAAGAAGAAAAACAACAAAAAAAGTGTTGTAACCTGCCGTTTTTTTCTACTTTCTAATTCTTTGTTTGGCCCGAAATATTGTGTGTGTTGTTGTGTTGGCTTCGTATGACGCTTAAAAGGTCTTTAAATAAAAACTGCCTATGGGGAAATGCATTGCGTTTTCATTTCCTGGGCCGTTCGTTGTTCTGCGCCGCTCTATAGCACTGATTTATGAGAAAAAAATGGAGTTAGGTGGTTTCCTCCCGACAGCAACGATTATAGTAGAACCAAGTGGAGAGGCTTGATTTATGAGGCTGGCCCTCAATCTATGTTTAAAGTGACGATGAAGGTGAGCAACACGCACGCACGCACGCACGCACACACACACACACACACAGCTCTAGTCAGTGTTCAGCCATGCACTGATTGCACTCTCAGATCGTCTTTCATGTTCAGGAACCAGTTTTTTATTGGACAGTCCCAGAATACATGGAAGTGGTCAGCCATTGTATTATTACATTTTCTCCAACAATTTCTTGATTCCGGTGTACACACACACACACACACACACACACACTTGCACTGATTGCACTCACTGGCTCTTTGTATGACATCTCAGATCGTCTTTCATGTTCAGGAACCAGTAGTTCAAACATTGTACTAATCCGTATCTGATCGGAATCCCATGATTTGAGATGCAGGATCAGAACAACTCTGCCAAACTTCAAAGCCATTCATCATGATAGGATCACCCTGATCCAGATTCAGAATTTTCAAGTTTACCAGACATGATATCATTGCTTTTATCATACCTTGTAGGCCTTTCTATCTCCACCTGGTAGATAATGAGACACCTTTAAGTGAGACAGACAGCACTGCAGCAACTTAATTATTATATGATGAATTAGCAGAAAAGTGAACACGCCAAAAGTCATTGGCTGGAATGACATTTGTGATGATTTGATTGGTTGACCACGGAATGTGATGTATGATTGTATGATCATTATGTATGACGATAAGAGTAATTACAGGTACTGTACATTATGTATTCTCTCTATTACCTACAGTATGTCCTAGAGAAAGTACAGAAAACTGCGTTGCTCCTCCGATGTGTGAGATGCTTCTTTTCATCTGACAGTGAGGAGTTTCACCATGCAGAATACCGGCAATTCTTTCATCATCATCATAACCTTTATTTAAAGTCTGAGTACATTTGAGGGGCAGGCCCTCATTTTCAATGTAGCCTGAATAGCCAAATTTGTTTTGGATCAAACTGATTTCCTGGTCCAATCGGATAAAACAAAGCGTTCCCAATCCTATTTTTTGGTCTTAAACTACCTAAAATCCTATTCTGATCCAGTCAAATAATATGAGGTTCAAAGCTTTTAACCTCTGGGCCCAGGCTATCAGATCCTGCATGTTAACACCTACAATATAGTCTCCCGAGACAGACATGGTGACTCACAATTTTCAAATGCTTCCGTCATACAGTCTGTGCAATGGAAATCTAATTAGTCAATGCATATAGCTTGCTGCCTGACAGAAATAGAAATTCCAGACTTTAAATAGCATTCAGAGATGGTGTAATAGTTTTCTGGCTATATGCAACATGCCCATCTTCTGTTGCAGGATGCTGGTACTGTACATCAGTTGGTGCCTTTCCAACAACCCCCTCTGGGTGATCTCTGACAGACGAAGATAACAATAGTCAGCCATGCTGGGAGGAGCAGAACATTGAAATGAGCTCGGATTTCAACTCAGCCAGCAAGCATGCAGTTCTGAATTAATTTGAGATCTTAAAAAAAATATGCTAGAAGGAAATATAATAATTAATTGAAAATGTATCTTGACGGCATCCATGTCTTATGGTTCAGTGACAGACGTCTGCCTTGACTGTGAAATGTATTGGTTTTACACTTGTCATGACATGCACAATCTGTGTACAAATAATGTTTCACTCAGGATTTGGCAGTGTAGGCCTACGCTGTATTTCCATGGTTCCTAGTCTACCTTCTTACTCGTCAGGAACTTGGGCCAGGATCACTGGCCAGATCACAATTATCCACTTCCTGAGTTGTAGTAAACAAAAGTCTAAATTCGGCCAGCATGCCTGCCTTAATAACCAGCATTAATTAACCAAGTAATTGTGGCAACAGATGCCAGCCTCTGAGGTGCTGGCCTTAATCTGGTAAGTTCTGTTTCACTGGAATCTTTCCCCACGCGCACACACACACACACACTCACTCACTCACTCACTCACTCACTCACTCACTCACTCACTCACTCACTCACTCACTCACTCACTCACTCACTCACTCACTCACTCACTCACTCACTCACTCACTCACTCACTCACTCACACACACACACACACACACACACACACAGAGACTGGACACACATCAGTCCAGTATCGGCTTTGAAATGTTTTTCCCTCTCACATCCAAGATCATGTGTACCCCCGTTCACTCGCCATTAACTCCTTGAGAAAATGCTCAGATTTCTTCCTTTCTTCTCTGTAAGTCGCACGAGGACAAAAATCATCTCCCTGGCTCAATGATCAAAAGGAAATGCTAAACTTGTAAACTAAACGCGTTTCATAGTCATATGAAAGATCTTCTGAAGGAATTTAACGGCGTAGTTAAGGATGCACGAGTACAGTATTTCATTTTTTCACATATACATACACTATCTGTAGAAACCTTGACAGACATTATGTTACATAATGTCTGAAATAAGGCATGGATCCAGAATGTTCTGCATTTAAAAGCTGCTATAAGCAATATTATGTAAAAAATTTTAGTGAGGTTAATGAGGTGAAGAAATGCAGGCAATTTAGCCTCCGGTATAAGAGTGGGTTTATTTGATCTTCGATCTTTGATTTTCTTCTTTCTAAAGAATAAAATAAACATTGCACATTCCTCTGGAGAGTCGATCATAACTGTGCTAGACAAAAGGGGGCATTTTACAAAAAAAAATAGGTCATTAAAATGTTGACATAATATTGCTTATAGCAGCTTTAAGCCTGCCCACATCCAACCACTTAAAAACAAACCAAAAATCTTGAGTCCTCAGTACAGTTAGACCATCTCCAAATGTACATTCTTATCCAAAGTTTTAGAGAACGTTGTGTATAAACTACTACCAATAATGATAACCTATATGAAATATGCCACAACAGTGAGTCACTGCTTCTCACATATTCCAGCTGAAGCCTGATTTATAGGCTAATCCGCTACTTGGTTGCATCGTGTCGCGCACCAAAAATAGCACACAAAAAATTGCTGATTTATTACTGCAATGATTCAACATTAAATTGGTGTCTTGGAAAGCTTACAGCCGGAAATTCATGCGGGTGCTTTGATCCTATTTTTTAACACCAAGGAAAATAACATTGTGCAGTCCTGTTTGTTATGTTTTTTTACCTGCTAAGAGTTTTTAATGATTAGCAGGTAATTTTTTTAAATAATAAGTCGGACAATGGCTGACAACGACGTCAATATGTAGGAAATGTCCATATTTTAGGGCAAAATTGCTAGACTGTCAGAGAGGTAGTGCAACTTTGATTTAAAAACTACTGATTGCTTTACCATTGTTCTGGGTTGTGTGACTGCTTTGTCTTGTTATGACTCCACCGGGGTTGTCCCATTCTCGTGAATGCAATATCTCAGGAACATCCTGAGGGAATTTCTTCAAATTCGCCTCACACATCCTCCACTTGAGACCAATGAAGTGATTAGATTTTGGTGGTCAAGGTCACTGGTGGTGAAGGTCACTGTGACGTCATAAAACATGCATTTTCTTTGGGCACTCAATGTGTAATAGTGAAAATGTTGGTAAAGGTCACATCAATTGGGATGCTTTGCTTGCCTCTTGAAGAGGGCGGTCGCTATGATGCAAGAAAGATGTATTTGGCGCTGCACTGCGGCGACATAAGGGTCTTTGCATGCGGGCCCTTTGAAGAACCTTGATCAACTGATGGACCTAATTACATTTTGGCAATCTACAGTGCTTAATTAATTTAATATACCTTAACGTAATTTAAGTAATTTTCGAAACGAAGCATGAGTTCATGTCCGTTGCTCTCCCCAGGTTGGCGGAGGGTGTGTGCTGTAGAGCTGTGGTGTCATGATCGTAGAACGCAGTACCACGCCGTGGTGCCAGTAATTTTTGACGTGCACGCACAGGGACGGAGTGGTCGCCCTATTCAAGAGAAGTCACCACCAAGACGCACCAAGTACCCAGTGGTCTAGATTTACTGGCGTGGCTGGCGCCCACCTCCCCCTATTTTCACACCGTGTCAAGTACCGTGCCGAATTCAAATGGCCACTACTTTGCATAACAACAGCTGTAAAAGTGTTATATATAAGTGTTATAAGTGTTTATACCTGAGCGCTGACTGTGAGCGCACGTAGCCTATACGATAAGCATGCACGCTTGATTTACAGCAGTGGACTGCTATGGCTCCAGTATAGGCTACTGCTGCTGTGTGATGTTCTACTCCATCAAAGAACAGTTACAGATTCATTCGTCCAAAGCAAACTTTTTAGTTTCGCTAGTGTGCAGTAAAGATGTTTGTCTGACCATTTTACTACTTTTGTGTTTAGTTTGTGTGTCTAAAACTCATACACCATTTAACAATAGGCTTTAGGCCAGTGGTAACCAACCTTTTCAAGCCCAAGAGCCCATTTTATTCCCAATTGTAAGCCAAGATCTACCACTAAAACGTGTTAGAAAAAACACTTTTTTTTTGCTATTTCTGACAGGCTCAATGCATGTGCACACATCCACACAAAGACTAAAGCTTAAATTAGAATAAAAACTTATAGTAAGTTATATTATCAATGTCAAATAATATTAAGACAAATGTATTAGAAATAAAAAATATTAGGACAAAAATACAAATAAACTTCTTTGTTGAGTTTTTTTTAAATAAAACAAAATGCAAAGGACATGAATTGCTTTTACAGCACAATATGTTGTTTCTCATTTCAATGAATATTCACATTGGCAGATGTTCAAATGACATAGGCATAACATGACCATATATATTTGCACAGATATGGTGACATACTCTCAGGGTCAGCCCACCTTTAATGAGACTGCTGTGACTGCACTTTATCTGCAAGCGTTTTGAAATCTGGTTCATATTTAGTGATTGCCAGTCTGAGGGTGTCATTAAGATGTGAGTCAGTCATACGAGTTCATGATGGCGTCCCCGACACGTTGAATACTAAACTTATTTGTAAAGTTCGAACGCCAACTTTTAACCAAATGTGGGAGAAACACTGTGCACGGCTGCACGCACAAATAAAGAGTGCACTCGCGCACGCACATGACGGATTATCGATCAAAACAATCCTTAGCGTCGCTTACAAAAGCATGTGTTGCACAGCATGAATGATAAGTAATCACCGACCTGGCTGGATAAATATCAGTGGTCCATATCCATTGTGTGACCTGCTTAACGAGCAATGGTAGGCAGCCGAGTAAGTTAACAGCTTAGTAAATTAATAGTCTACTGTAGCTGTGTGTCAGATGTTCTGTCTGAAGTAGTCAAAGCCAAGGAGAATGTTACAATTTAATTCACAATCGAGCATCTTGCCCTGCATCGAATATCCCATGATAGAACAGCATGATAAAAACGGATAGTCTGTCTATCATCCATGCAGCTAAGCGTCAAGCCCTGTCTAGGACCCACTTCCTTCAAAACTGTGGCTTTCTTGTTCAATAGTTAGAATCTTCAACTCTCACTGTGTCATGTTTTGACAGCGGCCTGCGGCACTAAACATTTTGACACTTTGTCATAGTGATATTTATCCAGCCAGGTCGGTGATTACTTATCATTCATGCTGTGCAACACATGCTTTTGTAAGCGACGCTAAGGATTGTTTTGATCGATAATAATCCGTCATGTGCGTGCGCGAGTGCCGAGTGCACTCTTTATTTGTGCGTGCAGCCGTGCACAGTGTTTCTCCCACGTTTGGTTAAAAGTTGGCGTTCGAACTTTACAAATAAATGTAGTATTCAACGTGTCGGGGACGCTATCATGCTGCGTTCACGCTCTGTGCTGCCTGCGAGGGGAACAACAGACACACAGGACACAGCACATGAGCACAGAGTGCTAAAAGGGGGAGGGCCGAGGGCGGTGCAAGGGGAACAGATCTTCAAGCTAAAATGCATCGAGCCTCTACACGTTGTTAGCTTGTAGATCTGCTCTTTTTTGCGAACGACATTCTGCTGTGTATTGGCAGTGATGGCTGGCTGCCCGTCAGTCTGACACTTCGGGATCGACTTGAAAGGTTCCCGCGAGCTACTGGTAGCTCGCGAACCCCTGGTTGGTTACCCCTGCTTTAGGCTATGCAGCTGATCTGTGTGCATGCCGCGATGCGCACATGCACGTGCGTGCGTGCACGTGACGTTCCGTGGTACCAGTAAAAAAAATCACCATGACACTACTGCTGTAGAGCCCAGGATCACATTAGATAATTGACACAGTGGTGAAAATGGGTTACAAAATGTTGAGAAACACGATTACTCCCTTCTTTACAATAAAATAACCTTTGCTGGTGGTATTGTAGCCTCCCACGGTGCCGTGGTTTGATTAAATAGTAGCTGTTCTGAACTTTTCGGACTCTCCTACGCCGGTCACAAACTCTTTTATCTCTGCCTGTCAAGCTAACTGCAACTCAATTTACTCAGAAACAGCCTCAGAAACAGAAAAATCCATCTTGTCTCCAGTTAATTCAGAATGTACAGCAGCCAGGCTGTTGCAGTAACTAAAACCAGACGAGCAGAGAACATTACACAAATTTGAGCCTCCCTTCATCACAGAACGTTTAAGCAAGAGGGCGGCCTCATTAATCCTTGGGCAATGCCCTTAGATAAGATTTGATAAAGTCACTGTCGGTGGAAACCTTGCATGTCCAAAATGTTTCAGGAAATGTAAAAAAAAAAATCACACCCGTGTGAATTAAGTGGTGCAACCCCCTCTCTCTCTATCTCTCTCTCTCTCTCATTAGCAGGCAACAGTGCAGCACTGTCTCTCTGTTTCTGGCACAACAGCGCCCCTACTGGTACTCATACTGGTGCTCATTAACGTCACATAGGTGAACCAACACATAGGTGAACACAGACATTGCTGTTCCTTGGAGTGGTTGCACCACTCTAAAAGGGTGTTCCAATTGATCCAATGTAGTTATTTAGTCACAAGCTCTTGTAGATATACAGTTGTTTGCTGTAGTAGTCGATAAACAAAATATTCTGTCGATCTTGAAAGATTAGTAAAAACGGCTGAAGAAAGTTAGAGAAACTATCCGGCAGTAAATTAGTTAGTTGTTAGTAGGTTGACAAAGGTCAAAGCCACTGTGACCGCACAAAACATGCTCATTAGTCATTACATTCCTTGTAATTCTTCAAGTATGATTGACATATTGCAGTCAATGAGTCTGTACGGACACAGACAGTGGGAGATACTAATCCAAGTGGCATCGCTCTTCCACGTCAGGTCAATGAATGGATTCACAAGGCAGCGTTAGAGTGGTCAGGTGAAGCACATGCAGTCTGCGTGGGTGCATAATGTAGAAGAAAAAATAGCTGATTTATTACTGCAATGATTCAACATTAAATTGGTGTCTTTAGCTGCTAACGGAAAGCCTACAGCCGGAAATTCATGCGGGTGCTTTGATCCTATTTTTAACACCCAGGAAAATAACATTGTGCAGTCCTGTTTGTTATGTTTTTTTACCTGCTAAGAGTTTTTAATGATTAGCAGGTAAAAAAATAAAAAAATAAGTCGGACAATGGCTGACAACGACGTCAATATGTAGGAAATGTCCATATTTTAGGGCAAAATTGCTATAGACTGTCAGAGAGGTAGTGCAACTTTCATTGAAAAACTACTGATTGCTTTCCCATTGTTCTGGGCTGTGTGACTGCTTTGTCTTGTTATGACTCCACCGGGGTTGTCTGCCCGTCCCATTCTCGTGAATGCAATATCTCAGGAAAATCCTGAGGGAATTTCTTCAAATTTGCCTCACACATCCTAAAGTATGCACATCCTCCTCACACATCCTCCAGCCTCACACATCCTCCAGCCAGTGTAGGGTAAATTTGCCTCACACATCCTCCAGCCAGTGTAGGGTATTTGCCTCACACATCCTCCAGCCAGTGTGGGGTAGCCAGGATTGGTGTGATATGCTCGCGTTTTCGTGTGTTTGTGAGTAAGCGTGCAGCAGAGTGTTGAAGGGTATCCTTCATGTATTTCTATGCAGCATTGGCACTTGACAGAAAGTAAATGGATTGTCCCCTTGCCTCGATACAAGCAGAGCGAAGCACTCTAGTCTAATCAGCATCCTCGTTGACACCCATCTATCATGGACTGTCATGGCTGATATGCCACAATAAAACCCAGTCACTGAGATCAATTGAAGGAACAGACAGACCCGTTGATCTGGAAAAACCTCCTGACTGCCGTGAACATATATTTCCCTCAAGAAGATACAGGACAGTGCCATGCTTAGATACATACAGGTTACAGGTTACAGATATTCTGAGAATATCGGCATTGGAAATCTCTGCATTTGGAAATAAAAATAATTCTTTAGAGCTGTTGCTGTCGCACGCACGCGCGCACACAGAGATGCACAGACACAAAGTGCGATATATATATACTGTCTAGTTACATAGTTGTCCATTGACACAAACATTATAATGTGAGAGAGAGAGAGAGAGAGACGCAGCAAAGGTCGTCGGGCTCGGGAATCAAAACTGCCTTGCGTGTCTTAAGTACCAGGTCTTATTACTTAACTTAAGACCTGGAGGCGTGGTCAATGCTCTTTGGACACAGAATAGCCAAATGGCATTGATCACGCCTCCAGGTCTTAAGTTAAGTAAGACCTGGTACTTACGATACGCAAAATACAGCCCATTATGTGGTTGTGCCTTAACCACTAGGCCATCGCCGGTGCCCTCTTTTGAAATAATTTTACATTTTTAAACAATGAAAGGCATTAACAAGCTTGTGACTAAATGTTACTTTACATTTCCTGAGACGTAACAGTTTTTGGACATGCAAGATGTCCACCCAACAGCGACGGTATCGGTGTTGATTTCGTCGGCTAATTCTACAGCGATTTCTTTCCGTTGACTACCTTTTTTCACTGACAAAAAAAATACATAAAAACTAAGCCATGATGACTAAAACTATGACTAAATATAGTAAATTTATACTTGGTTGCATGCACATCTTCAAGCTCACTTGTGAGCTTGTAGATCTGCTATTTTCAGCAAGTGTAAAATCAGTAACTACGAAGGCATCAATCCAGCCAAAATACATTTTAGTCGACTAAATCACCTGTAGATTTAGTCGACTAAAATCTTATGATATTTAGTCGACTAAAACTAGACTAACACGAAAACATTCTGGGTGACTAAAATGTGACTGAAACTAAATGAAAACTATTCAAGAGACTATGACTAAAACTAAAATAAAAAAGTCCTTCCAAAAACAACACTGGCCGGTACGGTATAGTATTTAGCAGTGGTGTAAAGTACATTTACTTAAGTACTGTACTTAAGTACAAGTTGGAGGTATTTGTACTTGAAAACTTGAAGGGACATTATGCACAATGAGTACATTTTGATGCCAATACGTTTGTATACTTTCACTCAAAGTACATTTTTAATTCTGAATAGTTCTACATTGCAGTATTAATACTAAAGTAAAACATTTGAGTACTTTTTTCCAACCCTGGTATTTCGACGTCTTCAGCTCCGTACTGCAGCATCAGTATGCAGGGGAGAAAGCTCAAGAGCAATCAACGCCAGGTGTTGATGGCGGGCGATTAATTGCTTCACCTATCAATGGGCAGCCCAGACTCAGTGGCCCGAGAAATGAAATGCAAGATGGATGAGATGGATGGGCATTTGGATTCACGCAGTCACTTCTTCGTTAAGGTGCAGAGGGACATCTAGACAATGACGGAGAGTGGTAATGTTAATAATGGCAGCCTCTGAGATTGGAAGCCTGTGATGTTGTTATTTATTCCAAGTTCCAAAGAGCTGCCGGCCAGCAAAGTAGTGCTGTGGGAACCAACACACGTACACGGGCACCGGTCACGGGGACTTATACGTCCCACATTAACATGTGGATGTGCTCGAGAAAGACGCAGCTGGAGCGCAAAGCACCGACGAGCTGTATATGGCCAGATGTATGGAGAACCGGGATGACTGGAAGTAAGAGTGGAGGGCTTGTCTGAGGACGACCGAGATCAGTGGTTACTGGTTCCCAAACCTTTTCATGTCAAGGACCCCCAAATGGACACTAATTAGCTCGCGGGCCCCATTTGAAAACATATGCCTGCATGATGCAGGGACACCCCCATAATAGAAGATTTGTACGGCTCTAGCAGTCATTCTCAACCCGTTAATTGTCAAGGACCCCCAGTTTGACATGCATTAGTCTACGGACTCCCCATGTAATGGCATTTCTATCTCTGGGACCCCCCAGTTTATATTGTAAAATCAATGTGAATTTAACTCTGTGAGAGTGTATGAATGGAACCAAATGGACCCTATCACTCTCAGAGTTACAGACCCATAAGGGTCCATTTGGTTCCAAACTATCATTTAGCTGGGAACCCCCTGGAACTCCCTCAAGGACCCCTGGGGGTCCCCGGACCCCACTTTGGGAACGACTGGCTTATATGATTTAATGAATGTGGTCAAGTCCACGTTGATGCTTGTTTGATTAGCTTAACCCAATTTGGTGTTTTAAAGCATTATGTTTTACTTTAGCTATTGAAAAATAGCAGATCTACAAGCTCATAGTCTATGCTATGAACTTGTACGTCTGCTATTTTTGAAAAATCGTGAAAATGTGCCTCAAATCTTTGAATATATTATTACAGAGTGAACATTTTAACTCAAATCTTTGCTTCTGGAAGGTCCCTGGAACAACATATTTTCAGAAGGCCAATTACATATATGGGGGTCCTTGAAATGAAATAGTTATCACCACTGACATAGAAACATAGGTTTTTCAGAAAAACTGTCATGTTATAGAAGACATTTGTAGAATCGAACTTCGGACTAAATGGGTTAATTGTCACATGCACATGTACAGACAGTACAGTGCATGCTACCCATTTACAGTATTTAGCTCTTGACCCAAAAGAGAAATGTAGACGTTTGCCTCAAATTGCCTAGACACAAACTAGTGAAAATAGACAATCTACAAGGTCACAGCGTGTCGTGAGCTTGTAGATCGGCTATTTCCTTTGTCTTATTGTTAATGGTATGCTAATAATAATAACTCAAATAGCTCAACGTGCAACCTTTAGTAACCACACTGAGTTTCATCCATTAGGCCTATAGATAACATTTCTATCACAAAAACCCAGGCCTGTATACAATACAGGCTAAAGAGAAAAAAAGTCTGAAGAAGTCGAGGCAAAAAAATAAAAATAAAAACATAAAAGCAAGACAGGGGCATGCCCCATCATGTCTATAATGTTAAATTATTTATAAACATACTTATCCTATATTAAAATTGGCCTCGTCGCGGCCCGAGCTTCTAGCACATTATAACTGCTCATTACGCTGTATTGTTATAGTTTTAAGAACTCATAAACACTCATAATAATGCTTTCTAAAACAATCCCAACACATTGTATCAGTTATATAGTTCGGGGCCGCTATGCTGCCTTCATATAGGCTATAGCTAGAATGTTCTATTTCTATCTGATGAACTCTCAACCTTTACCGTGTCCTGAGGGACCCGGCTGTGTGAGATGTAGGAGTTCTCTGCAATTAACTTCTACTTTAAGTGCAATTACATCCACCACGTTCAGGCACTCAACAGTCAACATGGCAAGAGTATCCCTGGAAAACACATTATTAAAGCTGGATAAGAAAATTGGATATATAGGGTCATTATTGAATGGTCTCCCTCGGAGACGGTGGAGAAGCAGATGGTGCCTGCTGTCTCGAATCGTCTCGCCTCACATTCAACGTAATCCTCCGGTTTCATGGTCCAAATAACACAGTATGGATTCTCTATTGACTGTTTCTGTTTACAGTAGAAAATGTTACGATGATGTGTTAACATAACAGAAGGAAAACATCTGAGCTTGGAATCCATATTTCACGTGAGGCTTCTTTAGCTAGCCTATACCAACCACTTTCAAATGCTATGTGACTCACTTCTTTAATTTTGAGGGCTTTATATTTATATATGACATATACCGAGGCTGCCGGGATTGTTTAGTTACCTTTGGAGCATAGCCTTTGATCCATGAAAACCCCCCTGAATACAGTCCCATTAGCCGGGGGAGCCAGTCACCCGAAACTTGAGAGGACCTGTGATGTCATGACATACTTTTAATTTGTGTTTTTTCTATTCATTTGGTCATTAGGGTCCACAGAATGAGAGGTCTGCTCTGCCGGAAATGTATACCACACCATAGACAACAAATATAAGGCAACATTTTCCAAATTTCATCATACTTTAAGTAGCTTGTGACATGTCAAACTATGGGGTTTTCATGATTCTGAATCCATTCCAAGCATTAGTTTTGCATGAAAAATACTCCTTGGCCTAAAAACGGCCATAGCTAGTGGATATGCTCGCAGAGCCCAGTCAAAACCACCGTTCACTTACAACTCATTTTCCCAGAAGCCCTTGCAGCCCAGTGCACGGGTCGATTTCCGGTTTCGTAATCATAACGTAACGGCCTCGTCACCACGAATTAAACACATAAAACAAATAGCGGGTTTAGCGTATTACGCAGGGGAAGAACATGGATTAAATAGCGTGGAACACAGGTTATGCAGTCAAACTGTTTTATTAATGATGTCCGCATGCAGTATACAGTGAACCCTGCCATGACGTATGGTACAGGAAAGCTGTCTGTGAAATTGTCAACCCCTTTATCATCCCCTTTCATCCTCTAACGCATAGTGGCGGACATGCCGCCGCACCCATATAGCTTGCCCTCCGAGGCTGTATACATATATAGGAGGAGACATGGCATAGGAGTGCAACGAACCATGTACAACCCAGATTCGGCACAAACAAGGGACCAAATTATTTTCGCTCCTATGTGGAACGCCCTACCAACAGTCATTAAGACATGCAAATCCCATGACTCCTTCAAAACCACTCTCAAAGGGCACCTACGGACGGCTGCAATTCAAAACCCCGTAAAATCTGAATCCCCCCGCCTTTTCCCCTCACTGTATAAGTTTCTTTTCCCTTTTTACCTCCTTTATGATGAAATCCTGTTCTGTTCTTTGACTGTATAGAAGTGTCTATTTGTACGTCTCTAAATGTTTTGATGAATTGAACATGGTGGACCCTCTTGTAAACAAGTATAATGCTTAATTGGGTCGTCCACTCACAGTTAACAGTCTTTGTATTGAGTTTGTGCTTGAAATGTAATGTAATTCTGCAAACTGTTAATACATATTTCAATCAATCAATAGATGTCAGCAATCCACACATCTGTTTCTACTGATCGCGGCAGCATCATTGCCCACCTGTGAGGCTTCTTGTTCATTGAGTTACACTATTTGTGTAACGCGAAGAAGAATTGCAGTATTTTTTCAATGTGCTGTAAATATCTAAATAGTACACCTAATGGATCCCTGCGATATCAGACCACATGGTGCGCTGTAAATTAACCATTCATCTTAATTTGAGATGCTAAAACTAAAAATTCACTTTAGTTTATCTTTGGATGTTAACCCTTTTACTGCTGCCATTTATTGAGAAATTAGGACCTAATTCATGCCAGCATTTTTTTAATTTGAGCTCTTATTTTGAAAAGCCACATTTTGCCTCAACCGGAAGTGAGCTTATCCCTGCCAGCTTTACGTTGCCAAGACAACCTTTGTTTACATGATCGAATCATGCCGGTACATTTTAGCACTCCACAACGTCGGCTCGTGCCGTCAAAGAAACGCTGTTTTGACCAAAAATGCCATCTGGGACAAGGAATAGGAGATACAGGCGATTGAAAGAAACGGATAGAATGGATTCTTATGGCGACGGTGAATTAATATGAACGATCCAGTGCAGTGCTAACAACACTGCTAGCTAAACGGCTAACGTGAGTAGCATTATGGCATGATCAATCATATGCACTATAAAAGCGCAATTGCCGAAGGGCTTCGGCAATGGCAGCAAGCGTTAATATCAAATTAATGCTTCAATTGCCGAAGGGCTTCGGCAATGGCAGGAAGACGGTTAAGCCCTAACCACACCAAAGGGTCACCATGCAACTCCTTGGGTCCAAGCGGCTGCAAGGCGTTAACGCTAAAACCGTCTTGACCCTTTGGTGTGATTTGGGCCAATATAGAATTCCATCACTAGGGTCAACGTGCAACATCACACCGCAAGGACAACGCTAAAACCGTCTTGACCCTTTGGTGTGGATAGGGCTTAAGAGAGCAACCTAATGCCAAACATAATACCTGGAAGACTTTGGAAGACATTGAAAACAGAAAATAGTCTGACCACCTCTCAAATCTGAAGACTATTGTGTCAACTATAGAGCAGATAATATAAAATTATCTCTGGAGGTAGATGGTCCACTGGTCCAAGTGTTTCCTATTAAACCCAGAGCATAAGCAAAATGTATAAAGGTATATACGCCAAATAAACTACCCAGCAGTAAACAGGAATGCTTTGCAGACCTCCTACTAGACAGAACCTGTGGCTTCTTTCTGCCCAAGGCTTTTGTTCTGTACAGATATACAGTATAATGGACCCTGAGCAGATGTCCAACCAGTGGTGTAAAGTAATTAAGTACATTTACTTAAGTACTGTACTTGATTTTTTTGTTTTGAGGTATTTGCACTTTACTTGACTATTTCCAATATCCTTATCCAATACTTTTTCTTCTACTCCACTACATCTCAGAGGCAAATATTGTACTTTACTACACTACAAATATTTGACAGCTTTATAGTTACTTTGTAGATTTGGATTATTATGACAAAACGTAGATTACCCACTTTTTTTTTAAATATATTTGAAAACTTGAACTTGAGACATTCTGCATAATGAGTACTTTCTGCTTTTGGTACTTTAAGTACATTTTGATGCCAATACTTTTGTACTTTTACTCAAATAAATCTTGAATTCCAGACTTTATTTTGGAGTATTTCTATATTGCAGTATTGATACTTTTACTATACAAAATGTGAGTCCTGTCCAACTATGAGGTAAGGTAATTTTATTTATAAAGCGCCTTTCAAAACAGTTGTTACAAGGTGCTGTACAATAAAAATAATAGGAATAAAACAATAACATCACAATCAAAGATAAACCAACAATGAAATAAGAAACAAAACAGAGCAGCAAAGACAGTAGACCAAAAAGACAGAAATAGATAAAAACAGAAGAGTACATATAAATCAACAAAAACTGAAATAATCACTGAAGCAAACCAAAATGTTTGCGGTACAAATGAGTTTTAGTAGCTTCTTAAAGATTTCAACAGACACAGCATTTCTCAAGTAGAGTGGTAAGTCATTCCACAGCGTAGGTGCAACAAATGCGTAAGCTCGATCTCCTTTTGTTCGCAGCTTAGTAGCGGGGATAGTGAGAAGACCTTTGTGGTGTCTCATATTTACCTTGGGGTACCCGCACCAGTTCACTTAAATAAACTGGGCCCAGCCCATGGAGAGATTTATAAGTATTTATAAGTGCCCCACCTGTTCCGGTTTTGTTCGGAAAGCGTTTGAAACCTGTAGGTCTGTACTGTAGTTTTCAATAAAAAAGTGTTTTAATCCTTTGTCTTGGATCTATCCTCGTCTCACCAAATGAATGCAACCTGCTAACAGCGCCCAAGGCGGTCAGGGTGGTGCAGTACGATGTGAACTGAAAAACATTGCATGGATGCACCTGGGACGTATCCTCAGTGATGTATCAGGTCATCGGGGTTTCGGGTCTCTCGAACATCATACCCCTCACTCAGGTGACCCAGCCGGGTCCCACTAGGGCAAGACCATATATGATACATATTGCGATATATATATATAGAGATTGACTGAAGACTGCTCCAAACGTGACTTCCATCATTGTTTACTGCCAGTGAGAAAATACTGGTGTGTGTGAACATAGTGATGAGTTAATAGGTCATTATTGTAATTCAAAGAGTAAATTCGGCCATATACTACAATATTGTTCTTATAATTCAAGTACCAAAGTTTATATCCAGTAATGTTTCCCAGGCAGGTATTTAGGATCATTGCAATCTAATTGGGCTAGTGGCCTAATTGGGGCAAGCAAAGTGTGTATTTATTTTTTACCTCATTTAACCCCAATTAGGCAATGCAAAATAATTATTTTGGTCTCTGATTGGCTGTCAATCGAAACTAAAATGAGAACATGCAGAGATTCATTCATTTGGAGTGGAGAGCTACACTACTGTCAGGAATGCATTACGGGTGGACCCAAAAGCAGGCAACAGGATGCAAAGCAGACTATCTTCAAAGTGTTTATTTCACTAAACCAAGATAGGGCAAAACAAAGGCACAGCAAAACATATACACTCACTTGACAGAGGTCTATGGACCAACAAGGACACTCTGCAAACAAAGGGCTTAAATAGACAGGGGTAACAGGACACAGGTGAACTCAAAATACAATCAACCACAGGATAGGCTAGGGGACTAAAAGGACACAGGTGGAAACACTGACAAGTAACACGGTAGGATAGACAAGGTAACTAACAGTAACTAGGAAGACAGGAAACACTAGGAACAATACTACAAAATAAGATACACAAAACTATGGCAACAACAGAGTAACAGAAAACCAAAACCAAAGAGAAACAGTCAGGAATACAAGAGCCAATACATATACATGACAGAAATACATATTATAGTCCAAACTCTAAATAAGGACAGTCAAAGTTCACGGTCCGAGGAGCGGATCGTGACAGTACCTCCCCCCCAACGGACGGCTCCAAGACGTCCAACAAGGACCACCAAACAAGGGTTGGTGGTGGGGGTCTGGTGGAGGGACACTGGGGCAAAGGACCAGGGGCTACAAAAAAAATCTGGGCACAGGGCGAAACACTGACTGGACTAGGCAGGGCAAAAACAGTCAAAAACACAGAAAAGACTACAGAGGGAAATCACATAGACAAGCAGGCGGGCAAACACACAGACAAGCAGACAGACAGAAGGTGGGACAAACCAAGAGACAGACATATTAACTGACAGACAAGCAGGCAGGCAGACAGACATGAGGTTTGACACAATAGGCGGGTAAAGGGGTCAGAGGGGCGACAGGAGGAATGGGGAGTAGACAGACGGACAAACATATTGGCATACACACTAGCAGACAAACATACAGGGAGACAGGCGGACAGACAGAAAGGGAGAAGGACTAACGGGCTGGTAGGTGGGGCCAGGGATCTAGGCTGGGAAACAGGAGGACTAGGAGGGCTAGGGGCAGAGCTAGGGACGGGGCTACAAACAGGGCTGGGGACGGGGCTGCAGACATGGCTGGGGACGGAGCTAGATTTGGAGAGGGGACACAGACAGTGACAGTGCATGGACTGGGGCACCTGAGAACAGTGAGACTGGAGTGCAGGCTCGAGGTCTTGCCGCTGTAGTGCAGGCCCAGGTTCTGACCGCTGGAGGTCAGGCCCGGGGTCCGGCAGCAAGAGGGCCTCCTCAACAATGGCAGTGAAAACAGACAGTTCTTGAAGTTTGCAAGGGGTGTCCGAAGGGAGAGCTGACAAAGGCAGTACATTGGGGATGGCAGAAAAGGGTTCAGGTGGGACGTCGGCGGGGACAGCCGAGGCAGGAACAGACATGTCGGTGGGGGCCACCGACGCAGAAACAGACATGTCGGTGGGGGCCACCGACGCAGAAACAGACATGTCGGTGGGGGCCACCGACGCAGGAACAGACATGTCGGTGGGGGCCACCGACGCAGGAACAGACATGTCGGTGGGGGCCACCAATGCAGGAACAGACATGTCGGTGGGGGCCACCGACACAGGAACAGACATGTCGGTGGGGGCCACCGACACAGGAACAGACATGTCGGCGGGGGCCACCGATGCAGAAACAGACATGTCGGCGGGGGCCGCCGACGCAGGAACAAACATGATGCCGGCAGGGGCCGCCGACGCAGATACGGGCATGATGTCGGCGGGGGCCACCGACACAGGTCTTGACGTGGTGTCGGCAGGTGCAGCCGACTCAGAAACAGACAGGGTGTCGCTCGGACACAGAAGCACCTCGGCATAGCTGGGTAGTAGCAGCGGAGGCCCGCCACCACTGTTACTGGACAGCTGGAGAGGTGCATGCAGGTCGCCGGGTGGGTGTGCACACTGCTCGCCGGGCGGTTGTGCACACTGCTCGCTGAGCTGCAGTTGAGGCCCACCGTCGCTGAACAAGTGCGGAGATTCGCCGTCACCGCAGGTGGACAGCAGGGGAGCCTCAACATGGCTGGGCAGCAGTGGAGCCTCGCCACTTCCGTCGTTGGGCCGCAGTAGAGCCTCGCCGTCGCTGGTCGACAGTGGAGGCTCACCGTCACTGGGAAGCAGGGGCTCCTGGATGCTGGGCAGTTGGGAGCGTTTGTGGTGGCGACGACGCCCCCTTGCCCGGTTCCCCCTGACGCTGGCCAAACGAGACCCAATGTACGGACCTGGGGCTGAAGAGGTCTCCGCATAGACTGGCTCGGGGAACACAGGTTCAACAGGGGCAGTTTCAGGACCGACAGGCTGGAGACCTACAAACCCTAGTCTGATAGACTGGGGCTCAGGCTGGGCACTGACAGGCTGGAGTGCAGGCTGGGAAGCAGACCTCTGAAGGCTTGCAGATTGTGAGTCAGGAGTATCGAGGAAGTCTTTAGCCCACTGAGGTAACGAGCACCTCAGCCAGGGTTTACAGGAAACCTCCCTGCGTGCTAAAAAGAGAGCCGCTTGTCTGCTTTCTTGACTGGCGGCCCTTCTCCACTCACCCTGGTAGCACAGTATGGAATAAGTTGCTTCATAAAGTTCATCTTCAACAGAATAAGCAACTGGATCCATTCCCATGTTGTCAATCTCCTCTGGGGCAGGTACAGGGTAGTCTTCCATGTCAGACTGCTTCATAGGCTTGCTCCAAACCGGCATGGTGAAAATACTCAAAAAACTAAACTTGCCCGCTGGGTCCAAACAGGTTGGTCCATACTGTCAGGAATGCATTACGGGTGGACCCAAAAGCAGGCAACAGGATGCAAAGCAGACTATCTTCAAAGTGTTTATTTCACTAAACCAAGATAGGGCAAAACAAAGGCACAGCAAAACATATACACTCACTTGACAGAGGTCTATGGACCAACAAGGACACTCTGCAAACAAAGGGCTTAAATAGACAGGGGTAACAGGACACAGGTGAACTCAAAATACAATCAACCACAGGATAGGCTAGGGGACTAAAAGGACACAGGTGGAAACACTGACAAGTAACACGGTAGGATAGACAAGGTAACTAACAGTAACTAGGAAGACAGGAAACACTAGGAACAATACTACAAAATAAGATACACAAAACTATGGCAACAACAGAGTAACAGAAAACCAAAACCAAAGAGAAACAGTCAGGAATACAAGAGCCAATACATATACATGACAGAAATACATATTATAGTCCAAACTCTAAATAAGGACAGTCAAAGTTCACGGTCCGAGGAGCGGATCGTGACAACTACATGCTGAGTGTTGGTCTTAATTCTTACTAGTACACAGCTCCATGCTGTGTTGTGTTGTGCGTCTCCTCGCGATGACGCAATCCAAAACATTTGCGCACGGGATATTTTAGATGAAAGAAAACTTTATTTTGACTTTTTTGAGGTCCAATGAAATTTTAGGAGATTATAGGAGGAAATCTTGTCATAGCCGTTCTCATTAGCTTGTTCAGCAGCACAATGATCAAAAGTTTGGCTGGCAAAGGTGTTGTTGTCATGTTTGCTTATTATAAGGGACTTTGAGCTTGTTTCCCTGTAAAGTGGTTAGTAAATACTGGTAGTAGAAGGTTGGGTTTTGACCCTCATCTGAAAATACTATATTTTATGCCAGGGACTCGCATACGGGATTTGTGTATTTAAAAGGTTTGAATCTTTCTAGAATATTTTTGTCAAAGCTTGCATAATAATTATAACTAGAACTGCACTCTGTCGAGTGCATACTTGCTTGTTGCACACTAGTAGGCCATAAATGGCCTACTAGTGCGCAAGCAGAGCGCGCAAGTACTTTCGACCGCTACAAACTGTCAAATCTCAGTAAGGACTACTTGTGCCTGATACGGCAGTGGTGCCAGATTACATACATGTATACATAGGAGCATTACCTTTAATCCTCCCAACACTAAAACATATCGTCATTACGTCACCATCGAAAACCAATTACACTCTGGCATTGGGTCCTTTAATCCACATATTTCTTACGTCATTATTGAGAGCTAGTTATACATATACTATTTATATGTATATGTAATTTGTAAATTGATTAGCGGTATACTGTGGTTACTTTGCGCCGTACGCAGTCCCAACCAACCCGCCACTTTTGATGTGTATGCACCGTCCCAGCAAACTGTGCCTGATACGGCAGTGGTGCCAGATTACATACATGTATACACAGGAGCATTACCTTTAATCCTCCCAACACTAAAACATATCGTCATTACGTCACCATCGAAAACCAATTACACTCTGGCATTGGGTCCTTTAATCCACATATTTCTTACGTCATCATTGAGAGCTAGTTATACATATACACACCATGTAATCTGGTCCCAGCAAATCAGGCACAATTTGCTGGGACGGTGCATACGCATAAAAAGTGGCGGGTTGGCTGGGACGGTGCATACGAGCCGGGCCAAACTATTACTTGCGCGCTCTGCTTGCGCAAGTAATTAATACCATTTTAAATAGAATTCTGGAGTCGATTGGTAGCCAGTGCAAGGCCGCAAGCACAGGAGTAATGTGTGACCTTCTATGTGTGTCGGTTAACAGTCTAGTTTGAGGACCACGTGGCAGTCATATGTTTTGTGATTGTGTGACCTGTCCATGAGAGAGATGTTTAAAATGGGGCATGTACTGTATGTACCAGGGCCTTTTCTGGATATTTTGAGGCCCTATAAGCCAGTGCTACTCAAACCTTTTCATGTCAAGGACCCCCAAAATGATACTCATTAGCCTGCGGACCCCCTATTTGAAAATATAAGACAAGGACCCGAGAAGATGTTTACGGCTCTAGCAGTGATGCTCAACCATTTTCATTTCAAGGACCCCCCTGGTTTGACCTGATTTCGGCTACGGTCTCCAATTGAATGGCATTTCTTGGACCCCGATGTATATTGTAAAATCAAAGTTAATTTAACTCTGAGAATGTACAACTGGTTCCAGTTGTACATTCTCTGAGTTACAGACCCTTTACAGACCCATAAGGGTCCATTTGTTTCCTATAACTATCATTTAGCTGGGGACCCCCCTGTAACTCCCCCGGACCCCACTTTGAGAACCACTGCTATAAGAGACATTGAGCATGGTTCTCAAAAAGCCCCACCAGCTTTCAATCAACTAATTGTGATTATTGGACCCAGAAATATAACAATTGGGCCGGACTACGTATGTACAGTATAGCGGTGCGGGAACCTAGGCTACAGTAGGCTACAATGTAGCCTGACAGCGCGCCGCGGGTTCGAGTCCAGATCCCGACGGCCTTTATTGCTGCGTGTCACTCCCCAGCTCTCTCTCTCCCCATTTCCTGTCAGCCTACTGTCGTATCATTAATAAAGGCATAACAAGCCCCCAAATTAATCTTAAAACAAAAGAGAGAGAGAGAGAAAAATTAAGAAATATAACAATCACGGCATGGTGAGGAGTACTCCATTCAGTGTGTATTGTGTGATGTTTTTGTTGTTGTTGCCTGCAGGGAAGAAGATAAACAATACACAATAGAACCTCTGCATTCTCTGTTCTATGTTCTGTTCTTGCAGCTGTCCTCATCAACTTCTCAACTTGTTGTTGTCATAAATCCATGTTCACTGAAGTGCAACGCAAACTAGATCCTTTGAGGTGCCAACCCGCACGATAAAAGACTGTAAAATCAAAGTAGCCGCACACTCGTAGCTTACGTGCCAATGAAAGAATCTGATTAAAAAGTTTTCAGCAAAAAGGTTTCAGCAACGCTGCCTTCCTCAGTGTCAAAGACCATCAAAGACGGAGTAACACTTTTGTTAGCCTGGAACTCACCTATGCTTTCTATGGCATAAACAGCTCCCGGCAGGGTGAGAAACTATATGCGCAGCTGCTAGACATGAGACTAATTAATTAGAGCGACAGAGAGAGAGGAGTGTATATGTGTGTGCGTGTGTGTCAATTTAACAAAGGTGCAGACGATTAGAAATCAGCAGAGAGTGAGTGATGTTTGCGCTACTCTATGCCGAATTGAAGTGGACTCTTTTTTTTCTAGGCTACACTTTTGTATGCAAACAGGTGACTGATCTGTCATGGCAAGTTGGCAAGCAACAAGTTAAGTCCACACAGAGGAACTGATAACTAAATTAATTATGATAAATATTATATAATGATGTAACTTCGATAGCTCATGAAAAAGGAAGGGAGGACCACAGGACAACGCCTGAATGCACAAATACCCATATGAAGTGATTAGAGTACTTCACTCAGACCAAATATCATATAGGCGTCCAAAGCCATAAATAATTAAGATAACCTTTGAATAGAAGAATGTGTAGTTGAACCATTAATTTAGCTTTGGGAAGACCAGATGTAAAATGTAATACAGTAGAAATACTCCAGTCAAAATGGGTACACCCTGGCACTCCTAAAGGAAGGAAGAGATTGGGTGAAGAAAGTAATGTTGATTAACCTAGAGTCCTAGACCTAGAGGGACAAGACGCAGTAGCTGGCCTAAGAAGACCTGGCAGATGACAGTATTGGCTGACATGAAAGCACTCAGCATCGACCATGAGGTGGCGATGGACCGTTCCCGGTACACAACTATATTGCTTGGAGGCTTTTATAGGGGGATGGCGGTGCCATTTGACCACACTGTCAAATGTGATCAAGTTCAGAAGGTGGATGTGGATTGGACATGTTTGCAGAATGGACCAGAGGGTAGCCATGAGATGGAAATAGAAAGGTTTTCATACATGGACGCTCGCAAATGGCGCAATGATTGTCAACGGCCGTTGGCCAGCGAGTTCATGTGTTTGGCCCAATCCATCCCAGAATGCCAATCACAATCATTGACACAATCATACACAGACTGTAATCATTGACAATCAAAGATGGAACAACTCCCACACCGCATTGCGCACGCACCCACACATGCACACAGTACCCTTTCATATAAATGCACTGCATGTGAGGGTACTGGAACATACAGTAATACAAAAGACTGTTTTTGTCTGTTTTTGTCTTCTTCTCCTTCTTCTTATCCTTCTGCCAAAAATAGCAGTCCTGGCTAAACATCTTTATTTTGTCAGTACTCCAAAACATTAGTGAAGATGGTGATTGCATATAGTCAATGTTGTGTTCTGCGATGCTAACCTATAGCGATGTTATAGATTTAGTCTAGGAGAAGTCTATTCGGCCAACGGAGTGCCTCCGAGCAGAGTGCAACATCTTTCGAATCAAAACAATGAATCAACAAATCACAATGAATGAATGGATTTAATTTATATAGCACCTTTCCAAACATATAGTTACAAAATGCTTTACAGACAGGTTATAAACAGCAAATATAAAGGACATCAATAACAACAAAACATCAAAGAACATCAGAAACATTAAACTTGAAAAATAACAGGGCATCAAAAACAATGGAAAATACAATATTAGCTAAAACACTTGATATACAAATGGGTTTCTAAAAGCGTTTTAAAAGGAGACACTGACTCCGCTAGCCCAAGGGCAAGAGTTCCAGAGCAGAGGTGCCCGAGTCGCAAAGGCCCCGGTCCCCTCGAGTGACAAGGCGAGTTGCGGGGGGGAACTAGGAGGGCCCTATCCGAGGATCTGAGGTTGCGCACAGGATTATGGGGTTCCAGCAAGTCGGTTATAGCTAGACCATAGGGCTTTAAAAGTAATCAATAATATCTTAAAATCTATTCTGTAGCTCACAGGGAGCCAGTGAAATGTGTCTCTGTATTGGATAACGTTGTTGTCCCATTTGGTTACAGCTTTAAGTGGTGTGATACAATCAAAGGACTCCAACCGGAAGGCTTATTACCTCTATCTACAAAGGAACAGCAGCAGCATCTCAGCGTTCACTCTGCAGCCCGCTCCAGTGCTGTGTTTATATGGTAAACAAAATGTGATTTCAATTGCTAATTGCAGTCACAACTGTGCAGTCTTTTCTTTGCAGTCATTCCAGGCTCACGGTTAGGAGATTAGCCACGGTATGGGAGATATGCCATATACTGCAGTTAGAGGAATCCTCAACACAATTTCTTTTTTTTTTAAGTAGGAGGGGAAAAAATAAGACGTTTTATAACCCCAACGGAAGCATCTGGCAAAAATGCACCATCAAGACCATAACCTTGCAGCCTCAGTGGGCTCAGAAATATACCTGCCGTTCATCAGTGGTGGACAAAATTCAGAGACTTTTTGGGCAGCTCAGTTTTTCACTTCAGTCAGGCACTTGCAGAGTCTGTGTAGAAGACACTCTGTTGTCTGTCTCTGTTGTGTATCTCTTCCACATGTTGTCTCTGTGGGGGTGACTGTGTTTGTCTCGGTTGTCTCTTGGAGTCTGCAGTGCCAGCATCTCCTGCTTGTCCTCTGTCCCTGCCAGAAAAACATGGAAGAATACTTACTTCATTATTACACAAGTTCTTCTTGGCGTGCGTGCGTGTGTGCGTGCGTGCATGTGTTTGTAAAATAACACAAGCTTATTGAAAAAGTTCATCCAGCTCCTGCATCCATTGTCTCCCCTGTCTGGCCTGCCTGCATGTACATTCCGACATTGAAAATAGCAGATCTACAAGCTCGCGACGCGTTGTGAGCCTGTAGATCTGCTATTTTCAGCATGCAACCAAGTGTAAAATGACTTATACTGGATCTCTTGTCCACTAGTCCCTTCCAAACATTTTGGTCTCGTTTTTATCTGTTGACGAAATTGTCAATACATTTAGTGTTACGGTTCGCTCTGCATCACCTCTACATCCATGTGCTGTGGGTGTTCTGGGCACTTCAGCGCCACCAGAGGACTCCAGAGCACTCCACAGCACCTCTCTCCATGTTACTATCTCCCCACCTGGATGTCGTCTGCAATCACCTGATGAGCCTACAAGAGCCAGGCCTGTCGAGTTCCGGTCTAGCTTTCACCGAGGAAGGTCATGCGGTCCTGAGCTCCGACGGTTTGCCTCACAGTTACCTCACAATTTCTTTTTTTTTTCCTTAAATAACCTCAGTTAACGAAACAAAGGTTTAACCATACCGCTGGTTGTTGCTTGTTGCATGGAAAGTTATAACCTTAGAAGTAAAAAGCCTACATCAGAGAAGGAATCTCTCGCTACCACGCTGACAATGGCGGCTGACAAAAGCGGACCCCTAACGTTAGAGACTGTATTGGAAGCGATAAACGGGTGCAAAGGTGATTTATCCAAACAGATTGATGCCAAAACATCCAGAATCCAAACTGCTCTCACAAAGATTGAGACTTCTTTGTCAACGTTATCCGACCAAGTTGGGGGCTTAGAGGAACGGGTGTCCAGGAATGAAGACAACATGGCGGACGTTCTTCTCCGGCTGGAGAAGGCTGAGAAGGAGCTGCAAGTTTCCAGGCTGAAACAAGATGATTTAGAGGACAGAAGCAGGAGGAATAATGTGATTTTATTCAACGTTTTGGAGAAAGCTGAAGGGAAGAATGCGGCTGCATTCTTTGAACGCATTATTCCACAAGTCCTCGCTCCTATTGCCTTTGATACCCCATTCGTTGTTGAGCGGTGTCATCGTCTTGGCAAACCCACCTACGACGCGGCGAACAAGCCTAGACCACTGATAGCGAGAATCCTCAACTACAAGCACAGAGAATTGATCCTCAACCGTTCCAGGGAGATGGGAGAGGTTTTCCTTGAGAAAAGAAGAATATTTTTCCATCCTGACTGCAGTGCCGAGACCCGACGCAAGAAAAATGCATTCAAAAATGTGAAGAAAGCCTTACTGGATAAAAACATCACGGACTACCGCCTGTATCATCCGGCAAAGCTGCGTGTCTCCTACGAAGGAGCCGTCAAGTGGTTCTATTCTCCAGAAGAAGCGGAGATCTTCTTGAAGGACTTGGATTAGATTCTTCTATCAAGATTTGTTTTCCCAGCATGTTTAACTCAGCGGACAATCGAAGGACAGCGGCGAATCGTTTCTTCGTGATCAGTGAGTGGGAGTAAGTCATCATCACGTCTATACACTGCATATATTTTTTTATATAGATTTGTTATATTTTTTTTATGTAGGCATATATGCGACTTACACTACGTATAAGGAGACCCCTTCCATTCACGGGGATATTTTTTGAACTATTTTTAAGAAACAAGTAGCCTAGACACTTTTTTTTTGGTTTGTTTTTTCAACACTGGCGCTGCCCGATGCTTTAATTTGGTTTCACATCTCGTTAAAATATGTAACTTTATTTTTGTTTTCTATTCAAGTCATTGCCCCGCTGGGCTGCTCGTTCTGGACCATTTCTTTATACTGAGCACTTTTGATTTTATTATCTAAACGTGTAATACCAGATACGTCTGTTGCTTTTTTGTTGCTTTTTTCTTTCTTCCTTTTTTCCTCTCTTGGAGGGGGGAGAGGGGATTGGAATGTTCGACGCGATAGTTTGTTTTCTGAATTATACTGGTGATTGCGACGCCTCCATCCTGATCCACTTCTTATTTGATACACTACGGGCGTTCCAAATTGTTAATTTATATAATCCACTTGATAATAGCTTGATTTGGATGTTTAACGGCATTAGCCAGGCCCGAGACCTATAATGATTATTATCATATGCCGCCTCCCGTTTTGCTCACTCGTCGCGCCTTTATTTAGGCTGGTTTTATTTTTTCTGATGGGCTTCTGTGTGAGTTTGCACTGCCGCGGGGGTATGTTTATTGAGGGCGGGGGTGTTTAGAGTGCCTGCACGTCTGCACGCTAAACTGTGGTTTGGGGGTGCTGGTCAAAATTTGCATTTATTTAATTTAACTGGTAACTGGCGCCGCCTTACGGTAGTATGCATATATTACTTATTTCAAAATATTTTGGGCTGTTTTAAACTCTTGGATCTTTGCGTCCCCTATATAGGCTGGTGGATGGCCCCATCTAGTGGTGTATTGCAGTTTTTCTTTCTTTGCCCTGTAAAAAAAATATAGCAGGGGATATGTGGATCTATAGGAGGGGGGCCTCTGTTCACTAAATTATGAGAAATATTTATATTCTCTCATATACTGAGGTTGTTATATAGAGATATGAATAGTAACTGTGAGGGCAACCTTACGCTAGGTAAGAGTAGCCCATCTGATGTTTGTTTTCTTGTCTTTGTTATTGTTTTGTACTGGATGTTTTTTGGGGGGTTTTCTTTTGTGGGCTTCTGGGTTTTTGAAAGGTTACTTTTTTGGCTCTCTAATGAATCTTAAAAACTACTGCACCTTATTGACAGCACAATACTATTCAAATACACTGGAATTCTGTTGCGCTGTACTCCTGAGTGAACTTATCCATGATAATATACTCTTAACACTTTTAAATGGCTAGTGAACTAAATTTCATTTCCTGGAATGTAAAGGGAATTAATTCGCCAGTTAAAAGGAAGAAGATAATTACCTATTTAAAGAAATCATCCGCTAGTGTTGCCTTTATACAGGAAACCCACCTTACAGATCTGGAACATATGAAGCTTAGGAGGGATTGGATTGGCCATGTCTTTTTTTCTTCTTATACTTCCAGTGCACGGGGAGTTGCCATACTTATTAACAAAAATGTAATGTTCAAGCTGATCTCAGTGGAAAAAGATAGGAATGGACGGTTTTTGCTCTTAGACTGTGTTTTAAACACAAACAGGGTAACTCTGGTAAATTTATATGGTCCTAATCATGATGATCCAGCCTTTTTTAATTACTTTCTATTGAAAATGGCGGCCATCAATGGCAGATGCCTTGTTGGAGGTGACTTTAATCTGGTGCTTTCTCCAGCACTTGACCGCTCACATCCTAGGACATTCACACTATCCAGAGCGGCGCTAGTGTTGAACCAAGGCATGGCAGAATTAGGTCTGTGTGACATTTGGCGTTCCCTCAATCCCAATGGGAAGGACTATAGCTTTTACAGTAATATGCACAAATCTTATTCCCGTATTGACTTGTTTCTAGCCCCGAGGAATTTACTTACACGGGTAACGAGCTGTGCCTATTTACCGGCTGCACTTTCTGACCATAACCCAGTTAAATTAACATGGAAAATGGAGTCTGTACTCCCCTCCTCACCTCGATGGCGATTTAAATCATTTCTGCTGAAGGATCCCCAGTTCATTTCTTCTATGAACTCCCAAATTGATCAATTTCTTGTGGCTAATGTAGATTCAGCGTCTCACGCTAATATATGGGAGGCTCTAAAGGCATATATGAGGGGGCATATTTTGTCATATAGTGCTCACAAAACAAAAGAAAAAAGACAAATCCTATTGAAGTTGGAAGAGGAGATAAGAGGGCTAGAACAACAACACTCTCAAACCAATGGGACGGATACTTTTAACACTTTGACTGCTAAGCGGATTCAATACAATAATTTGTGCACTAATAAGGCGGAGGCTGCTTTGGCCAGGACCAATTATCACTATTATGAATATGGAAATAAAACTGGAAAACTTCTAGCCTGGCAGATTAAAAAGGAGGATTCAGACAGGATCATCGACTCCATTGTTACTGAAGGGGGTGGAGTGCTGACTAGTCCGAAAGAGATCAACTCTGAATTCAAACGCTTTTATCAAACCTTATATAAATCTGATCATAACAACAACAATAATGTTGCTGCGGAGCAGTTTCTGGAGGGCCTACCTCTCCCTCAGATCAATATAGAAGAAAAAGAATGCTTAGATGCTGATGTAACGGAGGGGGAGGTTCTCCTGGCTATGAACTCTCTACAAAATAATAAAGCTCCTGGACCAGATGGTTTTCCGATTGAATATTACAAATCATTCGCAGACAAATTGCTGCCTCCTTTGACAAATATGATTAAGGACGCATTGGATGGTCAGGCTCTACCCCCAACTCTAGAACTGGCAACTATAACATTACTGCCTAAACCTGGGAAAGATAGACAACAATGTGGCTCCTATAGACCTTTGAGTCTTTTAAATGCAGATTACAAAGTTATTTCTAAAATGATAGCAACCAGATTGGAACTTGTTTTACCAAAAATAATTCATCCAGATCAAACGGGGTTTATTAAAAAAAGACAAGGGTCGGATAATGTACGTCGATTGTTTCATATATTGAACACTACTCAGAGGACTAAGGAGCCCACATTAATAATATCTATGGACGCCGAAAAAGCATTTGATAGGATTGAACCTAGCTTCCTGTTTCAGACTCTTGAAAAAATGAACTTTGGAGAAAAAATTATAAAATATATTAAAACATTTTTTACTTCTCCAAAAGCTCAAATTCTCACTAACGGGCTGTTATCGGACCCCTTCTTGCTTTCTAGAGGTGTAAGACAAGGATGCTGCGTCTCACCTATGTTGTTTTCAATTGCCATTGAACCGTTTGCCCTTGCAATTAGAACTAATGATGAGATTTCTGGAGTGAAATTTGGTACAACGGAGCACAAAATATCCTTATATGCAGATGATGTTTTGATTTACCTGACTGACTTGGCTGACTCGGTCCCTCCTCTATTCCAGTGTTTACGGGAATATAGCGCAGCTTCAGGATATAAGATCAACCTAACTAAAAGTGAGGTTTTACCTCTAAATACACAAGATTTGAATGTAGGGGATCTTATCGATCCTTTGAAAATATGTCCTAGCGGGTTCAAATATCTGGGAGTTAATATCAGAAAAGAGCGGGATAAGGTAATTAAAGACAATTACTTAATTCTTATGGAGAAGACTAAGTCCGACACTTTAAGGTGGTCTGGTTTGCCTTTGTCTCTAATTGGAAGAGTGAATACAGTTAAGATGATAGTGTTACCAAAATATATTTATCTATTTCAATGCATCCCATTCTCTATAACTAAAAGGTTTTTTAAAGACCTTAACACAATTATTTCCTCCTTTTTATGGCAGAGCAAAACGCCGCGGGTCAAATTAAGTACGCTCCAAGCCCCTTACAATAAGGGTGGCCTTAATCTCCCTAATTTTAGATGTTACTATTTGGCCTCACAATTCCGTCCTTTATGGATATGGTTGCACCCTGAGATTGGTGAGGTTAGGTGGCTACATATAGAACAACTAGACCTGGGCCTAACTCCCCTGAAAATCATACCTTTTTTGGGTACGAAGAAGAACCTCTCTTTACTTACTAAAAATCCTATTATCTTGAGCGCTTTTGAAGCATGGCAGGAATCTCATAAATTATTGGGGTTAGATACATCTCTAATGAGAAAGACCCCATTATGGGAAAACCCTAATATTCCTTACCCCATAGCTGATGGTGTATTGCAGAGATGGGTTAATAATGGAATCAGGACTGTGGGTGATTTATACAGCAATAATGTAGTATCAAACTTTCAACAATTATCAGCCAAGTTTAAGTTACGTAACCATGACCTCTTTAAATATCTTCAAATTAGACATTGGATTCAAGCAAAATCTACAGATTTCCCGAATATCCCGGAAAAATCCCCCCTGGAGGATCACATGTTTTGTACCCTTATCACCTCAACTAAAGGATTAACTTCCTCCATATATAGTATTCTAAACAATAATTTACCAATTTACAATACATTGAACATTAAACATAAATGGGAGACAGACTTGGGATGCACCTATGATGATGTGGATTGGGAGATAATTTTAGAGAGAGCTCAGAGGGTTCTGGTTTCCACCAAACATAGACAGATGCAATTTAACATTTTTCACAGAACTTACTTTACTCCGCTCAGGTTACACAAGATTGATAGAAGCATTTCCCCTATGTGCCAAAGATGTAAGATAACAGAAGGCTGCCTATTACATATGTTATGGAACTGCCCACTTTTAATTGATTATTGGAAGTTCATCTTGTCTACGGTCTCTGATATCATAGAGGTTGAAATACCACATGATCCAAGAATTTGGTTACTGGGTGACGTTACATTGATCAACACAAATTTCAACAAAGCATACTTTGTGTTACTCGCCAGTACAGCTGCGAAGAAAATCATTTTGGTTAATTGGAAATCTGAAAAATCACCTTCACAGAGACACTGGCTGAATGAGCTTTCATCATACTGTACCCCTGAAAAGATACTGTACAATGTAAGAAGAAGGCCTGCCACTTTTGAAAAGATATGGGGCAGTTTCTTTGAGGCTCTACCTTCAATATCTCCTCTGAGTTGATTTAGTTTGAGTTTTCTTTTATTTATATTGTTATTTTCATGTATTTATCCGAGTTGTTGCTGTCAAGAGGTGTTGTGTACATACTGAATAATGAGAGCTGTGTAGTTTTCCTTTCTGGGGTTGGGGTGGGGGGTGGGTGGGGGGGGTTTGTTTTTACTGTTTTTTGTCTTTTCTTTTTTGAGTTTGTCTTGTCTTGTTTAAAAAAAAAGAAAAAGAAATCATGATTCTGTAACTCGTTGTTAATATCTGCATTTTCAATAAATAAATCTTTAAAAAAAAAAGAGCCAGGCCTGTCTGCAGCTTGGCGCCAGTTCTTCCCCAGTCTACGTGTTTCACTGTGTTACTGTGCATGCAAAATACCCAAGATCACCTGAACACATTTCTAGCATGGTTTCTGTGGCCGGTTTGCTCTGTGATGATCGAATCACAGATGGTTGAAGGGTGCTTATTTCCTGGCATCTGTTCTTTTCCTCAGGTTTGTTTCAACAGTGTTGTGAGGCTCGGCTTCTCATAGAGCTTTGCGGTAAACACACGTGCACGCGTGTACGCGCGCTGGTTTGGCTGCGTCATCCACCAAATTGACATCAAAAAGTTTTAAAATGTTTTAAATTGGAGGAGTTTTGCTGGGTGTATTACTCTAAAATCTAGATCACTTACCAAAAAAAATCACACCTGTGTGAACTGAGTGGTGCAATTCCTCCCCCCACCCCCCACCCCCCCTCTCTCTCTCTCTCTCTCTCTCTCTCATTAGCAGGCAACAGAGCAGCCACTATTCCTCTCTTTGTTTCTGGCGCCCCATTACTGGTAGTAATTTAGATAGATAGATCTTTATTTGTCATTGCAACGTGTACAACGAAATTAAAAGTGCCAACCAATCAGTGCATCATATCACAAAACAACATACTGTACAAGCTAAAACAAAAACACACATGACTTCTTGTTATTGCACAACCCCAGCAGCACTAATGCACAAACATGTAATTTCAGCTGTTATCGCACAACAAACCCTTATTGTACTTAAGATAGCAGAGAAACTAAAAAGTGTCGCAGCAACAGATCATTTTTTAGCAGCATTGAGTGCAACTACCGCTGTGGGATAGAAGCTGTTACTGAATCTGTTGGTCTTGGACTTGATCACTCTGTACCGTCTGCCTGATGGCAACAGTTCAAACAGTGAGTGAGCGGGTGGGAAGTGTCTTTTATAATGTTCAGAGTTTTTTTATGACAGCGGTCTCTGTGTAGTTCTTCCAGTGTGGGGAGAGGGCAGCCAACGATCTTCTGTGCCGTATTTATGACCCCCTGGATCTTTTTCCTCTGCGCCACTGTACAGCTGGTGTACCACACACATATACAGTACGTTAGTATGCTCTCTATGGAGCACCGATAGAAGGACACCAGCAGTCTCTGTGTGATGTTGTTCCCCCTGAGCACCCTCAGGAAGTAGAGTCTCTGCTGGGCCTTCTTCAGCAGCTCAGAGGTGTTCGTGCTCCAGGTCAAGCCCTCCTCCATGTGGACTCCCAGAAAACGGCAGGAGGACACCCTCTCCACACAGTCCCCATTAATGAACAGGGGTGGAATGACTGTTTTCTTCCTCCTGTAGTCGATGATCAGCTCCTGGGTCTTGGATGTGTTCAAGAGCAGGTTGTTCTCTCTGCACCAGTCCGTCAGCTGCACCACCTCATCCCTGTAGGCTGACTCATCTCCCTTGGAGATGAGCCCTACTACTGTGGTGTCATCCGCGAACTTCACCATGGTGTTGCTGCGGTGGGCGGGGGTGCATTGGTGTGTGTAGAGGGTGTAGAGCAGCGAACTCAGCACACAGCCCTGTGGGGAGCCGGTACTGAGGCTGAGGGACGTAGACATGTGCTGTCCCACTCTCACCCTCTGACTGCGACCAGACAGGAAGCTTTTAATCCACATGCAGGTGTTGTGTGGGAAACCCAGTTCCCCCAGTACATCCACCAGTCTGTTGTTAAAAGCAGAGCTAAAGTCCACAAAGAGCATCCGCGCGTAGCTCCCCTGCTGCTCCAGGTGGGACAGTGCAGCATGGAGGGCTGTGGCCACGGCGTCCTCTGTGGATCTATTGGCCCTGTAAGCGAACTGGTGGGGGTCAAAGCCACGGGGCAGGAGTGATGTGATGTGACCCCGGACCAGCTTCTCAAAGCACTTCATCACCACTGGTGTGAGTGCGACTGGCCAGTCATTTAGACTGGAGATATTGCGCTTCTTGGGCAGGGGGACTATGGTGGAGGATTTCAGACAGAGTGGGACAGTGGACTGGGCGAGGGACTGGTTGAAGATCCTGGTGAAGACCCCAGCCAGCTGGTCCGCGCAGTCCTTCAGTATACGTCCAGTGACGCCGTCAGGACCCGCAGCCTTCCTCGGGTTGATGGCCCGCAGCGTGCGCCTCACCTCGTGCTCCTCCACTGTGAAGGTGAAGCTGCTGTGGACCGTGGGGTGTGACGTTGCTGCCTCTGGTGGCTCTGCCTCGAAGCGGGCAAAGAAGGTGTTTAGCTCCTCTGCCAACGAGACGTCACCCTCGACAGCTCCGACGGTAGTCCTGTAGTTGGTAAGCTGCTGGACTCCCTGCCACACCTGCCTGCTGTTGTTGCTGTCCAGATGGTCCTCGATCTTCCTCCTGTAGTCAGCCTTGGCCTCTCTGATGCCTCTCCTCAGGTTCGTTCGGGCTGTGCTGTAGTTAGCCCTACCCTCAGACCTGAAGGCGGTGTACCTCTCCTTCAGCAGCCGCTGGACCTCCCGGGTCATCCAGGGCTTCTGGTTGGGGTAGACCCGGATGCGTTTGTCCACTGTGACATACTCCAGTGAGGGAGGGGGCAAGCATTTGGAGGAGAGCAACTTTGATATCATTCATTAGACTAGCGAGTAGACTACGTCACTCAATGCATTTGGGGGGGGAAATAGTTATCAAAGAAAATAAAGTTGCTTGTTGGATTTCCCTGACAAGCAATCACATTTTTAAAGCTATCCCTGTGTGTGCATATGTGTAGAACTTTGAACCAGCATAAAGGCTGGCTCGCAGAAATGACAAGTGGGTAGAATTAGGGCAACTATAACTCCAGACTCCAGAGAATTGTGCTTGGTTGCATTGACATGCCGTTAATGGACATGAAACAGAAAAGAAGAAATGGAAAGAAATGGAGGGTCTCGAGAGGGGGTCGCATTCGCATATTCTGTAACGGTCCCAAATTATTCACGTGTATAATCTCTGTGGGTGACATGTTCTCCAGTCTTTCAAAGCATGCGGTTTTCTAACGTTCTTTGTTTCTGAAAGATATCGAGGAAAACAGTCGACACTTATAATTGCTGGCGATCATAGAAAGCTCATAGAGAATAACTGCACTATATATGCTGACATTCTGATGTTCTAAAACAAAGTCAATGAAATTGTGAGCCAGAGATTGACCTTGCACAATAATGCCATGGTTCACATGCTGTGCATGGACACACACGCTCTGATCACGAGTCTCACCAGTTGCAGACAAACGCTGCTTCTGCATCGCTGGAGGCTGTCAGGCTGATGTTGAAGACAGATGTGTATATAGCTTGCATTGTTTGTTTCTACTGGACACAACAAGGCGTGTGTGTGTGTGTGTGTGTGTGTGTGTGTGTGTGTGTGTGTGTGTGTGTGTGTGTGTGTGCGTGCGTGCATGTCTGTGCACGTGTGTCTGTGTGTGTGAAATGAATAGGGATAGGGAGACGGCCTTCACAACATTGTGACTGTTAAGTTGTGAACTAGAGCGTTTATAAGCAATTCTCAGCGACCTCCATGAGAAAACCAACAGAAATAAAAGAAAATCATCTCTTCTGCCATCATCTGTGCTACATATACTATTCCCAGACCTTACTGTATAACTGTGGCTACAAGTACAGTTACACTTGAACTTACTGTGAGAATTCCAGAATCCAGAATTCCAGAATCAATACACCCCCCCCCCCCACATCAGAGGTCACATCAGTCGCCACATCAGAGGCCCCTTAGCTTTGTGGTCTTTGAAAACCCAGGGGCCTTTATAGGTCTCTGCTCTCACTCTGCTAGGCCCTGTTACATCTCAGTCCTATTCATCCATATGGAGCCATGATGAAATGTCCCTCATCTGAGCTTCTTTCTGAAATGTTAAAGGAGAATTCCATGCTAGAAGGCTTTCTTACCTTTATTTGTAGTTGTTACGTCCCCATCAAAGAGGTCCAGGTGTTATTTTGTGCAAAAGTGCATTATTGGCTATTTCCCCTAATATAAGCCCTCAGTTTTTGTTCTAATTGGCTTATTTCCATCTAAATAAGTAGTAAAGTGTGCCGCTTGGGATACTATTTACATTATGAAGAGAGGATATATACAAAAATAATTGATTTTTGAGCGATGGAAATAAGCGAATTAGCACAACACCCCATAGCCCCATTCAATTCAATGCAATTCATTGAGGGCTTATCGTAGGGGAAATAGCCAATAATGCACTTTTGCACAAAATAACACCTGGACCTCTTTGGTGGGGACGAAACAACTACAAATAAAGGCAAGAAAGCCTTCTAGCATGGAATTCTCCTTTAACGTATAGTGCTGCTATAGCATAGTGTCAAATGTAAAGCGATACAAATAAAAAATATTATTATTATTATTACATTTATTATTGTTATTATTATTATTCATGTCCCTATAATACTGATGCTGACACAGAACTGCTCAAAGACACTGTTCAACATTGGCTTGCGGGATATACGCTCTCATTCCAGCTAAAGTGCCCGTGTGGGCGGATTCTAATATCCCCCTCGTTTACCTGTTCAATTGGAGGCTTGACCTTTTTATTGGCAAGGTTTTCTCATCTCCCGCGAGCACTGTTCCGTGTCACTGTTAGTCTGTACCGCAATGTGCATTCCCCGATTTCCCGCCACACGTTCTGAGCTCTGTAACACAGCGGCCAGGCCAGCACAAGGGTGGGGAGTTATCCCATTCTGACCTGAGATCAGATTCATACGAGGTTTCCGCCGGACACACACTGGTCTGATGAACCCATTCTGACCTGAGATCAGATTCTAAAAATGTCAGTCGCTCTTCGATAAAAAAAAAATAGCAGACCTACAAGCTCGTATCGCGCCACTCGGTGGCGCGATATGAGCTTGTAGATCTGCTATTTTTAAATAGCTAAAGCATAACATGATGCTGACACCAAAATGGGTGCCCGGTCAGAATGGGTTATATAATATTATGCCTAAATGTTAATGTGTACAGTACCCATGCAGCCCAGTCCTCTGCCAATATCAGTAATGTGATCAGAATGCCATATGTTGTTAATTATGATAATTAAACAAATTATGAGTTTCATCAATCTGCATGTGCGTAAAACGTGTATATCTCTGCATATTGTATCATTGCTGATGGCAAAAGATATGTACCGACATGTAATAGTATTTTGGGTATGCATGAAAACAGAAATGGTTAACAAAACCTTCGTGCAGTAAAATAGAGCAACACCCACATTTCTATCATTTAAACATAGACACAGTAGCAGGGTTACATGATTGTGCAAAAAAAAAGTACAGTACAGTTGTACAGTACATCTCTGTGGGAGCCAAGCAGAGTTGTTTCCAGAGTGAACTCAGCGATAGCAGAAGGCTCATGACAGTCATTTTCACAGTATATTGTAGTACTTATCTTGGCTCCGAGACATGGACACTTTCAAAGAAATGAAAGAAATGGCAGGGGCGCCCGCTAGCCAAGTGGTCCAGGCGCATGCCACATATAGGCTTTGTGGCCTGACAGCGTGTCGTGTGTTCGAGTCCCGTTCATGACGACCTTTGCTGCATGTCTCTCCCCTTCTCTCTCTCCCTCTTTCCTGTTCATCTTCACTTAATAATATAAATAAAGGCAGAAAAGCCTAAAACAAATCTTTATTTTTTTATTCTTTTTAAATATGGCTGGATGGCACTTACACCGCCTTCTAATGCAAAATCTCTCTTGGAAGAGCCACCCATCGAGTTCTCTAATATACGACAACCTTCCCTGTGTTTCTTCACTAGTCCGATCCCGGCGATCCAGAAGAACACAGTTAGCGCACCACTGCTACAGAGCTGATCATGAGGTTATATCTTCCCTGATACATCAGTAAGCAGGAACTGGGGATGGCAATGAAGGACCGGGAAGTCTGGCGTGGCATTGTGAAATCCATGATCTTGACCGTGGTCAAAATGTGATGAATGATGAGTAGGCCTACTTATCCGAAAGTAATTTTAAAAGCACCGCAAATGGATTACCGGTATTCATAAAATTTATACCAGGGATTTCACAGAATAAAATGCCTGAATTCACTTGACCTGACCGTGAAACCTAATTTCAGGCAGCTTTTTAAGCTGCTTTGTTGCTTTGTTAAAAAATTATGAAATCCTTCATGGGTGAAATTGTTGTGTAAGGCTCTTGAGTGCAGCACAGATGTAATTTAGGAAAATGAGAACAGACTCAAACATTGGCATCTATTTCTTTGTATTCTTTACAATTTGAGCTGCATCAATCTTCTGCTAGAGGTGTACAGTAGTTAATAATAGGTATACAGAAAAGTTCTTCTGTTAGAAAACACATTATCTGTCATCTCGCAAGACTTTCTCGATTTATGACACTAGACCTGTACGTGCCCGTCGCAGTGTGTGAAAGGTGGTACAGTAAGTAAAGAAGATGTCAGAACAGGCCTTTTTCTGGCCACAATAGACCACTGAAATAATAACTGACCATAATGCATGTCAAATTTAAGTGTACTATACCAACCTTTAATTGCTGCTGCTTTGTCAAACGGAAGTCCTTAATTTTAGACGTGTGTTGCTGTGTCTGCTATGTATGTAACGATGGCTTGTTGTCAGCCTGGATGCATTTGACACAGCACATAGGTGGAGATCTCTGGGGCTGTGTGCCTGTGTGTGAAGTGGCAGGTGAGGAGTGGGAAAACTGACTGTCTGTGGAAAGTGTACTTGGCAATCAATTCGTCCGGAGCCTGATTGGTTGAGCCTCAATTGGCTAATTCAAGGTCAAGGTCAAGTTTATTGTCCCAAACTGGGCACTTCGTTTTACAGCAGACAATAAAAGCTCTCAAAGACATTACAAACAAACATACATAACAACAGACATACGTATACACTGGCTGAGGCAGAGGCTGGAAATTGCGCAGGTGAAAGGAGTTGGCCTCATTAGGCCCACTGGCAGAGCCGCTACATAATTCCTGAGGTTAAGGTTAGGGTTAGGTTTAGGTATAGTTTTCTTGAGGTTAAGGTTAGGGTTAGGGTTAGGTTTATAGTTTTCTTGAGGTTAGGGTTAGGGTTAGGTTTAGGCTGTCAATCACAGCGACTGGCCAATCACAGCGCGTCGACTGCACAACCCGTGTAGGCGTTGGTATGTCGCGGCAGAGACTGGCCCAGGTGAAATGGGTTGTCCTCATTAGGCCCACTGGCAGAGCCTGACCAGAGCCTTTTGTGGTGGTTCTGGAGAACCGCGGGTCCGACCGACTCGATACCGGGCACTGCACTCCCTGCGGGGGTGTGGAACGCGTGTGTGTCGAATTTAAAGTCGGTGAGGCAAACAGTTCTCGAGTTACGTGCGTTACACACACACACACACGCAGACAGAGACGTGGCACATGTATAGTAGGATTAGAGATATTTATATTATATATATAGCGTAAAAAGGGTCACTGTCTTCTTACAAAAATGATGACTTGGTATGGTACATAATATGCAGCAAATGGGAGTGACACTCCCATCAGCCCTTTGCTGGTGGAAAACTACTGGGTTGAGATGGAGCAGTGGTGAACACTCAGATGCAAAAATAATGTGCCTGGAACAAGATGAAACAGGAACACGATGACCTGAAGTGAAACAGAAGAGGAGGAGAACAATGAGACACTGATGCAGAGGAGGGGGAGCCTGCAACAACTGGAAAAGAAGCTGCTAAAGCTAAACCATTGATTAGGCCAGGGTTCTCAACCTGTGTGTTGCAGAAAAACGAAACATGTGTCGCAGCAACAGATCATTTCTTAGCAGCATTGAGTGCAACTACCGCTGTGGGATAGAAGCTGCACTGAATCTGTTGGTCCCTGACTTGATCACTCTGTACCGTCTGCCTGATGGCAACAGTTCAAACAGTGAGTGACCGGGGTGGGAAGTGTCTTTCATAATGTTCTGTGTTTTTTTAAGACAGGTCTCTGTGTAGTTCTTCCAGTGTGGGGAGAGGGCAGCCAACGATCTTCTGTGCTGTATTTATGACCCCCTGGATCTTTTTCCTCTGCGCCACTGTACAGCTGGTGTACCACACACATATACAGTACGTTAGTATGCTCTCTATGGAGCACCGATAGAAGGACACCAGCAGTCTCTGTATGATGTTGTTCCCCCTGAGCACCCTCAGCAAGTAAAGTCTCTGCTGGGCCTTTTTCAGCAGAGATGGGGGATATAGTGTTTTCTTGAGAGTGGAAATAGCTTTGAATGTTGTTTATTTCTGAATAGATGCTAACTGTATATTTGTTCTCACTTCCCAAGGACAAATTTACTCTTGTATATCTTTTTAATGGCACATTTGCAATATAAGTGTGTTATGCAGCACTGTGTACCCTATATAAAATCCCCTCATGCAATGACCTTTAACATCTGTTACAGGCCCAAGGTTATTTACCTGAAAGCCGTGTGCTGTACTTTTCTATTGCTATACATCTGAGGGGTGGCCTGATGCTAATAATACCAGCGTGATTGAGCATGGCTCTATTTAAGGACAGTTCAGCTGCTGTATGCTACATTCTTTCTTGCTTTAATTGGATTAGAGACAAGGCTATCTTGTTTTGTTTGGGTCCTCCATTAGATTCCCCCCCCTTTGGTAACTATGTTAACAAAGGTTCTATATTAAAATCTCTCCCATTTCATTGAGGTCTACAAAGGTTCAGATTATATTCGTTCTACCGTATATGTTCTCACAGGTTTGATTCATTTCCTGTTTATAACCACCAACATTTCTTTTTTTAATATATTTTTTCCAAGTGTTGGTTCTGGTCAAAGATATTGGTAGTTGCTACCACAGTCTAACCTCCACCAGTGTATAGAGGTGTACAGAAACACCGGTATTGAAGCACATGCTACATTTTTGACACATCAGCATGTTTCCTTGAGGATACAGCTTCTGACGTGCTGTCTATGACCTCTGATGAACAACAAACAATCCTCTCTGATGATCAGAGAGGATCTCTGATCATCTCTGATCATCAGAGAGGACTGTTTCCAGAAAGAGAAAGATGTCCTTGTCATCAGAGTCTGATGACAAGGTCATAGACACTGCGCGTCAGAAGGGGCAAGGGAAGGAACTTAAGGAAGGAATACAAAAGAGACATCATCTACTACATATTTACACATAGCGTGCATCCAAACATCACGTGGGGCTAGCTGTGTGAGTATAGAAGCTCGCTGGTATATACTGTTCATGAAATGAAGCAGGAAGAGTATCAGATTCTATAGGTGCAGAGAATCGCCAAGCGTCAAGTTCAACCACATAGGCTATAGACTATAGTCCACAAAACGTTACTTGACTGGTATAATCCACAGGTATAGGTTCATGATTATGGTAAAAAACCTTTAGAGCATCAACCATTATTTAAAAGAGCGCTCACAGAAGCTGTACGTGGTCCAATTAGAAGCAAGCGATTGTAGCAGTATGGGCGTCGACTTCTACTCTGCCCATCCTCCTCCCAGCAAAGTATGATTGCTTGCAGTATTTAAGCAGCACACACTCTGCCTGTGTCAGATTCTCCTCAGTCGGTGTGTGTTCCCGAACAGAGCTGGCCCTTTGGGCTTCAGCATGCCACGCAGTCCCACAGCATGTGTCATGAAGGACCCTTCATGACAATTATCCCTCAAACAAGGCTGGCCTAATGGGCTTCAGTATTGTTTGTTTCATTATGCCCAAGCCAGGTAAGCCTCTCTCGTGCCTGCAGTCAGTGTATTGTTGACTAGAGTTATGGTCATGAAATTGACCGGTTGTCTCTTGCTTTGTAGTCTGTGTGCTACCGTCCGTCTCTGCACGGACAGCACCCCCCCCCCCCCCCCCCCTCTCAGGTTGTCTACCCCTTGTGTGCCTGGAGGCTGCCTGTGCATCCTGCCCCTAAATGAGTGGTAGGTTTGTTTGTGTAGATGTTCCTTGTTGTGTAATATAATTGATTAACTTAACTTACGCCTTATTGAAATGGCCTGGTAACACTGCGGCTTGTGTTTCCAGGGCTTGGTGAAAGGAAGCCACGCTGCTGTTTTGCCTTGCCTGAATAATGGCTCAACACTGACCAATCACTGATCCACTAATCAAAGGAAAAAACATTATAATTATGTATGAACTGGGAATGTTCTATTGGACCCTGTTTATGGAGACCTGTGTAACCCTGTGTTGTCTGGATGCTCATGAATGTGTTTTCATTGTTCTCTCTTTGCTAGTTCCGGTGCTGAGGCCTCTGGGTCTCTGGACCAGGCGACGCCTGTCCCAGTGGTATCCCCCTCCCTTTTTGGTGTGCCTTGAGTTTGTTTTTGTCGTGTTCTATGGTTTGGGGTGCCACTACCCTGGGCGGGTTTGTAAACCCGTGTCTGCCTTTATTAATTTAATGTACAACGAATCTGTGAGTCATAAGTAACTCAGGTGTTAATCAGATCTTTTAACTATTTCCTGGGGTGCAATTCCCCAGGTGGCGTAGTTGGCTATATCAATTCATACCGCCACACCACACTAACAAAGGTGATAGAGCAATAAAGAGCATATTGCACCTCCACTCTAGCCCAGGTGCTGGACAAAAGGCAGTACAAGAGGAAAAAAATAGAGTCCGCAACACCGGTATGAAAACTCCGCTCCACTGGTTTATTTGATTCAATCCAATTAGAAGCAAGGCCACAGACACAGGCACAGTTTGATATAGCTTTACTGAAAAATGATAAGGACTTCAGAGATCTTGCCGGTGCAGACTCTTAATAATAATAATAATGACCCACACAATCTACTTGATTCGCAAAATATCAGGCTCGTATTTTGTTTCATTAATATCCGTCGGCTGCTCATATTCATATCCGGGACATTTTCCCATTGTATTTTGAAAACAAATATTTATAGGCTCGATTGGATCACTGTGTATTGCCTCATAACATTAATGATATTGCTGTAGAGGTTAAACTTCTTCAGCTTACACGTGAGATTATTCATTGTAGAAGAAATGTGGCATAACTGAAATGAAATTATATAGTATAGTTGTATAAAAGAGTGTTTGATCAATGTTTTATATTGAGCTACGATCTCATTGTACAATGACACAATGAGATCGTAGCTCGATCTATAAAACAGACTAGAGTTGCTCCGAGAGTGAGGTCTAGCCAACATACTGCCATTGATTAAATGGTGAGCGCTGTGTGTGTGTTTTTCCCATGAAAGTTAACTGTAAACCAGGCTATAGGCTGTTGTTAACCTACACTGCATCCTCCCTTCTCAATGGAGTATTGTCTGTTCTATTCTTCTCCAAGTAGGATATAGACAATAGAGTACAGCCTACAGTAAAAAAAAAAAAAAAAAAAAGCCTAATGATGATGTCACTGGTGGACGGGTTTCTGAATTGACAGCCCTGTTATGAGACACAGACTGAGTAGGAAGGAACAAAATATTTTATCATGAACCAAATAGTGAGGAGTGGACCAATTAAATGAAGATTGGTTGAAAAGTGGTCCTTTCAAATTAATAGCAGTCTCCAAATAACTGTCATTTAAATTAAATGACATGAAAAGGTTTGAGGACCACTGGCCTGTAGACAGGTTATAAACTGACCGATGAGTAGTAGCCTATTTTGACAGACGAGAATTGGCACTTTCTGGCACGAGCCTGTGCACTTATGTGGATTCACGCGCAGCTGTGCTGATTGGCCTGCAGGATCTTGTTAAACAGTCGAAGTCAGCTGTGAGAGAGATGCTCCATTCACAATCAGGACACCGCTGAGAGAGAGAGAGAGAGAGAGAGAGAGAGAGAGCAGCCAGCTTGGTGTCCACTTTTCTTGGCCCAATTATAGGCTATCTTTGGGACAGCTGGCAGCTTTCGCTATGGATGCTACAATTTACCAAATCCTTTTTGGAGAGTTTGGCGACCCAAACTGTAGTTTGATAGATGCTTTCCAAGATACTTTTTACGAAAACGCGTCCCTCTTATTTATGAACCCCGACGGTAAGCTGTCATTCATTGCGTGTTTCTTTTGTGGACGTTTTAGAGAGCCATATATGTTTTTGCACCGTTTCAGTGCATTCAGAGCAAATATAAGCGTATTGATTGCTTCCCCCCCCCCCCCCCCAAGGTGCTTATTATTGCAATGCCACGACCGATGAGATCGGAACGTGCTGGCCACGGAGCAGCGCTGGGCGCGTCGTGGAGAGACCATGTCCAGAGTACATCAACGGCGTCAAGTACAATACAACAAGTAAGTTGCTCCGCGCGCATCTTTTTGGAATGCGTTGACTGAGGGAGCATTAGGGCTTGGCTATGCTCTACTCTCACAAAATCAATCCTGCAATTAAGTAACGCAATAGCTGACAGTATTCTGAGTTGACAGTCAAATGTGGTTCGTCCATACTACTACTACTAATAATAATAATAATAATAGCCTAATAATTATTATTATATAAATTATTAATAACCTCCCATTATTAATAACAATAATGGGAGGTCCTCCCAAATTATTCAATTAAAGCTGCTCAATTGTCCAGTTTAAGTTTAAAAGGGTGTAACAAAAACAAATAAAAAATCACACCCCTGTGAAGTGAGGGGCGCTGTTATCATGTAGATCACCATACATCATTGCGTCCTCAGCTTCATCTTCAATGTTTGTATTCAAATTTGTCAATGGCATTTAATGTTTGTGTTTACACGCACTGTGACGCACACTAAAAGCTGGACATATATAAGATATAGAATTTAATTACATTATTGGCCACAGTTCGGTGATGCCAGGCTATGCAATAAATTGTGTGGTGAGAGGCAGTTCATATTGTCACTTACCTGAATTTACATGTACTTTTTTTTATTATGTTGTCAATGTGTTAGTTTCCCACCCCACCTCTATAGCTATACCCCTTACAGTTCACAGAGTATATGCCTACAGAGATGATGGGCTTGTGCTAGTCATGCATGCAGAAACCATTTCTGACATGCTGTGGTGTGTTGTGCTGTGTTAGTGTCTGAGATGTCATGTTTACTTCCTCTGACTTTCTGCATGCGTTGCTGCACGTGAGATTACTATATGTGACTGGATAATTCACGGCAGTCAGACCATATGCTGCCAAAATCACAATTGAGTCAGATATAACTGAATTAGATCACATGTTGTGTTGCATGTCAATATTGTGACCGGAGGTTTAGAGGCGAGAACAAAGTCATGTCCAAGAGCAGGACTTTAAACTTGCACTTTTTACTCAGACAAACCAAGAGGAAAAGAAATGTCAGGGTCAAATAAATAAACCAAAGCTGAATATTGAAAACAGATCATGCATAAGTTCAAACATTCCTTATTTACAGCGTTAATCGCATGTGCACTTTAAGAAGGAATAATGATAAATGCCTCGTATAATTTTGCTTATATGCTATTTAGGATTGTCATATATTATGTATGATCATGGACTATATTTACACAACAGTCATATTGCTTTGCTCTAACGTTATACAACATACATCTGGTGGACGTTGACAGGAGTGCTACACATTTTCAGGTTAAACTTCGACAGCATATACTGCAACATGCAGTATATGCAATATGCAAATGGATTTCTGGTGGCATATTATAAGCTATGCAAATTCCATGACCATCTTTGAGCTGTGGTCTCAATAGCCTTCATCTTTTTGGATAGCGGAAAACTCGCCGGTTTACCAAGTCGCTGGGGCGAAAATTCATCATCAATGTCTTCATCGTTATGCTAACATGTTGTCTCCATCAGTGTAGTTAGTATGTCAAACCCACAGATGTTATAGTTCATTTCCAAAGTGATCAAATTATTTTGTGCAATGAAATGGTCAGCTAAATAATGATAACTAGAAAAAGTGCCCCTCGGGGCACAGGTCTCCACCAGGGCAGGTCAGGTTGTGGCCTCCTGGTGGCGCTATAATAGGCCAATGTCTTCATACGCCTTTGATGGCAATTGGATGATTTGAGACATTTTGTTCCAAAAATGTGTTTTGCAAAAATCAACCTGTTGGTGGCGCTATAACAGGCCAATGTGAAAAGGGTGGGATATATTCCTCAGCCTAGTAAGAAAATGTGTGAAAGATTTCACGTAAATTGCATGCTGCGTTCATGATTTCAGGCTTTTGTTCAAAACGGGGCAATCTTGCAAACTTTGAAAGCCAATTATAGCTAATTAGGATGGAATATGAAATATCAGACAGATCCGACTTGAGCACATGACCATAGAGATACTGTGTAACGATTTGTGATATTTTTGGACAGAATCTGGAGGAGTAATATCAAAAAAATTGTTTTACAAAAGTCCGCCTGGTGGCGCTATAAAAGGCAGATGCGAATGTTTGTCCTTGGCCTGTAGGGAGTGTGCATGCAACGGTTCACGCAGATCGGTGCAGTTTTAGGTAAAACATTTGAAAAGCTGCCTCATGGTGGCACTATAACAGGCCGTTCTGGAAAATGTGGCATCCAGGGAGTGTGTGTGCAAAGTTTGGCATCGACCAGGTTAACGGTGCCGGAGATTAGCTGGTAACGGAAGGAAGGACGGACACACGGAGTGCAAAACATACTCTCTCCCCATACCTTCGGCCTGGTGGAGACAAAAAGGTGAATATGTGAATACCAATGAAAAGTAGGCCTACCATTTCAGGATATTGTTTACTAATGAATTACATTGTTTCGGTACTTTGGTGTTTAAACTTTTAGTGTTCCTACTTTCTCTAGTGTTAACTCTAAACAACTATCCTCTCTCTCTCTCTCTCTCTCTCTCTCTCTCTCTCTCTTTCAAATCAATGAAATTTAAATGAAGGTGAAGTAAAACCAAAATGCACTAAATCGCGGCGACTTGGTAAATTGGTGAGTTCTCCGGATACCATCTGTTTTACATATGGTTATAGTAAGACATTTTTCATTTGTCCATGATTTAACTTAACTTTACCAAATATGCTACTTAACTGTTCACTATCTCGGTGAGTGATTCTAAAGCGTTATTCATAGTCTGGATTACAACATGACATCACAAGCCGCGGTGAAGAGCAAACCACCGCCACCGCCCCAGCCCTTCTCTCTGTTTTTACTCACCACCGCTCAACGTTAGTTCAGCTCCGGTGGTCACCTCACCACCGGAGCGGTGGTCACCTCACCACCGAAAATCCAGACTATGAATGAGCCTTAAGGTTACACCGTCAAGAGTTCTTTATTGATTTCCATTTGTTTAAGTAATTCTACTGCATATGCTCATGCAGTGGAATTACTTAAGCAAGTACCCCTATTGGGGTTTTGAATGATGCGTCATGATGTGGTTATCCTTGTCTTACTACTGTATTCAGGATGAACGCAAACAAAAGGCAATACAGTTCTAGGCTGAGAATATCTCCCAACAAACAGTTCATTCATGTTATTTTATTACATTACAGGTAGACCTAAACACTGACTTTATTTGACTTAATGGGACGAATAATATTAGCACATTGTACTGCTTTTCAAATGGCTTCCGTGAGAATCCTCAGGGCAGTAAGGGGTTACGTTCTGTAACATTGTACCAGTATATTAGAACAATAGGTCAAACCAAGGGATTACAGGGACTGTATTGGGCCATTATTCTATAGCCAGAGTAGTTGGACATTAGATGAACTGTTAAGCATAATGCTTGACCTTAATGAGTGTTTCAGTAACCCTGTCAAATGAACAGCTAAGTGGGCTTAATGTTGGGGAATTGTGTATTTTACAGTCACTTAAAGTCCAAGCCAAGGTTTCACACAGATCCGCATGGCCCCATCAGGTGTGCGCAGGGCTATAAATTTCCATTTCCATTTCGTTGGACATATAAATAAAAGATGAATGCCTGTGGAGTGCCTTGATAAGAGGCATATGCATTTTTAAACCCCCGTACGTGTCCTCCTTTTGCGAGTGTTCATCCAGTTCAACGGTTTATAGAAGATGCACTTCATCGTATTTGCTGTATGTGTCACAAGGTCATTCAGTGTCTGGGCCTCAGGGGCCTTACTGTGTCACCCAACCTCTGCTCTGAGCTAGCAAGATAAACATATCAAATATGACCTCAGTGTCTCTATATCACTGCAGGTTCCCAAACAATGGGTGGGACCTATTTGTGGGTCGCGGAACCAGTCCCTTTATTTCTATTTTTGTTTTCTACTTTTATTATTATTAAAAGGAGATATAGACAAGTTTCCAGTGTTTGTACACAACGTCAAAGTCGTATGATTTGTCACACATTGCGTTACTGCAGTGAAATTTGTTCTCCGCATTTGACCCATCTCTTGGAGCGGTGAGCCGCAGCCAAGGAGTGGTGAGCTACAGCCGTGCCGCGCTCAGGAATAATTTGATTAGTCGATTTGACCCCCCCAATCCAATCCATTGATGCTGAGTGCCAAGCAGGGAGGCACTGGGTCCCATCTTTGGTATGACCCGGCCGGGGATCGAACCCCGATCTCCCAGTTTCAGGCCGGACACTCTAACCACAAGGGCACTGTCTGGTCAGTGAGAAGTCAGTGATGTTTCCAAACAGTCGCAAATGAGGAAGTGGGCGGCGGAGGCAGAGACCGAGCTCTCGACTCAAAGTATTAATTATCTTTTATTTGTAATTGGGTGCATAATTGCATATAAAATATATATTGCCCCTGAAATACCCCAGCCACTACAGCATCGTTCATGTGAACTACTCTGTCCAAGGTTATTCATTGCAATGATCAAAATTGCTATAATGATCTAGTATCATCATAGCGACGGTGACTGGCTTCAAGCCGGCTGGTGACAGACTCACTATAGCGACTTCCACCATTTCAACAAATAAGCACATACAACCCACTTCACATGAATGATATTGATGTAACCGGGGGATTTGGTGGGGAAGGGGGGTGTCCGACGTTCTGTGACTTCTGTCAGATCCTCTGAGTTCTCCCCGGGGTGCAATCGGTTTGTGTGAGGGCTGAGGGGTGCTTGCTGCTGCTGCTGCTTTCACACCACCGAGACCAGGCGATACATCAGTCTCATAATTTCAATAAATAATCATAAACATACTATTTCACATGAACAATGTTGGTAAAACTAAGATATGGGGATATATACAATATATATATATATATATATATATATATATATATATATATATATATAATTCATTGCAATCGCACCGCGTTTTCATTATAAAACTGCTGTGCTGGGTTGAACATACTCGCGCTGCAATTGGCTTAAAGTTTAAAACCCCCGAGGCGACGTCCTGAGCAGTAAACACCAGTGGATATAAACAGCCACAGGGAGCCAAAGGGAGAGTGTGTTGTTGCAGGAGAACACCTCAGCATCATAATATAGGGGAAGATAGAGGGAAGAAAGGCCAACAAAATAGATTTATATATTACATTTTGGCTTAAAACTTGTCTACATATATCACCTTTAAAAACATTTAAAATTTAAACATTTAAAAAACGTTCATGAATCTAAAACAGAGATTTTCAGAGATTTCATGAAGAAAGCAAAGACAAAGCTAAGAAATACCATGAATTAGAAAACTATTTTTACAAGTTTGGGTCCCAGGAAAAATCTAATTTCCCTTTTGGGTCACAAGCTAAAAAGTTTAGGAATCACTGCTCTATATGTCCCGGAAGTTCCAGACCCACAGGAACATGCCCAGGGTGCCAGCCCGATTCCTGGCAAGTTTTTTTGGGGCTTGTTCTGCCTTTATTGATAGGTTGAAAGTAGATTGACAGGAAAGGGGGAGAGAGATGGGGAGGGAAGACACGCGGCAAAGGCCGTCGGGATCGGGAGTCGAGCCCGCGGCACGTCGTCAGGCTGGCTCAGACTAGGTTGAGCTAACCGTCCGGGCCGGTAATATGCATTACCGGCCCGGTAATGCATTTGCATTTGATTGCATTATTGGCTTTAGTTTATTCTGTTTTTTGTTTACTTCGTTTGTAAATAATTGTAATAATGTTTTTCCTCATGATGTTTTCTCTTGTCTAAATGGACACTTGGTGTCTTTGGGTGACTTGTAGTTCACTGAGAACTACAACTCCCATGAGTTATCATTCAAATTGAAATGTTTTGACATAGGTGTGATCAATCATCCTATCAAGTGATGAACATATTCTGTCCTATGTCACTTTTTGATTATGCCTGAAGAAGGTCAGTAGACCGAAAGCTTGCTAAATAAATACATTGATTGTGCGCAGATCTTAGTGTGTGGAGCTTCCCTTAATTTTTTTCTCATGTTCCCTTTGTGGCTCCAGCACCTCAAGTATTTTCAGTGGATGAGCGGTGGTTCTTTTTCCATCAATATTCATTTTAAAATATCTTACTGTGTAGACAAGTGGAGGGCAATTATCTGGATCGTACAATTGTCCAGTCTATCGTACATAAAGTCCAATAATAACAATCTTCCTTTATGCGTTAGGGAAAATCATTAACTAAGGAAAAATAAACAACGGGATCGTAGGGTTATAGTTTATATTATTTATATAGAGTTGCCACAAATGCGTTGACAAAACAGTGTTCAATCGAACCAATACACTTTGCAAAGTGCGTCTGTCCCTGTCGCTCTCCCTATAAAGTGAAAGAAATAAACAAGAAAACAATCTTAAATCAACAAAACAATAATCACGTTCAAACCCCCCTCCCGCTCCAAACCAGTCCCAAGGCTCCCTGTAGCGTCTTGCATTACAACGTCTACAAACAATAAACAAGCCCCCAAAGTCAACGGTGCAAAGCCACGCTCAGTGCTGTTAACTAAATAATAAAGTCCACGTCCTCTTCTTTAATTGAACGCAGCGTGCCTGCGATAGTCTTTAGCAGTTCGTTATCCGAGTTATCCAAAGAAACGGCTCTTCCTCTCTAAACGGCCAAACAAAAAATACAAATGGGGTACCCCTTAAAGTTTATAATCCAGAATTCCTTTGGTTCGATCTCACCGGTATACAGACTCCATTGGCAGCAAACACCGACTCAAATCCCAACGCCGATCCCCCGACGTCGGTGGCAATTAAGCGGTTTCTTAATTCCCCCGACGGTCCCGACAGTTCTTTATTAAAGGCAGCAGATAACGAGATTAAACGTTGTCAATAATCCGACTGTTATCTGGCGCTCCTCTTCTCCCATGTCGGCCTACACACTGTTTTAGATTTCCCCCCTTTTCCGTGTGTCACTTCCTCTAGATGTAACCTTGGGTGGGTGGCGACATCGGTCTCTGTCACCTGTCAATCACCCCCAGGCTGCACAGATCCGTTACTTTTCTCATGGGAAAGAGTACTATTTTACTAATAGTCAGCATCACATGTCACATTTCATTTCAGAAAAATAATAACATGCACAGGGAAAACAAAGCAGAAAAACATGTGCTATTGTCACAAACTAATATAAACAATAATTGGGTTCAACACATTTTACAGGCATCTAGACTTCTTGCAAGGTTGCAATCTCAAATAACACATGCAGATGAACCTCTGTAGACTAAGCAGGCCTCCACCAAGTGAAGATTCTACTGTATGAATCTGAAGATCTTGAAGTATATGCTGAGGCTGCTGACAAAAAAGTGCTTGAGTTTGCATGAGCTGAGCTAAATAACTATAAATCACTGAGGACACTTGTGACTGCAACTAATTAAATCACTTGTGAGTGTGACTGTTTCAAAATGGAGCAGTAATGTGCTGTGCTCAACACTGACAATAATTATACTAAACAAGTTAACAACATGTTGCCCTTTCGGAAGGAAAGTGTGAGAGTTAGTTAGTGAGAGATACTCAAAAAATGGTCACTGCACATTCTGAATGAATACTGCATACAGTACATCTCGTGTTATGCTTCCACCACCGTGTATTTCACTGAGCATCCATTTGTTGTCTCTGCCAGGCGGAAGGCGTGGCCGAGACTTTCTAGGCCTACGTGAAACTGTGCACACACACTCCCTGGAGACTTTCACATCTGTCTGTGAATACTGGACTACTCGCCCCGGTGCTTGCCCGTTTTTCCTCCCGGAACTTTCCCCAGTGAGGGGGATAACTTTGTAATATGCTATTGGCTGTTTGTATTCTTTTTGGAAAAATATAAAAAGATACTCCTGTGGAAAGGCTATATTATTTGACTTATATTGAACCTATAAACAATTTAGTATTATTTAGTATATGTAAGGTTTTGTCCCCTCAAATGGTACCTCGTCAGATAATCCACATATATCCTACAACTTCTGTGAACAGACTTCACTGTAGTAGCTTTTCATACATTTTATTTGTACTTAGGCTGTTCTGCTGTCATGAAGGTTTATAGTTAGAGAAATTCAAAGTCCAGCCGTCTGCTGTCCAGCCTCTCCCACCCCTCACTGGGGAAAATTCTGGGAGGAAAACAGAAACGGGGCGAGTAGTCTTGTTACCCTGTCTGTTATAGCAGCACCATATTACTCTCCCCCCCCCCCCCCCTCTCTCTCTTTTTTACTATAGCCTATTACTACAGATTTTGTGTGAACATCATGCAAATCGGTACACAGTATCTCTATATAGTCATGTGATCAAGTTTCCATATTCCATCCTGATTGGCTAAGATTGGCTTCCAAAGTTTGCAGGAGTCGTCCGTTTTGAACAAAATGCCTCAATGCCGTGAAACCTTGCAGGCACATATTCCATTAGAGGCCAAGACTTCCCGAACTTCTCAGGCTGCAACCTCCCAAGATAATCATATTTGACCCACCCTGACAAGCATACGAATTGTAGGCATTACATTTAGTTTAACTCGGTTCCACAGATAAACATGGTGAAAATAGCCAAACTACAAGCTCACAAAGCTTCGCACTGCCTGTTAGGCACAGTATTCCACACATCGTGATTGCAGTGCCCGATTGCTGGGAGACTTTGCACATTCCCACTAACCCATGGTGGAATCTCCATCCCAAAATGTTCTAATCTCCTTATGCTTGCGCTATAATAATAGCCCGCTTGTACAATCTCCTACAGATTTGGTCAAAAACTCACAAATCTGTGAGATCAAGATGTAGAAGTTTGATTTTCAGATGACCATGCCGTGCTCCGAGGAGCTCTCTTTTCTACTCATATTTTTTCACTTGCAAATTAATGTGTATTAACTCAGTAACATTCTAACATTATTTGATTTACTAATGAATGTTCATTCTTCACACATAATTTCACACTTAGATTATGAGAACATTGCTTCACAATGAGTCAAGATGTGCTACGTGGCAGTAATAGTGGAAGGCCTGCCTTATAGATTGTTGTCATTGATGCATGCAAATGCGGTGTAATCATTATGAACATCAATTATTAACATAACTATGCATGGATGAGCCTGTGTTATATAGAGTTTATTGCTTCATTTGCAAACACAGTGAGAGTCAGGGTGACCTAATAAGCTCATGCAGGGTGAGATTTGCTGGGGCTGGGGGTATATATGCCGGATATGCCCTCCATTAATGAATTTATCTCCAGTGGGGATATGTTTTATCCGTGCTTCTGGTCAGACTGATTTCCTTATGAGTGTCTGATATGTTTTATATTGTTTTATAATAACACAATTTAACAATACAATAAAACATGTATGTTAAAATGTGTCAACATTTCTCTATCTATCTTTCAACATAAAACAAGGTATTTATGTTCAAAAATAGCATATCAACAACTTCACAAATATGCGTCACAAACACATTTTTCTTTATTTTTTTATGTTTATACAAATCAAACCCAATGTTTGAAATTGTATTTAGGACTACTAAAGGATAAATTAAGTATAATGTCAAGTCTTTTTGGTTCTGGTTCTGTAGTAAACAGCAAATAAGCAAATCAAGTAGAACTGCAAAGATGGGGGAGAATCCGCTATGGCGACCCCTGATAATTAATCACAGAAAGTAGTAGAAGCAAAATTGCACGAATGTGTCTTTTATTACTACAATCGCCAAGTATGGCACATGCACCATTGACATGACCAAAACAAGTGAGCCAGACAAACAAGTTGACACAACCCAAAGGCGGGTTGTGTCATTAGAAAGCCTACTTTCCTTAGTGGAAGCACTCTGAGCCCCCCACCACACGTATAAAAGGTAGTTTTTGACCAAAAGGGGATTATTTTTCCCCCGGGAAAAAAATACTTTTAGTTACTCCACTGCGCCCTCTACCGATATTGCCAAGAGAAAACCCTCATACAGAATATTTTCCCTCCGGTGAAAAAAAATCCCTTTTTGGCCAAAAAGTACCTTTTATACGTGCGGTGGTTTCCACTAAGGAAAGTAGGCTTTCTGATGACACAACCCGCCTTTGTATTGGTAAGAAGCAAAAACGTTGTTTTTATTTAGCGCTAAAGATGAGAGGCTGGTCTGCATATATGCGAGCCCCGGAACTCATCGGTAGCATAGCTCTAAAAGCAACGCATTAGAGCTAGGTACCAGAGCTTGTCCAAAACCACTTTTCAGGAAGTGGAAAAAATAACCAGTTCCAGTGAATTCCATTCAGTTATTTAGTCACACTTCCTATTTATATTTTTCATTGGTTAACATAATTTATGAAACCCACAGGCAAGCTCAAACACTTTACAGATGCTGCTCATTCCAAGAAATACAACCACTGAATTCAAAGTCAAAACACAGTTCATTTACAAGCTTGTTTTAAAAGCAATTGGATGGCAGATAATGTGTGCACCACAGAGCACTCCTTTCTACTGTGGTTATTTATTTATGTATTAAATAAACATTCATTTCCATGCATTTTTTTCCGTTTGTTTTTCCTTAATCTTTATGAATGAATAGAACACAAACGGCCCGTGATCTTTTAGAGTGGTTCCTAAGTGTTTCCCCTAGTCACCAGGTGAATTAGCACCACATCACAATAGAAGTAGCCCCATGGGCACTTTTAACAAAAAGCAGGATAAACAACTCACAGGGCTGGAACCGGTCGGGTCCCACCACAACCAGCGTGCAGATAGCAGAAACTCTACCGCCCGCTCCGTCGAGGCACACACAAACAAACAAGCCCTAATACCACGACTTTCACAGAACAACATAAATTATACAAACCAACAGACAACTAACCTGTGCGGGGCGGCGGTGGCTCAGGGGTAGAGTGCCTGGATGGTAACCGTAAGGTTGCCAGTTCGAACCCGGGCTCCCCCAGAGTTACTGTCGAAGTGTCCTTGAGCAAGACACTGAACCCCTAATTGCTCCCGATGTGCTAGTTGGTGCCTTGCATGGTTTCCGCTGCCATCGTTGTATGAATGTGTGTGTGAATGGGTGAATGTAATGCACAATCTCTGTAAAGCGCCTTGGATGTATTGTATATAGTCATAGCACGCCATAGTACATATGTATATCATAGTAGTGAATATGTATAGTTGTCTCCACCAGGCCGAAGGCATGTGGGGAGAGTATGTTTTGCACTCCGTCCGTCCGCGTGTCCGTCCGTCCGTCCGTCCGTGTGTGTGTCCGTCCGTCCGTCCGTCCGTCCGTGTGTCCGTGAACAGCTAATCTCGGCCACCGTTAACCCGGTCGATGCCATATTTTGCACACACACTCCCTGGATGCCAACCATGAACCTCTGCCCCAAACTTTCCAGAACGGCCTGTTATAGCGCCACCAGGAGGCCGCTTTGTGCAAAACAAGTTTTTGCACAGTACACCTACAGATTTTGTCCAAACATCACGCAAATTGGTACACAGTCTCTCTGGAGCCATTCAACGAAATGGGTTTTTCACATTTATCAGACTCCATCCTGATTGGTTAAGATTGGCTTCCAAAGTTCACAGGAGTGCTCAGTTTCAAACAAAATGCTGCAAATCATGAACACATCGCGTGATTTCCGTGAAATTGTGCACCCACATTCCCATTAGGCCGAGGACGAAATGCCACATGAACAATTTCAACTCAGCCTCAAGGTGGCGCTATAACTGGCCGAAAAGTGTTTTTACCTCTAACTGCACGGATCTGTGGATAACCTGGTGGAGACCTGTGCCCGGAAGGGCACTTTTTCTAGTTTATTATGTATAGTGTATGTATAGTTTCATCATATAGATATTCCACTGTTACCTTCTTAGCTTACGCATGTTTCATGATAAATGCTTTTATGTGATGTATTCCCATGCTTTTGTTCTTGCTTAAATGTAAGTCGCTCTGGATTAAGAGCGTCTGCTAAATGCCTAAATTGTAAATTGTAAATTGGATAAAGGCGCTATATAAATGCACCATTTACCATTTAACCTGTTGCTCTCACAAGAATGCTGGCAAAAGGATTCAAGGTAGAAGAGGGTTTATTTGTCACTCACTTTGCCTGCCTGTCAAATTTGTTGGAAGGTCTTCTTACTATTAAAGGGTGGTCCTTTAATAGTGCATACAGACATAGGATTTCCCCCTTTCACATTATACTGTAAGTGACCTAATGCCTCTGTCATGTCGAGCCTGCAGGCTTGAGTCAGCAGTTGAGATTTTAACGGTCTCTCGACTCTCATGCGTGCAACCTCAGGGCCCCTTGCCACTGACCCAATGATCAGATAAACGTCGCTGTCGGGCAGACTCCTTATTGTATCTCCATGTTTCACACCATTGCTCTTCTTTCATCTTTGTGTTGCGTTCTCCAACTGTCTCCTGTAGGCTGTTTCATGGTTGTATCAGTGAATTTATTTAGATCTTCCTGAGATTGCGTTAGCTCTCTAACATATGTGATGCTTTGGTGTACAGCACTTTGGTCAGACGTTGGCTGTTTTTAAATGTGCTTTATAAGTGACTTGACTTGACTTGACTAATGCAAGACATTATTCGGTTCATGCGGGATGATGTGGAACAAACTTGATGACTACATGCCGGCATTCCGACATACTGTACCGCCATTTCGGCAGGAGTTTCGACAATTCCTTGTGTACAGGGTTTGATGAGGGCCCAGGTAGGGCCAGGCCTTAAAGGTGTATTGAAATGAAAAATATGTTTTACACACATTTAGACCATATCCGTGGTCATCATATGGGCAAACAATGGATGGCAATTTTACTTGAAAAAAACCCTGATTGGTTCAGAAACTAAGATCTTGCTGTGTGAGGCTGAAACTTCAACATAAAAGGCCCCAAAAAGCCATTTCACTGCACCTCTAATACTCGGGCCTGTTGAGAACTGTAGTTTTTGCCGGCCGCCGGGCGCGGCTGCACTAATGGCTTTGGGGCGGGCCCGTCTAGAGTTTGAATGGACAGGTATCGAATAGGAATGACGGGTGGGGAAGGGATCAATGTCAGAACAGGTCAGCTCCATATATGGAGATCTAAGGGTTTGAGATATCCATATATGCAGATCTAGGTGATGATCCAGTCTTCTCCATTGTATGGCTATCTAGGGTTTGATGAGGTCAGTGTTTTGATCTTCATATATGGAGATGGCCATATATGGAGTGTGTCACAAGGCGTGACGGACTGACGGTGATATATGGTGGCGTGACATGTCACGAGGCGTGACGGACTGACCGTCATATGGTGGCGTGACTACTATGCAGGTTTTCATAGTAACCTGCGACCTAGTGTAAAGGCTGACAATGCACTGTGCTTGACTACTTGATTTTGGAATTGGAACTTGGAACATACACACTTAAGTCACATTCTCACCTAATACGATCAGTGCGTATGGGCGGAGAAGTTGGGATTCTTGCATATTTCATTTGCTGCGGTTTGCCTTCACACTGGCTGTGTCAAACGCAGCAAGGAAACGCAGCAGGGAATTGTATCAATGTGTTCAATTCATAAACTATAGCCTACACAGTGAAATCTATGGTGTTAAAATTATACTCATAATGTGCATGTGTCGTGCCGTCGGGGACAGCTGGACCTCCACCTCTCTCTCTCTCCCTCTCTCCGCACGCATCCTTTGGGCATAGACTCTAGACTTGAATTGATGAATGTACTCGACCACATGGGCTTCTGTCTCCTCATTCGACCACGTCTATCCACGGTAAACGAGACATCTTTGCGCTGCGTAAAATATGCCTTCTCCGTCTCCAACTGTGTTTAGCTCCTCCTCACCCGCCACATTGTTTTCTTCATGTCCTTTGTTTGCATTCACACCTGCACCGAATTGTAATCAAGTGCGATTGGAAGTGAAGGGAAACCCCCGTTTTTGGTCGGAGCAAACGAAGCACACTTTCTGACAATGTGCAGCAGGATTCGTTTTAATCGCAGTAAAGCTTTCTGGTGTGAAGGTCACCTTACATTGGTTAATTTGATTGTTTAGGTCAGGGGTTTTCAACCTTTTTATACCAAGTACCACCACAGAATATATCTGGCTCTCCAAGTACCACCATAATAACTGATGTTAAAATATAGGAGCGTTGGCCCAGGCCGTAGCGTAACGGTCTGGGCACCGGACTGGTGATCCAGTCGCGGTGTGCCGCGGGTTCGACTCCCGGACCCGACACGGCCTTTACCGCATGTCATCCCCCCATCTCTCTCCCGTTTCCTGTCAGCCCACTTTCTATCCCTTAAAAAAAAAAACAATAAAGGCGTAAGCCGCAAAAAAATATCTTAAAAAAATATATATATATAGGAGCGTATACCTGCCTCATCCTATTCAGCTATTAACACAAGAGGAAAATGTAATTTATACCTTTTTTTTTTAATTCCCAATCCAATTTTGCTGCTGCTAAAACTGTCTAATTAGTCTAATTAGCACAACTGATAATATTTCTAATGTGATGAATCCATCCTCAAATCTTCTATTAACGGCTAGGTGTGCTGTCATGCTCATTTCAGCACAACTGGAGAGCCTATTTCAACCAATTGCTTGGTTAGAAGAACTAATTAGTTCTTCTAACCAAGCTAGAAATATAAATATTTCATTCTACCTTTGTCTTTTTTGGGCGACTCCTCTGAGTACCACCAGAGGGGGGCTCAAGTACCACTAGTGGTACTAGTACCAGTGGTTGGGAACCTCTGGTTTAGGTGATACACATTTGTGGATACCAAGTAGATCTTATAAAGACAGGTTTATAGTGTGTGGTTGCATTATAGTACATGTAGTTGTAGATGGTCTACTCCACCGGCCAAAGGCGGGGCCTTCACAATTCCATGTTCCTTTTCACTCTACTTAAGTTGTCAATGCTTAATTGAAACCAAATATAGTTTAATCCAATCCTCTGTACCGTTTAGAAAAAGACAGATAGATGACATGTTAAGATCAATTAGACTCTAAGATATAGGATCCATCTACATCAGGAGTGCTCACACTTTTTTGACTTGTGAGGTGAGCTACTTTCAAAATGACCAGATCTACCCACCAATGTTTTGCTGAAAATAGTTGTACCTGAGGGGGCTTTGGAAGAGCGGTGCTGGCATTACATAATAAGACAGGGGGGGAAATGGAATTGGTAGTGTTTTCTTTATTTTTTGATGGGGTTTTTTATTTTATATTTTTTATGGAGGGACAGACAGTAGGCTGACAGGAAATGGGGAGAGAGATGGGGGGGTGTCATGCAGTAAAGGCCGTCGGGATCGTGAGTCGAACCCGCGGCACACTGCCAGACTGGATCACCAGCCAAGGTGCCTGGACCACTGAGCCACGGCCCAGGCCTGTTTTCTTGTATATAACTTTGTAATGTAAGGCCCTGTGCCAGATGGTATGCTTGGATCTGAAAACATATGGAAATAATAAATATATTAAAATATCCTATAGCCATTAGCCTACTACTAGTCTCGTGTATAGCCAGACAACTATTCTACAATCTTCGAACGCTAGTCTGGAAGTACACCTCCCAAAATCGGAGTAAGGAAGCTTCCATTTCCATTCACGAAAATATATTTTCAAATATCTTTAGATCTTTTTTTAGTTTTTTTCCCATTTCCATTTCTGGCCTACGTTTGTACAGTACGAAGTCCAACATGTCATGATTGAAATTGTCAGTCTCCTCTCTAGAACAACTGTGACAGGTCTTTACATAAGTGCACACAAAAGGTGTCCATGTTTGTTCAGAAGTTCTCAAGCGAAAATCTAATTTAGGTTGAGTAAAAAAAATACGTCTAATTATGGTTGGAGTGTTTTCATTTAAGGAGTATAAGGCATCTAGCTAAGAGAGTGGTAATTAAGGGCATAATTCTATTAAGACGGGAACACCAAACAGGGCTGGTATGATGGCTGAGTGGGACTTCTACCCCATATGACACAATATATGGGATTTAAAAATATCTGTCCAAGAATCTAGTAAGCGAGGACAGGACCAAAACATTATGAGTTACACAATGTTATTGTCCACATCGGTTGCATATACATAATTTACACCAGAGAATTCACAAAAGACACTACGCATATTGACAAGAAAGAGACACTGTAGTGTCCGCATATTGAAAGAGACAGCTGAGAAAGTAGTACAGTCAGCTGGGGGCATTAAGGACACTGTGGCCTCAGGGCATGCCATTTATTTTTACAAGACACAATACAAGGCCAAACTGAGGGTCGAATGTGGCCATGGCCTTTGTGGCCTCCCTTTGTGGCCTCCCCTGAAATCCCTGCCCTGGACTCTGCATTTCACACAGGTCATATAGGACAGTAGTTCCCAAAGTGGGGTCCGGGGACGCCTAGGCGTCCTTGAGGGAGTTCCAAGGGTTTACCCAGTCAAATGACAGTTAGGAACCATAATGGACCCTTATGGGTCTGTAGAGAGCGTAGAGACCCTTATATATGGGTCTGTAGAGAGTGTACAAATGGCTCAGAGTTAAATTAACTTTGATTTTAACAATATACTGTACATTGCCGTCCCAGAGATAGAAATGCCATTAAATGGGGGGACCGTAGCCTAATTCAGGTCAAACCGGGGGCCCTTGAAATGACAGGGGGTCCCCCAAATTGACACTTAAGTTATTAGCCTGCAGACCCCCCCCATTTGTAAATATAATTATGCCAAGGACCCCCATCCCATAAGAGAAGGCTCTAGCAGTGATTTTCAACCATTTAAGGAGGAGATGCAATTGTGTGAATACATGGTAGGCTAACCATTGCCCATCCCATCCCCATGCATACCAACCTGTTGGACTCATCTCTGCCTTTCCGTTGATATAGAATAATGCATTCACAATAAATATGCATCATCGACGTGATTAGGCCTACTAAAAAAAAAGTTTGGTTTCCAGTTGCCGACCGACTCTATTAAATATGCACGACCCATATTTTATTGGCATTTGGTGAAAAAAGAAAAAAAAAGAAAAAAAAGCTTAGAATACGACCGAGTAACGCCAGGGCTCCACTGGGCGCGTCTGCGTCGTGTCTCCGTCAGTGTCGGGAATGTTCCCTTTTAATCAATGGAGGGTGGCTCCACTGCCCGCGTTGCGTTGCGTTGTGCTGCGTTCGGTGACTAAAAAATTGTCCCGGTTCGTTTTTTGACGCACGCGTCCAGTCATGTATAACATTTTTTTGCTGACGCGCAGTTTTCAAAAGCCCGCGGTGGTGCACCTCTAGCGTGACGTTGACGTTGTCATGACGCGATGGAGACGCAACGATGACATGCGTGATTGCGTGGGGGTCTGCGAGTACAGTGACAGAGACTCAAATGTGTTACTGTCTGTTACCCATTAAATCTGCGGGTCTGCTGCTGACTTTACGCCACTTTTTAGATGCGCTCCACAGTTATGCTCAAATTAGTGCCCCTAAAGAATTCTGAGGCAACATGGCTGGAGACGTGGCAGCCAATCAGAACTGCTCGACTAGCCAAGCCGTGCAGACGATGGGATGTTCTGGGTTGTTGGCAACTGTGACAGAAATAAATTAACCAACCTCCAACCTTTTGGTATGTGAGTGATGCAGCACTTTATACTTTGTTTTGGAGTTGAATTAAAACTCTAAAGCATATATGTCAAACTCAAGGCCCGGGGGCCAAATCAGGCCCGTGAATGAATTATCTTTGGCCCGCGGGATGATATTGAATTAGTATTAGAACTGGCCCTCTGGTAATATTGTAATAATACTACAAGTCCCACAATGCACTGCGAGTGCATTGTCACGTATCGAGGGCCCGCAAGCGCAAGCATGCGTCTTCTCTCCACTATTGATCAGCAGTGAAAGTATATCACTTGTGGTCAACTTTCAGCTACCCCTCTACACAAAAATGGCCCGTGTGTTGAAACACAGTCCGGCCCTCGACTTGTACCAATTTCTTTATTTTGGCCCACTGTGTATTTGAGTTTGACATCCCTGCTCTAAAGTATTCAACCAGTGTGTGGACATTCTATTCAAAGTTTTCAAATGTTCAGCTGTAGGCATACAGTGTTATGAGTACTTGAACCATTCATTATTTAAAAGATGGTATTTCAGGCAAATATTGAAGTTATTAAAAAAGAAGCCTATCCATCATTGCCGTAGGGAAAAAAAAGAAAAATAATCCTTGCTACCCATCCTTCCCACGAAAAAATAAAATAAAAATATATATAATTCCCACGCTGTGGGCACTGGCAGCGTGTTCCCTCCTCCGCGTCATCAGTGCCCATACCCGAGGCGGGGGTTGGCGAAAGGGCCTTTGTGTGGAGTTTGCATGTTCTCCCCCTGTCCCCTAGGGTAGATACCCTCACAAAAACATGCCGTAATCCTGGTCTCTAAAACTACCTCCCCCTGGCCAGCCGGGGCGCCCGATGGAGGGGAAAGGAACTGGTCGGAATAACGTGTCCCTTCCACGTGCTACGTCCGGCCGGGGAAATTCCCCTCTGTCAGGTGAAAAGAAGCAGCTTGGACTCCTCATGCATAGAAGGAGGCATGAGGTCAGTCCGCTGCCCCCCCAGGTTGGCAGAGGAAGTGTAGCGCCCAGGATTACATTAGACAATTGGCACTGGGTGAAAAGAAAACTGGGTTACAAAATCGTGGGATATTATTTTTTAAAGGTAATAAAAAAATAAAATAAAATAAATTCCCTACCTACTCAGCCCAAAAATGACAGCCAATCGGAAACCAACGTTTTCTTTTGTTAGGCCTTAGCCTTTCATTCACAAAGATGATGAGCCTCTATTCCAGGGATATTCAATTGGCGGCCCGCGGGCCACATGCGGCCCGCGGAGCGCCCCCTCGTGGCCCCTGGAAGAATTTTGAAAAAGAAAAAAAAAAAAATCTTTTTTTTTTTTTTTTTTTCTTTGAGAATAATAAGAGGGATAATAAAAGTTACAGGTATGGTGTGTGCGATATTAATTGTTTGATTACCATAATGACGGTAATCATTAAAGGACCACTTTTCAACCTATCTTCATATAATAGGTCCTCACTAATAATCATGATAAAATGACACGTTTTTTTCTACTCGGTCTGTGTCACATAGGAGGGCTGTGGGCAGTTCAGAAACCCACCCAACAGTGACATCAATGGAGAATCCAAGCTAATAGAAACTGCAGGCTTTCTAGTCCTGAAAAGTTGCAATGCGAAAATGGAAGCCATCATTCTCACAATAATAAACCCTGTTAGGGTCCATTTGGTTCCATTTGTACACAGTTACAGTTACAGACCCATAAGGGTCCATTTGGTTCCAAACCATCATTTCCCTGGGGACCCCCTGGAACTGCCTCCAGGACCCTGGGGGTCCCCGGACCCCGAACCCCACTTTGGGAATCACTGCTCTATGTAATCTGATCTTTATAGTCTGATAAACTATTCTCACGTAAATAAATCTTGTTAAAAAAACAATCTGCCTAACGATGATGTCACTGGTGGTCGTGGACGGGTTTCTGAACTGCCCACAGCAGAGTGAGTGTGTGTGTGTGTGTCCGTCCAGTCGTTAATGTCAAAGCAATGCTGTTTATGCACTGTCAAATAGGTCTAGGCCTACATCTATTCTAAGGTGGCATATACCTGTATAGACATATTATCCTGCTCATTACTGTGCGGAAATATACATAAATCTTCGTGTTTGAGCACAAAAAGCATTTTGAGAACCCACAAATTTCCGCGCTTCGCGCGCACACTGTGCGGCCCCCCACACACAATAATTCTACAGTTGTGGCCCCCGGCCTAATCTAATTGAATACCCCTGCTCTATTCACATGCACCTCCTCCATAATGAGATGATGACGGATAAGCCTCCATCCATTCACACAATTTGCACCTCAGATGACATCTTATACTGGCGTACTGTGGCGTCCTCAATTGTGCGGCGGTGAATGGCAGACCACCATTTATTCACTTACAACGGTCCCTCCCTTTGTACTGGCGTCCTCACTTTTGTGATCACTACTAACATTGACTCATACAATGCATTGTGAATAGTGTATGTACCATTGTGGCGATGGATGAGAGGATAGAGAGCATTGCAAGCTTTTGTACATGATTATATTTTTCAACCCATTTAGGCCTGACCTAAATTTTTCAAAAATAGCAGACCTACAAGCTCGTAGCGCGCCACTCGGTGGCACGCTATGAGCTTGTAGATCTGCTATTTTTCAATAGCTAAAGCATAGCATAATGCTAACACCTAAAGGGGTTCACTATGTAATGTTTTAATTGTGCAGGCGCTGAACCCAAAATAACAAACCCAAAATAACCACATATCAAAGGATAATTAATAGGCTTCCCTTCAGAGACTTTATTTTTGGCATCCGCCTGAGTGACATTTGTGCAGAAAGCTCTTCCTTCTGTCCTCTTCATACAAGTGAGTAGCTTGTAGTGAACAAGTGAATGACTTCAGAAATAGTCTAGGAGAAAAACACAGCACTGGTGGAGTCAATCTTTTATGTAGAATTGACAGAAATGGTTAGACAAATGCATTATGACACATGGATAATGTGTATTGAGAGTACAAAGAGGCATTTTTTGAGGTAAGTGGCAGAGGAGGTGGGCGATGTTGGCAGGGGTCTAAACCACAGGCTAATTGCATGTTTATTTCATTTTTAATAAGGCATGTCAAGTCATTCGTCTATGCCTGTGGAGTCTTGCCATTGTTTTTGTAGTTTTCTTGCATTCTTAACAAGCCCTTATCAAGGACTATTATGCAAATTTGGTAGAAACTGACGAACCTATTTTTCAGGAATATGACATTATTCATGATGTTGTTGGTGAATAGAGTAGCTTAATCATGTGTAATGTACAGATGGTTAGTCAGAGATGTAAGTAATGCTTTCCCTGCACCGCTGACTGCCTCGAATTAGTTCTTCCTCGCTGGAGGAATAGTCACACACCCTGCTTTCCCATCAGTTCTGTCTGCGCCATCAGAAGACAGTGTGATGTCACAGTAACGCAGGGAGACCAAAGGGCTTTTGCTGTGATATATGTCACAGTCTGACACTTGTCAACTCTGGATCAACTGGTGAAACTTTTCCTTCTTTTGTACACTGTGCAAAGTGCACTGCTGCTGTGACTACAATATCCACCAGACACTGACTAAACACAGCTGACTAAAAAAGATCCTGTTTGCATAGATGCATTATAAGAAAGAAAGAAGAATAGACTAAACAAAATGTGGTGTAGTACGCGTCATCAACAAATGGCACCCGAACAGATCATCAAGAAATAGCTGTCTTTGGAGAAAATGACACAGTTACAGTAATAAGACTGGCACTGGTCCTGGCAGTGCAGAACCTGGCAGAATGTGTGCTGTAATATTCTATCTATAGTTATAGTAGGCGTGAGCCTTTTGTAAAAGAGAATCCGATACATCTGTCTTTAATGTTCCATAAATAATGCTCTTCTGTATTTTAAGGTGGAACGATAAATAATAATGATTCTTCTTTGGTAACTGCATCAAATTATTGCCTTTTGATTGCCTATTTTAAGCCAATACAATTCTCCTTCTAATGTTGACATGCTTTTCTCTCTCTCTCTCTCTCTCTCTCTCTCTCTCTCTCTCTCTCTCTCTCTCTCTCTCTCTCTTCCCCCCCCCCCCCCATAACTAGGCTATACTAATCATATTCTGACAGTCCAGTTTAATGTCCTCCTGAGAACTGTCTGTAAGATCACATAGACTGTAATAGAGTAGTCACCTACTGTAAGTGGCTCAATTATGGCAGTAAACATCAAGAAGTGAACATTCTAAAGTGCAGTACTGTACAGTATAATACTGGAAAAAACGTCAAACTAAAAAGACAGAAATAGCATTATGAAATATGAATGCATCTGCATTGAGTACAAACTATAAGTACTCAAAAGGAAGAAAACAAAATCCATCTGTTCAAAAGATACGAACACAGGCTTCTCTCCCGTTTAGTTTGTAATGCATCTAAGTGGTAAAATGTTGTTTTCCCAAACAACAGGTGGGTGTGTTATGATGCAGTATGAGTATAGAGTACCTCACCACATAGGGAGAATTAGTTATGCCCCAATCTGCTAAACTTCAGTGTGTAGAAGCTTGATGTAGGAAGAGACATCATCTCCTCCTCTCAGATCCATTTGCCAAAGGATTTAACTGAGTCCACACTCCAACACACTCCAAAGCCCTGACACACCACAGCTGTCATTTGGGACTTTACTTCATGACCACTGCAATTCCAAATGTATTTTAAATTCCCTGATGAATGTCAGGTAAAAACAATACAGACTGGGCAAAGTATGACAAAGCATTGACTGATAGTTACTGCTTTTTTCTGTACATTCGTTTTAAATTGCGGACCCCCTTGAAAAATTGGGGACCCCCTTGAGAACGAGATGGTTCATCTCCAGGGATTGTTCCTAATAAAGAATTTCAGAAACACAGATGGTCTTACTACATTCTAGTGACTAAATGGTGGTGGATGGCTGGTTTATTTATGATTGGTTAAAGTGCTTACAAGGACTTTGGAGCCTGGCTGACAGAAATAGAAACTTAAGATTCATATTTAATTTGGCTTTTGTTCTAGACTAGAGGTAGGCCTACTAGACACTTTTGATTTATAGTGAACTTTTTACATTTTCTTTTCTTTTTTGCTGGTGAAAACCGATTAAATATTCTGTTTTTTTTAGACCAATCCGATATGGCATTTTTATGGCCGATATGGCCGATTATGCTACCGATAACATCGTGCATATACCTAATAAAATAATCTTCTTCTCCTTTGCAGGGAGTGCATACCGAGAGTGCATAGATAATGGGACCTGGGCTATGAGGAGCAATTACTCCAGCTGTGAACCCATTTTAGAGGAAAAGGTTAGTATCCAGAAATCCACTGCTGTATTCCTCTCATTATGTACGTAGATGTAATCAGCAACAGACATGCTTTCCCTGGGTTCCAGCCTGATTCGCTGCGTTCCGCGGATCTGAAAATGTCACTGCGCTACTAAGTCTGGACAGAGGCTGCTTTTGATTCGCATTTCATAACGTCAACTGTTACGTATAGCCACGTTGTTGCTTATACGTCATCAGCCAGCTCCACTTTGTCCATGCTTCTCACTGTTGGTGAGAAAATAGCGCCGTTCGAGACTTGAGAGTAAAAACCTACGGTAAAAAGTAAACGTAGTCCACTGTCAGATTCAGTTGTACAAAAAGAGTTTAGTGAATGATAAGGGGACGTTACAGGACAACAGCAGTAGCTGTGTGAGGTGAGTTTAGTGAATGATAAGGGGACGTTGCAGGACAACAGCAGTAGCTGTGTGAGGTGAGTTTAGTGAATGATAAGGGGACGTTGCAGGACAACAGCAGTAGCTGTGTGAGGTGAGTTTAGTGAATGATAAGGGGACGTTGCAGGACAACAGCAGTAGCTGTGTGAGGTGAGTTTAGTGAATGATAAGGGGGACGTTACAGGACAACAGCAGTAGCTGTATGAGGTGAGTTTAGTGAATGATAAGGGGACGTTGCAGGACAACAGCAGTAGCTGTGTGAGGTGAGTTTAGTGAATGATAAGGGGACGTTGCAGGACAACAGCAGTAGCTGTGTGAGGTGAGTTTAGTGAATGATAAGGGGACGTTACAGGACAACAGCAGTAGCTGTGTGAGGTGAGTTTAGTGAATGATAAGGGGACGTTACAGGATAACTGCAGTAGCTGCGCAGTGCGCATTGATACGTCAAACTGGTGTTTTTCCTCAACCCGCACCACAGCGAATCAGACTGGAAGCCAGGCTAAGACATTTCCACATTTCCTTATCATTATTTGAAAATGCTATCGCATAATGCAAATAAAATTAATCAGATGTGTTTTATTGCATAAAAATATTTTTTTCCACTCATGCATAGTGCAGTTGTACACTACATTTTTACACTTTGTCTGTGCGACATCACAAATAATACATTATCTTCCATTTATATCCTAGAACACTAAACCTGGGTGATTTTCACCCGGACAATGATGTTTATGTGGTTTTTCATAATGTTGCTGATGTCTGAGGTGTGTGGGTCCTTGGGTAGCTTCATGATGCTCAGTGGCATCATAGGTTTGTTTACCTGCTCACATCCATGGCTTTTTTCTACAGGCAGGTGTTCGGGTGAATTTCGCCCGGGTTTAGTGACAGAGGGTAAAACTAAAAAAAGGAAATGCCATAGAACTCCCAAACAGGGCTTTTTGAGGGGCACTAGCTCTCTGTCCTAACTCGTGTCACATTTGCCATTGACAATGAAAGGAGAATTTACGTCATATGTGTCTGAGCAAATCAAATCAGAGCCTAATCACAGTCTTTGATGATGTACGATGATGAGAGCACTTCACACGGGGGAGATGTTTTTGTACTAGACCATCCTCACATGTCCCAGGAATGGGTGGACCAAAGGAGAAGTTTCCAGCTCCATAATGGTTTTTTTTAAGGAATATTTAAAAAATAATACTCACATTTTTCACCGGTTTTACGATAGATTTTTACCGATTTTATGATATTTTCTTTTGGTGTGAAATTTCATGTTGAAATATTAAAGAAGATTGCCATGTATTGCTGTACTTATTTTTTATGGAATATATTACATCAGGTACCCACCCGGCTGGTTTAGTGATGGTGTGACAAAAGTTGGGTTTAGTGTTCTACAGTTAATCTACTAATTATAGGTGAAACTCCCATATCGTATCTAATGAGTTTTGGCCTGATTACCTCTCCTCATGGCCCCTGATTATGTGGTTCATGCTCTATTTCCATCTAATTTTAAGCAGCGACAAAAGTGTGTCAATAACAGATTCCTTTCTGCACTGCCATTTTACCTGCTGCCTCCCTTGATGGGACTTCACTGTATACAGTGTACAGTATACTCATTAAATGACAAATTATGCATATTCGGCATACGCCAGCATACTGTACAATAGCACAGTAGAAACAATCCGGAGAAATGTTTTGTTAGGTTACCTTGGTCTCGAGTCTATTATATCGCTAGAAGCTCCAAAGTCAGAAATGAAGCGCGTAGTACTGTATATCCATCAGATCAAAACCGCGGAGAGCCGCCCTGGATTAGGAGAGACGAGGTATTCTTTCTGCTGCCGCGCTAACAGCTATTCGAACGGTAAGCTAATATGAAGGCAGAGCGAAGCGACGGGTGCCTTAGGTGGCTCACTCCAAAAAAAAAATGAAGGAAAGAATTCTGAATATTCTTCTCTCGCCTGATATCATTGATGTGTACACACGTCCTATGAACGCGTCGATTAGGTTCCCTAGGGCGCGTGCACGGAGCCGTCCTACGCACGGAAACGGTTAATGCATGCACGCTGTACACCAGGGATGGGCAACTTTGACGATGGAGAGGGCCACTATATTTCCACACTCACTCCATAGGGCCATATATTATTGTCGTAGCAATTTTTTTTGCTAGATTCATATTTTTTTTTCTATTTTTGAGTTTGAATCCTGAAAATTAACATTTTTATGTAATTTCAAATGCCTTTAATTATACTTGTGTTGAGCAATGAGCTACTAATTTAGACTGAAGTAATTACAGCGGGTCATGTTTTGCATGTTGTGGAATTGTAACAGCTGAAACCAATATTATATCAGTATTCTGACAATAACCTGAGGGCCACATTAAGTGAAGTTGGGGGCCGCATGTGGCCCCCGGGGCGCCAGTTGCCCACCCCTGCTGTACACCATTGCCCATTCACGTTGCATTGAAGTTGGCGTGTGTTTTATATTGCATGTCATGTCATGTAATGAAAGGATTCATATTGTTGTCTCTACAGAGGAAGTATCCCATGCATTATAAGATAGCGCTCATCATCAACTACCTTGGCCACTGCATATCTGTGGGCGCGTTGGTCGTGGCCTTCATTCTCTTCTTGTGCTTAAGGCAAGTACACAAATAGTTGCCTTTCGAAATGTTTCTCATGCACAAGTGGCCACTTACAAATCAATCACAGAAAATCATGCAATGCTTTGGACAGCTGTGCTTATCATTAACTTGTTTATGTCAGATGAATATATATATATATATATATATATATATATATATAGCCCCCCCGCCTTCCCGTTCAGCACTGAGAGAGACATCCAGACTTGAGAGACACAGTACTGTACATATGCCGTGCTGTGCATTTCAAAAAATCATGTTTAGCCAACATGACTCCTTTCCATTTTCCCGTTTGCAATGCACACCCATAACCCCCCCCCCCCCCCCCCCTCACTCACTCACGCACACTCGCATGCATGCACGCACACACACACACACACACACACACACACACACACACACACACACACACACACACAAAAACTATTTCTGGGACGGTTTAGGCGGATAAACTGTAAATGTGCTACACACAATGCAGAATTCACCATGGCTCTGCATGGCTCGAGGTTGTGCATCTAACACTGACAATTATTTTTGGGGGGGGCTGATTTATACTGTAAATCAGGCCTCATGTCTGGTACAGCAGTGGTCCTCAAAGTGGCGTCTGGGGACCCCCACGGGTCCTTGAGGTGGTTCCAGGCGGTCCTAATGAGTTAATATAGCATCAAAGCCAGTTGAACCACTTTAACCCTGTTTTACACTAAGGCAATTTAGACAAATCTTAAAAAGATCGGAAACATTTTGGAATTATTTAAAATGGATTTCTTCTCTTCCGGGAATCGCTGCGCATCACAAGATCCTTTCAGATTGGGGTCTACGGCCAAATACTGTATCACATTTGGGGGTGCTTGACATGCAAATGAGAACCACTGCTGTACAGTACACGGATCAGTGTTGGGAGTATTGCATCATGTCTACATGATGTAACAGTACAGACTATAACGTATGAGTCTTGCATACTGTACAGTAGGAGCTAAATTATGGCTATTGTGGCATTCTTCTCTGTTCTATTCAGCCTTCCCTTTTCCATTTCATAGTTCCCTAATCCCTTTGTGCTTCAGTGTGAAAGTAATGCATTTACTATAATACATATATATATATATATATATATATATATATATAATGCATTTCGTGGCACAGAAAGTCATATTGTAAGTGATAGTGATATTATCTAATATACTATATTATAGCACATTATGAAAGTAACTCCTGAATGAGCTTACGCTAATAGATCATTTTGACATCTCCTCCACTTGACTTTCACTATAGAAGCATACGATGTCTTCGAAACATCATCCACTGGAACCTAATCACCACCTTCATTTTAAGGAACGTTATGTGGTTTCTGCTTCAGTTGATTGACCACAACATCCATGAGAGCAATGAGGTAACAACCATGATTTATAAGTGTTGTATGCCCAGAGACTTGAAAGAATGAAAATAGCATTTGTTTTTGCTTCAACCTTTTGAGTGACTAAATTACGCTTTCTCTTTCAGCCCTGGTGTCGCTTAATTACCACGATATACAACTATTTTGTGGTGACTAACTTTTTCTGGATGTTTGTTGAAGGATGCTACCTTCATACTGCCATTGTGATGACTTATTCAACTGACAAGCTTAGAAAGTGGGTCTTTCTTTTCATTGGCTGGTGTAAGTACATCTATGTTCACAATGTGTTTGAATTTGAGTTAGACATGCTTTCATAAAACTTCTCTTGTTGGCCAAATGTCACACTGTTATTACTGTTAGAGCCATCATTATTTTTGGTTCCAGTTCATCTTCTTCTCTGCTCTTGTCATTTGGTGATGATAGATTGTGAATTGAAAATTGAAAAATGTCCACCAAAACAGGGAAAGGAATTATTTTTGAGATTGAAAACTAAATTATGTGTCAGCTGCCTACACTTGCTACAGAAAACTAAATTACCAGTCATTCTGCAGACATAATAATAGTCAAAACCAAATAGGGCTTAAGTGTTAAAACTGTACCGTATTTTACTGGGGACCCCTTGAAACCCCCTCAAGGACCCACTTTGAGATGCACTGGTTTAAAGGATGGATTGTACGGGTCGGATGGTATAAGCAGTGAAGCGTGGACAATGGTCATGTTTGCGGTTATGCATGACTTCCTGTTTCACACTGATAGAACGAGCACTGGGGGAAAAATATGTAGGTCATGTTAAATTGACTCACACCAAACGTCTTCAGAATAAACGGCTGTGAAAGGAAGTTCATACTAGCCCTATGAAATGGAAATAGCTAGTATGAACTTGATTGGGCACCCATAGAACCGGGGGGCACAACTACATACATCGTTTGATGTGACGCTGCATATTATTATATTCCTGCTATTCTAATTATATTTTGAAATCTTGGGTGACTCCACCTTTTGGGCAGTGTCAGTGTCAGTGTCCATTCTTATATCACTCTTTTGTGATCGCTAATTATCATCTAATAGGACATGAAAGAAGTTCTCTTCTCTTCTCTTCTCTCTCGTGTATGATCCTCAATGATGAAAGAAGTAGAACAGTTTAAATGTCTTAACACTAGGGAAATTATGATTAGCCAGGTAAAGTATGATTGACATCAGGTGTGCTGTATTTAACAGTGGCGGAAAAAGTACTCAAATGTTTTACTTAAGTAAAAGTATTGATATTGCAATATAGAAGTACTCCGTCATAAGTAAACGGAATTCTCTGGAATTATCTGGAATTCAAAATGTACTTGAGTAAAAGTACAAATGTATTAGCATCAAAATGTACTTGAAGTACCAAAAGTAAAAGTACTCATTGCGCAGAATGTCCCGTTTCAAGTTTTCAAATGTATACAAATCTTCTGAAAATAGCAGATCTACAAGCTCACAATGCATTGAGACACATTGTGAGCTTGTAGATCGGCTGTTTTCAAATGGCCGAAATGTATAGGGCTGAAGTGGTTAACGTATGTTTTGTAATAATAATCGAAATCTACAAAGTACCTAGTAACTAAAGTTTTCAAATAAATGTAGTGGAGTAAAAGTACAATGTTTGGATCCAAAATGTAGTGAAGTAGAAGTGAAAGTATTGGAAATACTCAAGTAAAGTAATAATATCTCAAAATTGTACTTAAGTGAAGTACTTAAAGGTATATTCAGTGATTTCACTTAATTCAAATATCACTTATTTTTTTGTTTTGTTGTGATAATCCTCCCTACTATAGAGTGTGCTGGCCATATAAGGAGTTCCTCCCTGTCCCCAGTTAACCCCTGGGGGTCAAAAAACCCTCAAAAGTTTTTGACTCTCTATCCTGATTGGACGAAAGGCTGGGTCCCACAGCCAAAAACGAAACCTAAGGTTTTTTGAGTGAAATCACTGAATATACCTTTAAGTAAATGTACTTATTTTGTTACTTTCCACCACTGGTATTTAAGAGGTGGGGGCAGGAACACACTATACAAATCTTGCTGTGTTAAAAAAACATATAAAATCACATGGCTCTAAAAATACACGGTAAAATGGCATCCTTTATTGGTAGAATTTAGTGGGTTGGAGCTGGGTTACATTTTTCATTTAATTTTATTGGTACTTGACCTTGATTTTACTGAAGCAGTTGAGTGTGATTGTGTACATACAGTGCAGCCTTTACCATACATACAGTATAGTTAAAGGAGAATTCCATGCTAGAAGGCTTTCTTACCTTTATTTGTAATTGTTAAGTCCCCACCAAAGAGGTCCATGTGTTATTTTGTGCAAAAGTGCATTATTGGCTATTTTCCCTACCATAAGCCCTCAATGAATTGAATTGAATTGCATTGAATTGAATGGGGCTATGGGGTGTTGTGCTAATTCGCTTATTTCCATCGCTCACATTTTTTTATTTTAATATTATACTCTCTTCATAATGTAAATAGTATCCCAAGCGGCACACTTTACTACTTATTTCAATGGAAATAAGCGAATTAGCACAAAAACCCAACCCCCATTGAGGGCTTATATTAGGGGAAATAGCCAATAATGCACTTTTGCACAAAATAACAACTGGACCTCTTTGGTTGGGACCTAACAACTACAAATAAAGGTAATAAAGCCTTCTAGCATGGAATTCTCCTTTAATATGTGTGGGAAGGTTCACTTACCTTCCGATTCGATACGATCTCGATACCTATGGTGCTGATTCGATTTATATTGCGTTTCTTAATTATATTGTGATTCAATGATTGTTGCGATTCTATATTACGATATTCCCCCCAAGTTACATTGCCTCGAGTTTAAAATCGATTAAACAAAATCGTGGCATTACAAAACGTGATATTTGAGTGAATCGATTATAATCTTTTGCCCACCCCTACTAGTTTTAGAGCTGTTAATACTGCTGCAAATTAATATTTTTTGTGCAGATTTCCTTTCAAGATGATAGCCTGCCTTACATAATGTACAATGTATAAGTCCTCTCTGCCACAACTCAAATAATCCTATTTATTTCAGGCATTCCATGTCCTATCATTATTGCTTGGGCTATTGGCAAGCTATATTATGAGAATGAACAGTAAGCATTTACGCTAATTATTCATTGACATTGAACAATACAAATTAAACACAGAAATCTTTTTAAACACTGATTTTCATATACAATTATTCTTTATACCAACAGATGCTGGTTTGGCAAGGAGCCTGGGAAGTATATTGACTACATTTACCAAGGGCCTGTTATTCTTGTCCTTTTGGTGAGCAAAACGGGGGAATTCAACTTTTCACTTAACGTTTCACTTTCCTGGCCAGTAGATGGCTGCAGGTGTCCACCGCACACTGTAATTACGATAGGTTTGTTTCCAGCTGGAGACCTGTGCTGCATTTCCCTGCCCCTCTATTATATACTTTATCAAAAGCATCCATTACCTTGGCTGGTAATGGCCCGTCTGACTCCCGATCCAGACGGCCTTTACTGCATGTCTTCCCCCCATCTCTCAGGCAAAAGGCAAAAGCCACAAAAACAAAACATAAAAAAAATAAGCATTCATTGATATCATAATGCACTGTGTCAACATGTATCATAATCATATACGGTTGATTTATTGGCCTACAAGAGACATTTACTAACAGTCAAATCGCTCTATGGAAATGAGAATTTATTGTATTGTCTATACTTTCTTATTGTGCACATGAATTACCAGTCCCAGAACGGTGATAGAGCTGATCATGACTCACTACCCAAATTTGCTGTCAGGTTAATTTATTAGAAATTAATCGAGATTAACGTTTATGCTTATATTCATTCTTTACCAGATAAATTTCGTGTTCCTCTTCAACATTGTACGAATTCTCATGACCAAACTGAGAGCTTCTACGACATCTGAAACAATACAGTATAGGTGAGTTCCTACTGCAGATGATTGCAGTACTTATATTAATTAAATGTCTTAAGCCATTCTGTACGTTGAACCCCTATTGGTGTTTTAAGCATGATGTTATACTTTAGCTATTCAAAAATTGCAGATCTTCAAGCTCATAGCGCGGCACCGAGTGCCGTGCTACGAGCTTGTAGGTCTGCTATTGTTGAGAAATCGTGGAAATGTGGGGCAAATCTTTGAATATATACAGTATTCTTTCAGAGCGAACGTTTTTAGCTCAAATCTTTGCTTCTGGGGGAGGGGGGGGGGGGTCCCTGGAACAACAAATTTTCATATGGGGGTCGGTGGCCAATTACATTTAATTTTGGGGGTGAAAAAGGTTGAGCACCACTGACATAGAAACATAGGTTTTTCAGAAGACTGTCAATCCTATATTGGTTCCGTCAATCAGCTGCCAAATATATGGCCCTTATACACTGCACCAAACAAACATTCTGAATGGAAGTGAAGTTAACCATTTTATATAAGGTGGCCCATTGCTCATTATTATAATTATTTATATTTTTGTTATACTGTACCATGCTATTATATGTTGTGATTTGTATTCATGAAAAGAGAGCAAAGACATGCACAACATGCACAACATCCCCAACCCCTCTATTTCTGGCACACAGCGCCCCTACTGGTACTCATAGTCATATACTGGTGCTCATTAACCAACACGTAGGCGGACACATAGGTACATAGGTGAACACGGACATTGCTGTTCCTTGGAGTGGTTGCACCACTCAAAAATAAAGAAAACGCTCGCACACTGAGGGCTCCAATGCGAACGCTAGAGGCGGAATCAACACGAGACTGGTGACGTATTGTAGCTGTGCCACAGCGCAAATGTAAACACAAGCTAACAAGACTACAACCTTAGAGTATAACTATAATAGAGACGTCACCGAGAGGAAACCCCGAGGCGAACTGGACATAGTGGCCGAATGTGGTATTGCAGCTCGAGCCTGCGCTGGGCCGTTGACTATCATTGCGCACGTTCATGTTATTGGGGCAATGACACGTGAGCGCTGTTGCATACGTGAACGTGTGCAATCATAGTCAACGGCCAGCGCGTTCACGATTTGGCCCAATCCATCCCAGAATGCACTCTGTTCCTACCCGGAAAGAGGAGTGAAATCGCCTCATGCGCTTTTGATCAACTTAACCTTGTAACACCCTTTTCTATGTTACCAAAAAGCATCGTTGGGACTTACAGGGTTAAGGCAAGTGGATGGGAGGAGAAATCCGGTGACGTCTCTATTAATATATATACTCTAAGACTACAACACGAAATTATTATAGAGATATCTGATTTTTGTCCCACTGCTTCCGGGTTCATCGTTTCTGCTTGAGAGAGACCAGATCAAGGTAGGAGGAGGGAACTTGTGAACTCAAATTCTGCCGCAATCTGGCGGAGTCAGGTTACATAAATGAAGGATAGCTGTGAAAATGATTGTAATTGGGCCATTCATTAGTTTCCAAAAGTTATTTCAAATTCAAACTATGCCATTTCTTTCCAAATACAGGCTCACATTATTGTATGTGTCTGAAATCATTGTTCCAGATGTCTCTGGGCTTATCTGTCATTCTAACATTGCATTGGTGTTGCTGTTAGGGGTTCTGGGCAAAGGAGATTGTTTTTGTATTAAAAAAAGACATATTGGAAGCAAGCACAGGTTAGATGTTATGCACTATTTGCAATTGGAAAAGATAAAGTTTGAATTGAGAGGGAGTGAAGACAGATTTTTCAGTAAGTGCACACTAACCCCTCCTACACAATAGATAACATAATACAAAATTGGAAAGGAAAATACATAAACTGTAAAAAAAAAAAAAAAGTAATTCAGTTGATATACCCCTCTAAGAGGGAACAACAACTTATTGGGAAAGTTTGAGAGCAAGAGTGTCTGTCCTGTTGTCTTTGTTTTGTTTGTCTGACTGTTACCATCTGTCACTGTTTGTTTAACAGTTTTTTGTTTGTTTATCGCATTTATATACTTTTATTTGTATTGTATCTGGAACATGTACACTACCTGTCACTATTATAATTTTTTAGTTTTATATTACTTACTCATTTATCTGTCAATGATATTCTGAAGTTATGTAAAATACAAAATGTCAAATAAAAAAAGTATTTTAAAAAAAAAACTAAAAAAACATAGTTTTGTATCAAGCTTTGTCGAGCAACTACACAAACGCTTAGAAGCAAACAAATGGACCGATTCCAATATTTGTTTCACACCCATCATCCCTCCAAATGGTCCAATAATAGGACCCAGGATTATAAAAAAAAGTAATTCCCATTTTGTTTGGTTTAAAGCAAGTTACTGTTCAAATGCATTGCTCAATATTAATGTAAGTATACTTGACCAATAGACTGATTCTGACTCAGATCTGTGCCATTGCTGATATTCTGGCTTCCAATTCAGACATCGCAAACTACTGTTTGCATATCTCCAGATATGGCTGGGCAACATATCCATCCATAACAATAATGGTGATTTGAGACTATACCTTCTCTGTCCTTTCAGTCTCCTCTCTGTCCATCTTCATAATTCCTCTACTGAATTTGACCGACTTTTTTGACCCATGGTTGAAATGTCTCAACAGAAGAGTAGGGAGAGAAGAACCTCTCCAACCAATGTAGCTGTGTTTGTTCGTTATATCGCATTAACATACTCTATTACCATACTTTAAAATATTGTTTTATACATTCAAATAAGTCCCGTATTGTAGCTTTGAAGATCATTTTGAGGAATGACATCACGATCAAGTGGATGATGGATGCAAGGACATTTTCATCACTCACACCCCGATGTTTTATATCTCTGTCTTCACAGGAAAGCAGTGAAAGCAACGTTGGTGTTACTACCCCTGTTGGGAATCACGTACATGCTCTTCTTTGTGAATCCGGGGGAGGATGACATTTCCCAAATAGTTTTCATCTATTTCAATTCCTTTTTACAATCGTTTCAGGTGAGAGTAATGAAGGCTGAAGCAAAATGTGAGATCTTCAATCATATGAATTGTTCAGAATTTCGTAATTCTGAACATCGTCCTTTCGTAGAGTTTCAACACTCAACCTTTCAGATAATGAGCTCTCGAGAGGAAGAGTCAGTTGTAATATCATGTCGTCACTGTCGGGTGGAAACCAGTGTTGTCTTTGGCATTTTAGTTTAGTCATAGTCTTTGGAATAAAACATTTAGTTTTAGTCACGTTTTAGTCACCTGAAATGTTTTAGTGTTAGTGTAGTTTTAGTCGACTAAATGTCATAAGATTTTAGTCGACTAAATTTACAGTTGATTTAGTCGACTAAAATGTATTTTGGCAGACCTTGATGGTGTCGTAATGGCTGATTTTACACTTGCTGAAAATAGTGTAAAATGACTTATACTAGATCTCTTCTCCACTAGTCCCTTCCTAACATTTTAGTCTCGTTTTAATTTGTTGACGTATTTATCTTTAAATACTTTTAGTCATCATAGCTTAGTTTTCATGTAGTTTCCATGTAGGTTTCGTCAGTGAAAAAGGATAGTCGACGAACATTTTTCGTCATAGTATTAGTCGACGAAATCAACACTGGTGGAAACAGTGGTAGAAAAGGGACTCAAATGTTTTACTTAAGTAAAAGTAACTATACTTCAATGCAGAAATTCACTGCAACGTAAAGGTCCGGAATTCAAAATGTGTTGGCATCCACATGTAAAGTACTCATTGTGCAGCATATGTCCCAGTAGATTGTCTATTTTCAAATGGCCCGAAAACCGAAATGTATATAGGACTGAAGTGGGTAATGTATTTTTTTGTAATAATAATCAAAATCTACAAAAAGTAGTAACTAAAGCTTTCAAATTATTGTAGTGGAGCACACTTACTTACTTAGTCCTCTTGCACTTCAGGGCGCGTAGAGCCAACCATAGCAACCAGGTCTCTCCATCTGGGTCTGTCATGGGCAAGGTGTTGAGCTTGTGCCAATGTCACGTTACATGCTCTAAGTTCCTGGGCTATTACATCCAGCCATCGTGACGTGTTGTGAGTTTGTAGATTAGGCTACATTTTTGCGTATGATGAAGTAGGCTCAGGGGCATAAATAAAAAATATATTTATATAAAAGCTTGAAATATGGAGATAAGAGGCTCCTGCCCGACAGAGATGATATTGTCAGAGCATATACTTAGTGGGGCGATTAGGCTAAGTGGGGACATGTGCGCCTGATGTGCTCTCTGTGGGTCAGCGGTTTCCGCTAGACAATTTTTTAGACAGCCACCATGACTGGCAAGATTCTATTCGCCCGGGCCAAAGGATAAATTAATAATCGGCCATAATATATTAGTGTTTGTTTGCAGATACTATGCATGGTGCAGTTAACCACCGCCGACCGATCATTACACAAAGTGTAATATTATCACATTACTGCAGTGCTTTCCACTTCATCACAGATGCAATATGTGCCTGCCTTTATATAGTTTATTGGAATACCAGACGACTCGCCCCTTTACCAACTCTCCCCTCGCGGAAAATGTTAATGTAGTTAACAGTTAATTTAGTATTTCCCACCCTCCCTGAAATCTGAAATTATGTATAGTAGTCGATCTCTATACTCTGTAAAATCAAGGAAGAATAACATGAGACAGAGACGGTGACTGCTTAAGTTAATTTAGGACCTTCTAGAAGTTAATTTCGTTTTATTAAACACATTTCTTCCAATAATACCTTTTATATAATCACCAACATGAATTTATGCTTGTTATTTACAGCTAGGTAGAGTAGTGGGGCGAGATGGAAAAGGGGCGACCGTACCTGTTACCGTTTCTTGAAGCATATATCTACTCCATCATACAGGTGTCGCTTGCCAAAAAGAACAGAATATAAGAGGATGGATGAGTGATATAACAGTACAAACAAACAGTTTAATGTATTAATTGATTGCTCGGGCCACGCATTAAAAGTAAATTAATCCACAAAACTAACGTTTTAGTTTGTATCATTTGCATTCAACTTTGACCCCTCTATCACATGGAACTATCTTTTTTGTGCGTAGTGATATGGACACAAAAAACCTAGTTCCGTGTGATAGAGGGGTAAAAAATGAACGAAAGTTGCACTAATATTTTATAAATAGGTCAACAATACAAATGACGTTAGTTTTGTGGGTTAATTTATTCTTAATGCTGGCCCCCAGTGCCCCCCACAAAATGACTGGAACTACTTTCACCAAAACCAGAGCAGAACTTCCACCACGGGACTCAGGCAATCAATTAATACAGTTGCAACCACTATATTAATGGCAAGTATTTCATACAGTTTAAGTTAAAAAAATCTGAACTATCCCTTTAATGCGCAGTAACTTACATCATCAGCTTTTGTTTTGATGCAGGTAAGGTAGTCAACGGCAATGTGCCACCAATTTGTTCCACCACTCCATTGCAGTGCGTCTGATGATTTAGGCTGATTTGCCAATCAGTGTAAGCTCCAAAATAGTGAAAATATGATGTTAATGCATGGTTGTAAACCACATATTGTAATGTTTATCAAATATTTATCAAATATATCTTTAACTTCGTCAAATCATATTTTCCCAACCTGCCACGCTGGCCGGCCGGCTGTTTATATTTTAATGGCCGATTGATATTTTAATCTGAGCGGCATATATCGGTTAACAGAAACTGTGAGTGTTCTATGTGTGTACACACAATGGCTAATGAAGGTATCTGAATCTTCTATCTTTCATTGTAAAAAATAATAATTAATTTGATGTAATTAAGTAATTATCACTGTATTTTGTCTTGTTTTTAGGGCTTCTTTGTGTCCGTATTTTACTGCTTCCTCAATGGAGAGGTGAGTCGATCGCCGTCAAACATTGCATGCCCACTTCCAGTAGGCAAAGGAAGACACTAGGCCCCCAAATCTCTATAACCCATTTAGACCTGAGGACGATTCAGAAAACCCTTTTCTGAAAAACCTATGTTTCTATGTCAGTGTTGCTCAACCTTTTTCATGTCAAGGGACCCCCAGAATGATCTGTATTTGGCCACGGACCCCCATCTGAAAATATGTTCACTGTGACAGAATATATATTCCAAGATTTTGCGCCACATTTTCAAGATTTTTCAAAAATAGCAGATCTACAAGCTCGTAGCGTGGCACTCAGTGCTGCACTATGAGCTTGTAGATCTGCTATTTTTCAATAGCTAAAGTATAACATAATGCTTACAACACCAAAAGGGATTCCCGACCGTTAAACGGGTTAAACGGATTCATCGTGGGTCATATGATGAAAACATGTCCTCTGAATGTTAACCTGCTTCTTTGGATAGACCAGGCCCATTTCTACTGAACTAGATATTCTGCAATCTTTGTCACTACTATTTGTCTGAAAGTTGGTACCCAATACCATACCCTAACTGGTAACCCTTCATTTTAACTACCAGGTAATTACCTGGTAACTACATGGCAATAGTAGGTTTTACCTGGTAAGTACCCGGTAACTACTATGTAGTTATGCAGTAATTACTAGGTCATTACCAAGTATTTTCCCTGACAACTACTAGGTAATTACCCTGTATGTATAACAATTTACTGTATAATTACCTGGTAATTACATGGAACTTACCATGGTGAATGACCCACTAGTTGCCAGGTAATTACCAAGTATTTTCCTGACAACTACCTAGTAATTACCCTGTATTTATAAGTATTTACTGTGTAATTACTAGGTAACTACCCAGTATTCATAAGTATTTACTCTGCTACCATGCAAGTTACCCAGTAGCTACTAGGAAATTACCAAGTATTTTCCTGACAACTACTAGGTAATTAACCTGTATTTATAGGTTTTTACTATGTAATTACCAGGTAACTACCCAGTATTTATAAGTATTTACTCTGCTACCATGGTAAGTTCCATGTAATTACCAGGTAATTATACAGTAAATAGTTATACATACAGGGTAATTACCTAGTAGTTGTCAGGGAAAATACTTGGTAATGACCTAGTAATTACTGCATAACTACATATTAGTTACCGGGTACTTACCAGGTAAAACCTACTATTGCCATGTAGTTACCAGGTAATTACCGTACCGTAAAATGAAGGGTTACCCTGTAACTCTGGAATCATAATTATTAGGAATGTTAAATGGTGCTTTTATTTAACTGTAGTGCTTTATACAAACTCCTTTACAATGACGCACGCACGCACACACGCACACACACAAACACAACCACGTTTTGTAGTCATTTTGAATGTTTTTGTAGTCATTTTAAGATCGTACAGCATATCATCATGTCAAAGGGGGCCAAAGTGGCAGTAGTAACATCTTCATTCCTCTGTTAGGTGCGCTCTGCCACGAGAAAAAGGTGGCATCGCTGGCAGGACAATCACTCGCTTCAGGTGCGAGTGGCGCGAGCCATGTCCATCCCTACCTCGCCCACGAGGCTCAGCTTCCACAGCATCAAACAGACCACAGGTGTGTGATCAGAGGAACGCGCACCGCACAGGACCCCCCTGCCCATTTGGAAGGAGCAAACAGATGAGTGCACACAAAATGCATTGGACCTTCACGCGTTGCTTCGTCGTTTCGTGCAGCGCTTAACCCCAAAGTGATTTGTATACAGGAGACTGATTTCCAGAAATCACTGTAAAGTTCACGATGTCTCTCTCCAGCATGGCGTACGGTACCACATACGTTGGACTGGATTATTTGTAGTGTTTGTTGGAGCGGATGGATTTCTCACATGGATTTCATACTGTTGAGAGCCTTATACAAGACCGCACTTGTTGTTATTACTATGGTACGGCTCATATTACAGTAACAAAAAAGAAACTGACGAAAACTAAATGGAAACTAAATGACAACTAAGCTATGATGACTAAAACTAAGACTAAATATATTGACAATTTCGTTAACAAATAAAAACTAGACTAAATGTTAGGAAGGGACTAGTGGACAAGTAAAGGTCATTTTATACTTGGTTTCATGCTGAAAATAGCTGATCTACAAGCTCACAATGCGTCAAATCAGTCATTAACCCATTCTGACCTGATTCATACGAGGTTTCCACTGGACACACACTGGTTGATTAACTCATTCTGACCTGAGATCAGATTCTAAAAATGTCAGTCGTTCTTCGATTTTTCAAAAATAGCAGACCTACAAGCTCGTATCGCGCCACTCGGTGGCGCGATACGAGCTTGTAGATCTGCTATTTTTAAATAGCTAAAGCATGACATGATGCTGACACCAAAATGGGTGCCCGCCCAGAATGGGTTAAGACGGCATCAAGGCCCGCCAAAATACATTTTAGTTGACTAAATCAACTTGTAGATTTAGTCGACTAAAATCTTATGATATTTAGTCAACTAAAGCTAGACTAATTATCTTGTTAAACTATTAGCCTTTAGTACATTGTACAGCTGTCTGCTCCGTAATTATGTAATATGGTGGGAGCATGTAACCGTAATAAAGGAGAAAAAAGGTTTGTGCAATTTGACATTGAAATATTCACATTATATATTTAATTTAATTCAGGGAGCAGATGCTGAAATGAACAGTGGAGCTCAGAAGGTCTGTGTCAGGTATAGGCCTGCATTAAATTGCAACAACACACTTGCGTGTTTATTAGTGTCATGACAAAAAAATGCCTTGGTTGTTCTCAGACGTGTTACTTTTGGATTTAACTTTATTACAACTTAACTTGATTCTCAAGTCATGATCTTTGCATAACAAGCAAGGCTATGTTGTTTTACCTCTAGACAAATATAACTCCCAGACAGTGACATTTTATGTTGCTTTAGGCAACATATTGTTTCCGACAGCGTGAATTAAAAGTCATGGGTTCTGCCTATTAATCAGACACAATCAGGCACATCCTCTCTATCCTTTTTAGGTTTTAGCAATCAAGGTTATATGTTCCATTCTGGTCAAACAGAGTCATGGTGCTGCTATTTTGGTCACTGGAAAGGCTCTAAATGAAACACAGCCTTAATTAGTACAGTATCATTGGTAACAGAAGTAGTAAGTATAGAGGGCATGCGCGTGGCATCATCATACCCGGAAGTTATGCGGGAACGCCTACTGAGTGGAGAAATAAAACGACTTTCTGGCCTTCTAGTCCATAGGCCTACATCCAAACAGAAAATGTCTTATCTGATTGCATTAATCAACGTTAAACTCACTGTGCCACTCGATTTGCCACACACTTTATGCATGCGCATACCCTCTATAGAAGTAGCCCAATTTATTGCCAATATGGCTGCTGTACAGTGTACATAGAGCCATTTAGCGTTTATAGTTAGGCTACTGTACAGAACATGCTACAGTAAAATGCATCATTCAATAATTATTTATTGTCAACTGTTTTTTTGTATTTTGTACAAATACTGTGCTACAACATATGACTTGCTTTTGTGTTGCTGTACTGTTGTTGACCATTCAAAATAGGGCGATCCATAACTTATTTTTGTGAAATGAAATAAAATGTTATTTTGACCAAAGTGTACGGTAGAGTAGGACATTTGTTATACAATATAGCTAACGCAACTGTAGTGATTGTATTTGGTGGTCTCCCTGCTCTCTATTGAACAGTGTATATCCAGTGGCCGGATAGGACCACCACTGGTTGACAAGATGTATTGCATGAAGCTCAAAGTGCAATATCTCCTCTGCTCAAACCGGATCTCTGACGTGGCTCAGCTGTGCAGGGGACCAGGATACCAATCACTAGTCGTAGGACATCAAAGTTATGGATTGCAGCTTATAGAGGGTATAGCACGTGACATCATCGTACCTGGAAGTTATGCGGGAACGCCCACTGAGTGGCAAAAAACTACTTTATAGCCTTGACGGCCCATTCATCCAAACAGAAAAGTCCTGTCTGATTGGATTAAACAATGTTAAACTCACCAACATTGCAGCTGTACGGAAAGCTTGAATTATCCTCTTTCTATCTGCAAAGTTTTTGTTTCATAAAAATCCACCATAGAAACGTTATGAGCTACTTTCTGTCAAGAAATGCCCTGCCTTTGATTAAGTGTCAGAGTTTGGAAGTGCTTTGTTTTGGAAGAGTGATTTCCAATGAGCGCTTCCAAACTCCAACACTCCATGCTGCTCAATGTTTTGCCACTCAGTCTAGATGAGTGGGGCGTGTCCTGATGGGAAAATCATGCATGTGCATACTCTCTATTGTGTGGGTTCAAGTCTTGATTGTCAAATGAGTTTAGATATGAAATATTTGATACCACACTTCCATGATGATCATCATGGGAAAGCAAACAAAACCAGAATATCTGTGAAAGGTCTGTGAAATAATCTCATATATATAGTAGGCTAACAGAAAATAAATAATTCACCAAAGAGACAAACCATGTTTACGTGCATATAGTTTACTGTTTCCACTGCACTGTGGAGACCAAATCTTAACATTTCTCCCTGCGCTGAAATGTTTTATGTTTGTGATGTCAGATTTAATAATTTATTGTACATTGATACATTTGACCTATAATGACTTTCTTGAAACTCATTTGTTACACCAACCCATGTTGCCTTATAAATAAGTGGAAAATGCATTGTTTTTGTGGACAAGAAAATTATATCTCTGCAAATCACGTATTGGTTATGTGAGTGATATGCTTTTTTTTTATTGTACATGCACATAAAAAAATAAAATAGATACTCTTCTACATGTTTTTAAAGGATTCAATGGCATCAGTATCTTTTTTGATGATGCGTTGAGGCCTAAGGATTACACAGATTGAGTTATGCTGAGCTGTAGAACTCTAGCCGTGTATTGCACTAATGGGATGTTTTCCTGATGCACATCTAAGATTTTTGTCTTCTGTTTCAAAGCATTGCATGACATGAGTTAAGTGTGCCTTAAGCCTAATTTATACTTTGATGTACAGCCGTATTGCTGGCCAAAAACAATGTAGGCCTGATATCCGGCAGTCATACAACAAAGTATAATTCATCAGGTGATTATCTCTGTGATGGAAGTATATGATAGTCAACTGTTGTTGTTATTTCTGTAGTGCACAGTTCTTTTCCCAAACAATGTTTTAGTCATTGGGGTATTTTAAGACGGGCGAAATGAAAGCGTTCCTGCTTGGTTATGTAATATGCATGTGGAGTTTCACATGGCCCTTGCTAAAGGCTAGGCTAGGGTGAAGTGGAGCAGAAAATGTGTGCTATGCCCAGACCCCTCCGGACTCTCTTATGTATGAGATATACAGTACATCCCCTGACAATTAGCTGGGAACAAGATGCAGCCCAATAAAGGTTTGCTTGGACAATTAATCATTTTGATGCTTGGCAGTTGTATTAGGGGCAGACTGAAGATCTGATGTTTTGAAATCTACTCTGCTACAGGCAAAACTGCACATCTGCACTCCATCTTGACTGTCTCCCTCAAGCTGTAGGCCTATTAAGCTTAATTTCACCAGTCATTAATTTGCAAGCATTAACGTGAGTGACTGAGTGACTGAATCAAATTGTTATTTTCGTGTCATGCCACTTTGGCCCATATGGGATTATATGACACACACATGTATCAAAATGAATGGAAAACTGACATTTTATAATCCTTCCTGTTCATATTAATGTCTTGCCTTATTATACAACATAAACAAACATACATAGACCTACAGTATTTGCTCCAGCTCTGATTTGGGCACATCGTTTTCTGTACCATATTCAGACATGCTTTATCTCACAATATGTGCAGAGCTATGGTTTTCACCATATATCCAATTTATTTTATTACCTTAATCTCTAGCAAATATGTTTTCACCTGCTCCAAACGTATTCTCTGGATTAGTGGAGCAGCAGTGTCCTCTACTGGTTATAAAGGAGATGTGTAGCTATTTTTCAAATTGGATCGATTTTCATTTCCAGTCGTATTTATAGGATAATTCATATTACAGCAATGTGAGTATTATTTTATTTACCCATAACACCAGAGGGAGTTCAACAACCATGTGCAACCCAGATTCGGCCCAAACAAGGGACTACATTATTTTCGCTCCTAGTATGCCACTAAAATGTGGAAGTGGAACGCGCCCTACCAACAGACATGTGAATCCCTTGACTCCTCACACCGCTCTTAAATGGCACCTACGGATGGCTGCAATTCGAAATATATATAGCCCCCGTAAAACCTGAATCCTCCACCCACCCCCTTTCCCCTCACTGTAGGCTATAGGCCTATGTGTTTTCCCCTTTTTACCTCCTCTATGATGATTTCCTAAATTCCTGCTTTTGGCTAGAAGTCACAAGTGTATATATTTGTAAGTCTGTTATGATGAAATGAACATGGTGAACCCTATTGTAAACAAGTGTTTATGCATGGTGTCGTGCACTGTCGTCCACAGTTAACAGTTTTGTATTGAGTTTTGTAATTCCCCAATCTGTAAATAAATGTACTTCAATCAATCAATCAGCCTATTGCGGGCCTATATTATCTTGCTCGTTGTCGTTGCAATGCAGTTCCAGTCTATTTGTTTTTTTAAATTTCTTTAAGTAAATTTTATTCAAAGCGTTTGACATATGCAGTTTTCACAGAAAGAGAATACGACTCTTCGTTTTTTTACATTTTCTCCCACAACTCCTTTCCCAGTCTGTTCCAGTCTAATTTCCCAATTTACAATCACCTGCTGCCGGTACAACTGTCACGTCACGGGCCACCTCATTCAGCAAGTGGCAACCGAAGGGCGCGTTCGGCTATGCGCACCGGGAATGTGGTCAGTTTGTTGAGTGTGGTGGGCGGTCAGTAATGACACAGCGTCATTACATCCCAGAAAGGCAGTCTCTTTGATAACGATGAAGATGATGACCTGTTTGCTACCACTAAAGTGTCCAGGTATTCACATGGAAGCAATCAATAATAATGATCATTGTGCACTTACGTTAATTAATAACAGCTGGTAACTTCTGACCAAATCCTTTGGGACAGTATAGTATAGAGTATAGTATAAAATGAAATAAACATGATGGACCCGTTACAGGTCCATTTGGTTTGATGTTACGCTCTCTAGAGTAAAATTATTGTTAAACATGATCTGCATTGCTTAATTTAAAAGAATCTACACAATGTAGAAGAATGATTATTTTGATCAAGGTTTGCTATATCAATACAGCATGGAATTGTGGACATAATCATGAAGGGACATTTCACCGCTGGAAGAAACTGCAGTCACTCATTGTAGTAGATAACAGTAGCACAATTTGAAATGTGCATCCTATGGCCAGAACAATAATGTAGTCTGTGTGTTTGACTGGATTGCTGAATTCCTAAAATGACCATAATGCTTTGGTGCACTGTTCCTCCTTGTGGAGAGGGGGAGGGCTGTCTTACTGAGACAACGTGTAGTCCAGGAAGGAAGTGAAAAACACATTATTTCACACACGAAACAAACCCAGGAAAGTGTTTTCTTGTGTCCTGAACATCATTAAAATAAGATCTGGTTGCAAAAGGGGTGAAGTGACCCCCTTTAAGTCTTGGGTCTGAGAGGCTAAGGGCCGATTCATACTCCTATTTTAGAGCCGAATAAAAGTCGGTTCGGCGCTGTAGAGCCTACAATGTGACGTCATTTGAGGTTCAGGGGGGCGGGTACCGTCCTAAAGTCGGCTCTTCGGTGCTACTGAAAATTTCTGACGAGCCGAAATCATTTCGGCACTACAGCGCCGAAACAGCAGTAAAATAGGAGTATGAATCGGCCCTTAGAGCTCCAATTTCGTCTCAGACTTTACCCGCAGCGCGGCCCACAATTCAGCCGTTGCCCGAAAATACTAATATAGGAGCTTTATCTGTCCCTTAATGGTATTTTCGTCCAGCGTCACCCGCTATCTTTTTTGCCGACACCGGTATTTGCGCCTAGAGGTGTGGTCATGGGCGTGTTGGCACGCTTTCCCCTAAATTGCTAATTTGGTCACACACATTTGGGAAAGCGACAGTGGAGTTTAAAATCACCCGTAACGCAACACTCTTCCATGGGCTTTAGACCGTAAGGCTATGAAGCAATATAGCACTAACGGATAAGGGATCTATTTAAGGCAATGGCATGACGTGGACTGGTGATTGGTTAAATTTGGTTTAATTATTGTAACGCCCAAACCACACCTATGCATAATATAACGGGTAACGGAGGTGTTTAAGGGATTTAGACAGGTAACCAAAATACCAACTTTAGTGGGGAACACCCTTTCCCCACTCCTAAATCCCCAAATAGTGGCTTTAGAAAGATGAGACAAAAATGGAGCCCTATATATCTCATCAAACGGTGGGCCGTGGCTCAAATTAATAATGGAACTTAATATGAAAAGGGTTGAAAACCAACTGGTGTATTAACGTCTCCATTACTGTCCTTGCTGCAGTCAGAAGAAACACCACAGGGTGGCGCTGATGTTTGAAGATGAGGGTGGTGATGATGATGACGATGGTGGTCAAGGATCTCTGTTCGTTTCCAAACCTGCTGATGTCATCAGTGCTGCCACTTCAGCCAATCAGGTGAGTGGGAGGAGTCCATCCTATCTGGATCTGTGCTTCTCAAGGTGTTGAGGGGTCCTTAAGGGGGGGTTCCAGGGAGTCCCCTAGCAAAACCGGTTAATAATGCGTTAATATGAGTATAACCACTTTAACTACTACTGTGTACATTTGCTCTTCAAAATAAGATCTTGAAAGAAATTTGGAACAACGCAAACCATGCCAGTCTTGCATCTTTTATTTTGGAGTGCCGCTTCATCCATTTAGTTGGTTTATGAGTTAAGTTATTATCAAAGCTGAGCACCTACTGCCTCAACCAAGGGCACTTTCCAGGGGAAGCACACCTGGGTTTTTTTATGGGTCCGATCAACTGTTTGGGAAAGAGATACTACTACATTTGTGTAAAAGAAAGTTATTTTAGGTAATCCAGTCGCAGTGTGCCGCAGGTTCGACTCCCGATCCCGACACGGCCTTTACTGCATGTCATCCCCCATCTCTCTCCCGTTTCCAGTCAGCCTACTGTCTGTCCCTTCAAAAACCAATAAAAGGCGTTTCTTAATTTCCTGTTTTTGTCCCCCCCCCCCTGTTGAGCAAAACCCTGTACTTCCTCTTTCCTCCAGAGTGGTGCTGCGGCCCCGCCCCCAACACCGGCCCATCCCTCTCTGCCCCAGAGAACTGAGGCGCAACTCCCTTCAACAACACCAGGGGGTAGGTCTGAGCTGTTAAAGGGATATAATTCATGAATTAAACATGATTGGGGTCATTTCAATGGACTCCAGATAGTGTTTGATTCCGTATTTACTAGATATTTGATATTCATTTTATCTCTTTTATTCCCATCCTATACAAACCCATTCTAACTTCAAACTCCTTTTTTTGTTGCCTCAACGGTTCAGGCCTGCCAGCAGGGGTCAGTGAGGGCAGGAAGAAGCCCCCCGGAGCGGTTAGTCTGTTCGGGGGTATCGACGTCCTGGCCTCCAAGCAGCCCAAGAAGAGCCTGGTGTCGGACCAGGCTGAGCCCAGTGAGAGCATCCTGTCCGGGGGGGACGGCCCCCCGTCGCCTGCCAGCCATGAAAGAAGTACTTGCATGTTTTCTTTTTTACTTCAATAAAAGTATCAATACCGCAATGTTAGAAATACTACTGATTTAAAGTAGCAAAAGTAAAAGTAGTCATTATGAGGATTCAAGGTCCCATTTCACAAGATTTCAAATGTATAAAAAACCTTTAAAAAGGGCAGATGTACAAGTTCACAACGTGTCGCTTTGTGATGTACTGTGAGCTTGGTTATTTTCAAGTGGCTGAAGTGGTTATGTTTTGTAATAATAATCTAAAGACGGAAAGTAACTAATATTTGCCTTTGAGATGTAGTGGAGTAGAAGGAAAAGTATAAGAAAATTGGAAATACTCCAATATAGTGAAAATAAATAAATAATAATAATTATAATAATTATAATAATATATAAATACATCTGCCACCAGCTGTGCCGCTGTCCCCCAATACGAGGGAAGAGAAGAAAGCCAACAAAACGAAGGCCGTCAGTCTTTTTGACCAGGAGGACGACCAGGATGAGGACGACCAGGACGAGGACGACCAAGACGAGGACGACCAAGACGAGGACGACCAAGACGAGGACGCAGAAGGAAGCGCAGCCGCCACACCGGCTGCTAAGAACACACTCAAGGTCTGTAGAACAGCCACCACACCGGCTGCTAAGAACACACTCAAGGTCTGTAGAAGAGCCACCACACCGGCTGCTAAGAACACACTCAAGGTCTGTAGAAGAGCCACCACACCGGCTGCTAAGAACACACTCAAGGTCTGTAGAAGAGCCACCACACCGGCTGCTAAGAACACACTCAAGGTCTGTAGAACAGCCGCCAGGCTGCTAAGAACACACAATGGAAATGCATTGAGGCGGCCATGACACAGTGAGGCCTAAGAACACACTCAAGGTTTGTTTAATTTAACAAAACAAAAACACAACGTTAGAATATGGAGCTGACAGCAGCGATACAGAGCTGTGTGTTAGACCCCCCCCCCCCCTCATGCAGGCCACAGCAGAGACCACCAGGGTTAGGGTTAACGGTATAGAGGTGTGTGTGTTTGACCCCCCCCCTCCCCCCTCTCATGCAGGCCACAGCAGAGACCACCAGGGTTAGGGTTAACGGTATAGAGGTGTGTGTGTTTGACCCCCCCCTCCCCCCTCTCATGCAGGCCGCAGCAGAGACCACCGGGGTCTTCCAGGACGAGGAGCTGCTGTTCAGCCGGACGCAGCAGAGAGACAACGACCCAGATGTTGACCTCTTCACCACCTCAGGGAGAGCTGTGGTCAGTTCACACTCTATCTCTCTCTCTCTCCCCTCCCACCAGACTCAACCTTTCCCTCTGGTTTCCCTCCACACATGCTCCTCATTGCTTGCATCACACCACAGGGCTCGTTACAGAAACCATGTCACACATTCTGAATGGCTGTTATGCCTTTAAAGGTCTTTACATAGCACGCCACGACAGAACAGTTTATGTCATAACAAAGGGCATATCTAAACATTTTACACTGTCAAACCTTCCATGTTTCAACTCTGTACTGAAATCTTTGCACATCTCTAGTCTCTGCTAATGCAGGGGTTCTCAACGTTTTTGGCAGTGGGGACCCCCGGAAATGCGAACCCCGCCCCGCCCCGCCCCCACTCCCCACCACCAATACAAACTGACTGCAAAAATAATCATTAATAATCATATATATAATAATCATAGATATCATAAATGTATAATGAAACCAGATATGAATACTGAAAGTAGATATAATCATTAAGGAAAGTTTATGCATGTTCTATGTGTACTATGTAAACTCATAATAATAAAATATATATATATATTTGCTGATTGCATTCTGCATAGCACCTTGTAAATATTTGTGTCCTTGTATTGTATCTCTTATGTGGACATTTATAAATGATTAAAATGTGTGTGCGTGTTTTTGTTTCAGAGTACAAAGGCAGCAGCACCCAGTCTGTTCGCTGATGATGATGACGATGACCTCTTCACCTCCATCAAGCCTAAAGCTCCACCGGTACACATGTCTTTCCACCATTTGATGAGATTTAGCCTCTCAGACCCAAGACGTAGAATATTTTGTTGGATACAATTTTGTCCACAATTGCATGCTGAATTGATGTTTGTACCATTAGGAGAGATAACAGGCAGATGTTGATTAAAATTACAATTATTATACATTCTCCAATTGTGTAGACGTCTTGTAAATTAATTCATGCAGATGTTTAACAATCATTGTACTCTTGAGAGTGACACGTGGTATAAATAATAACACTATTTGTATAGCACCTTTCATGACATGAAATGCAGCTCAAACAGAGAATAGATAAAAAAGGAAAAGCAAAGGCATAAAACGGTATTAGTGTCGCAGTGTGCCGCGGGTTCGACTCCCGAGCCCGACACGGCCTTTACTGCATGTCATCTTAAAAATAACAAATAAAATCTACAGAGGCTGCCTGTCGAAGGCATAGTGGGACTCGTGTAGGGCTGTCAGTTCACCTCTATAATCCAATTTGAATTTCATTGCTTCATTATTTGTAATTTTCGAAAATATTCGAATATTTACATTGTTTATTTTAGCTCATATTTAGCCTATAATAATACACAGAATATAATACGATGCACGTTCTGTCCACTAGAGGGCCCCCCCTTCCAAACGGCAAAGCCAGTAGCTCATCATGATGACGACGGTCATAGCATCGTGATTGTGTAGTTGTGACGACGACGTGACCGTGGCCCTGACAGGCGCTATGTCTGTCTGTCCTGCACGTGTCCCCGTCCCCCTGTACGTTGGGACCAGTGGACTAGTCCGCTCTGACAAGGCGTAGTTATGCATATCATGTCAATACTCTCGTGACTCGTCTCGGACGGGCGGCCAGCGTCCCTGGTTGTGGCTTGCGAGCAGGCCACCAGGGGAGCTTTAGCTCACTCTAAGCGCCGCCGCTCCTCCGGACATTTCGGAACTTTTCGGGGGTACCGCCTGGGTTCTGCGCGACGGGCTTGACCATGCGGAGTAGCCCTCGTCGGCCCGCTCAGGACCCACGGAACCGCGGGCTTGTCAGCGGCAGTACCGCGAGGCCACGGGGCCTAGAACGCACGAAAATCGAGCCTCCGAAAATATTTTCGAGACATTTCGACGTTTTTGACCGCGTGATCAGCCTTTGCAATCGGTGCCCTTGTCACCTTCGTGTAGCTGGCTAGTCTCCGCTCATTTATCACCGGGCCACTAAGCCGTCTCTATTACGGTCGCGAGGCCACAGGGGCCGGAACCCGGCCCACATTCGCTCGAGACGTGAACGTGCACGTTTTCACATGCAGTGGAAGCGGCCGGGGAGATTTCACAGCGGTAGATTCGTTACTCAATACATTTAGTGAGCGGATAAAATAACAAAACAAAATAAAAATATGAAATAGAATTAATAAATGATAAAAGCTCCATTCGAATGGCAATTTTAGCTTTCGAATATATATATATATTTTAATATTCGAATTTCTTTCATATTATGAAATTCGTTCTGACAGCCCTAGACTCGTGGGAGTTTGTTCCACGCCGTCAGCCCGTAGAAGCAGAAAGCTGCTTCACCGTGTTTTTTTAGTTGCCATTTTTAGGCAGGCCAGCAGTGGAGGGCCTGAGGGGCGGTTTGGGACATATCTAGGCAGGCATTCATGTAGCCCCTTTCGGGACCCGGTTACCTTTTCAGAATTTTGGACGGCGGTACCCTAGGGTCCCTTCCTAGTTATTCCACTCCCCATAGGACGCAGCTTTACCTAATGTCTGTTCACGGAGACCCGCACGGGGGGGTTGGTGAGATGTTTCAAAGATGCATACAGCAGCAGTAGGAGACAGCGGTTAAGTATTTGTAATGGTTTTTTTAAAGTTTTGGCTTCTCTAAAATTCTCTCTTCCTCACTTCCATGTCACGCCTCCCACACCGAGACTGGCTAGCTGCACGTCCTAGTTACTGCCTCTGATTGGCCAACCGCGTACATGCAGGATGTTTTTAATGCTGTTGTGTCTTGGGAGGCGGGACATGGGAAGTGAGGAAGAGAGAATTTCAGAGAAGCCAAAACTTAAAAAAAAAGTCCAAAATTCTGAAAAGGTAACCGAGGGTCCCGACAGGGGCTAGCGGTCATGTAAGGTAGGTGTGAGACCAAATAAAATAATTTGCAGTGAAACTAAAACTGGAGCAATAGGTTCTCTCATCTTAGGTCGCATTCATACCAGAGAGCTTTGCTGCGATTAAAACGAATCCTGCTGCGCATTGTCAGAAAGTGCGCTTCGTTTGGCAGGTGTGAAGGCTCATTCGAATCCTAATGCGCAGCAAATAACCGCATTTTACTCCGCCCAAAAACGTGGGTTTCGCTTCGCTTCGAATCGCACTTGACTACGATTCGGTGCAGGTGTGAATGCAATCCGCAGTAAATAAAGGAAATGAAGCAAACATAATGTGGCGGGTGAGGAGCTGAACACAGTTGGAGACGGAGAAGGCATATTTTACGCAGCGCAAAGATGTCCCGTTACTGTGGATAGACGTGGTCGAATAAGGAGACTGAAGCCCTGATCGAAATGAGGACGTGTACGTTAATCAATTGCTTAAGAAAACACATAAAAACACTGCAGTGTATTATAGCCTACATCATATTCTGTCTGTCTGTCTGTCTGTGCGTGCCGTAAACATGGAGTGCTGTCACTGTGTGGGACTGGGGAGTTATATCAGTGCGTTCATGCAGCGCTGTGCTGCATGCCCAAAAGAACAGTGTGTGGCGGCTGCGTGCGTATACAGAGAGAGAGAGAGAGAGAGGGGGGGGGGGGGGGGGGGGTCCCAGACGGCACGACACATGCACGTTATGAGTGTAATTTTATCACCATAGATTTCACTGTGTAGGCTATAGTTTATGAATGGAACACATTGATAAAGGTCCCCCCTGCTGCGTTTCCAATTGCTGCGAATGACAGTGTGAAGGCAAACCGCAGCCAATTAAATATGCAAAAAATATGCAAAAATCCCATACGGATCTGAGTCTACCGAAGTATTAGGTGAGAATGTGACCTTAGTTTTAGTCATCTCAGATGAGTTAAGGACCTCCTTGAAAAGCAGACGAGTCTTCTCAAGGGGGACTAATAAACGTCCTGTTTCCGTACGCAGAAAATAGCAGAGAAGCCCAGCAAACCTAAAGATGACGCACCTCTGAAAGCTGCCAGCCCCGCACCAGAACCTCTGAAACCACCGGCTACCAGCCCTGAACCAGACACTCACAAGCCACCGGCCACCAGCCCTAAGCCACCGGCCACCAGCCCTGAACCAGACGCTCACAAGCCACCGGCCACCAGCCCTAAGCCACCGGCCACCAGCCCTGAACCAGACGCTCACAAGCCACCGGCCACCAGCCCTAAGCCACCGGCCACCAGCCCTAAGCCACCGGCCACCAGCCCCGCACCAGATGCTCACAAGCCACCGGCCACCAGTCCTGCACCAGACGCTCACACGTCACCGGCCACCAGCCCTGCATCCACGCCAGAGAATGAGGTATGACTGTTTGTTGCATATCTGGAAACCTCATTATCCATGCATTTCTCTGCTATCCAAAAGACCAGCTATGTCCAAAATATTAACATTTGAGGAAATGAAAAAAATAAAACTATGTTTTTAGAACAACACTCATCAAAGTCGGAACGGTGACTTCATACATTGTCAGATACTTGAATGTGTCCTTATATGATAACCTTACCCAAATACAGCTCAAGTGGAGTTAGGAGGTTTTTGACCATTAATGTGGATATAGGTTTTTTCCCTGTCTGACTTTGTCATCCTAATCAATGGGGGACAAACCAGCTAACTCCACAAGTTAGAGTTGGGTGGTTGGATGGACAGTTTGAGGATCCAATGGAGTTAGGAGGTTTAGTCAGAAGTGCTTTTTTAATGCTTTTTATTGGTAAGATATTTGTAAAACCTACACACCGATGTAAATGGTGTTCAATATCACTGATTCATAATTATTTATATTATAAGTTGAATAATGAGAGATAGCTGGTAGTTGCCGGACAGCGACGATATACAATATATGGCATGTATGTATGGTTATGTCATTTTGATCAAGAGAAAGCTATTAATTATATTTATTTTGCATATTATGCTTAAAAAATGATGTTACTAGACAATGTAATTCTGAACCTGTTATGTTGTTGTTTAACTGCACAGAAGCCTGCAGCAAGCTCTGTAAAATCTAAAGAGCCCTCATCAAGGATTGGAAAACTCCAAGTAACGTGTTGTTTTTTTAGCATTCTCTGCTTTTATTCCATCTGAAAAGACTTTGATATTTCCTACTATGTTTCCTCCGCACGTTTACACCTTGTAGCTCTCTCTGTTGAAGCAACGATTCTGTGGACTCCCTCAACATGGAATTTAAAGTTTACACACAGGACAGCACGGCTGTAATTCTACTTAACCCATTTTAGACCTGAGGTCTATTCTTTAAAAAAAGTTTTCAGAAACCCTCCCCCCCCTTGTAGATCTGCTATTTTTCAATAGTTAAGGTATAACACAATGCTTAAAAAAACAGAATGGGTTAACAATGCTCTTTTTGTTCATGTGATTTATGCCAGACTTTGTATGTAGTTTTAATCATAGTCTTTAGTTTTAGTCATATTTTAGTCACCTGAAATGTTTTAGTTGTCTTAATAATAACATGAGATTTTAGTCGACTAAATCTACAGTTGATTTAGTCGACTAAAATGTATTTTGGCCCTCCGTGATGGCGTTGAAATGTCTGATTTATACTCTGCTGTGTGCCGAGAATAGCAGATCTACAAGCTCACACTTATGTTCGGAGAGTGACACCTGTCCTGCACACAATCAAACGACTTGTCTTTTAGTTCTACTGGATCTCTTACCCACTAGTCCCTCCATAACTTAAGTCTAGTTTGTATTTGTTTTTATTTAGTTTTTGTCAGTGAAAAAAGAAAATCGTCATAGTGTTAGTCGACGAAATCAACACTGTAAAGATCAGCTTTCCTTAGTTGTTATCCATGTAGTTAGTATGTAAAGGATGAGGATCAATGCCTTCCTCTCCTCTTACCTGCCAGCTCCATCTTCAGCATCCTCCTCTCATCCCTCCTCTGTGCTAAAACCATCTCAACCTCTCCTGAGATCTCCTCTCTTGTTTCATCCCCCAACCTTCTAACCTTGGCTAATCGTCTACTTTAATGTAGTCATTTCTGATATTGTCACTACTAATGAGAATCGTGGCGGCCTCAATTCACCATTTGGCAAACTTCTGATTACCCTGACTGACTAACCAGCAGGCTCTTTCTGCTTTGTTCCACCCTGGTTCCGCCTTGTTTATGTTGAAATTGGTTGGGTTTATGTTGAACAAGGCGGGACTTGACAAAGGGTGAATTCTACCAACTCTGCCTCCTTTTCTTTCCGTCAGTGCCACCGTTTTGCTTCCAAGCCTTTACAGTATGTCTCACTACCGTCCTATTACATGTTCACTCTCACTCTGGCTGGCACCCTTCTGTCACAAATCACTACAGACACTTTCCTCCATCTGTTCCACCCTGGCTGCACTCTCTTCTTCACCTCTCTTCCACACTGACCTGAGGACCATTCTACCAATGTCTTCTGAAAAACCTATGTTTTTATGTCAGTCAAACATTTTCATGACCAAGGACCCCCAAAAATTTAATGTAATTGGCCGTCGACCCCCATCTGAAAATATGTTGTGTCCCCCCACCGCCCCCCCCCCCCCCCCCCCCCGTTAAAAACGTTAAAAACGTTCGCTCTGAAAGAATATATATTCAAAGATGCACCACATTTTCACGATTTTTCAAATATATTAATATTTTTCAATAGCTAAAGCATGACATAATGCTTAACACCAAAAGGGGTTCCCGCCCCAAATTGTGTTAAGATAGTTGACCACAGGTATTTAACCTCCTTCACCTTCACTACATTCTACTCCTTACGGTACATCCTCACTGTTCCACTGTCCTCTCTCTCTTGTTCACGCACACATATTCTGTCTTACTCCTTCTGACTGTCGTTCCTCTTCTCTCCAGTGCATGCCTCCAGTGTCTCGTATATTCATTATGGTGTGTATAATGGAGTTATACAGTGGCCATATTTCACTGAGGTGTTTTGTTTCCTTTTCCCCATCCAGGCCAACCTGGCGATCAACCCCGCTGCCTTACTGCCCGGCGCCGTGCCTCGTGTCCCCGCCGGGGCCGTCGGCGTGCTTCCGGGCCCGGCCACGGCGGGCTCTTCCTCCGGGGTGTCCAGCTCCAGCTTGACCCCCAGCCCCACGACCCCCGTGAGGACCCCCCAGACGGACGGCAGGGAGGGAGGCACCGGCTTCGAGAGCCCGGTCCAGGTTGCTGCTCTGCAGAGCGCCAACAAGGTGGGTCGGGGAGGAGCTGGCAAGCCTTGGCCCATTTAGACCTGAGAAAAAAAGTCTTCTGAATCCTAAAAGTTTTCTGAAAAACCTGTGTCTATGTCAGTGGTGCTCAACCTTTTTCATGCCAAGGACCCCCAGAATTATCTGTATTTGGCCGCGGACTCCCATCTGAAAATATGTTGTTCCAGGGACCCCACCAGAAGCAAAAAAAAACGTTTGCTCTGAAAGAATATATATTTAAAGATTTGCACCTCATTTTCCCGATTTATAAATATAATCAGACCTACAAGTTCATAGCGCGCCACCGAGTGGTGCGCTATGAACTTGTAGGTCTGCCATTTTTCAACAGCTAAAGCATAACACCAAAAGGGCTTCCCACCCAAAATGGGTTATACCAGTGATCACCCGGGGGGGGAGGGGGTCCCCAAATTATTACATATTACTTACATATTTTTCTCTCTCTCTCTCTCTCCCCCCCCCCCCCCCCCCCCTGGCAGAGTCGTGCCAAAGGCTCGGTGCGCCGGAGGCCCCAGTCCAGAGCAGCGAGGCAACAGGCTGTGCAGACGTCTGGGGAGGACGGGCAGGAGGACACCCTGGGCCTGGACGAGGACAGACGCGCCCCCTCTCTGTCCCCCATGGCCTCGTCTCCTCAGGTCCAGCCCACTGTCCGTCCAACTCTAGCTGACTCCGCCTCCAGCACCGCCCTGCCATCTCAACCTCCAGGTGGGCAGGAACCTCTTATCTCCATATTCTAATGCAGTGGTTCCCAAAGTGGGGTCCGGGGACCCCCAGGGGTCCTTGAGGGAGTTCCAGGGGGCCCCCGGCTAAATTATAGTTTGGAACCAAATGGACCATTATGGGCCTGTAACTCTGAAAGTGTACAAAATATTTGTACGCTCTGAGTTAAATTAACATTGATTTTACAATATAAATTGTGGGTCCCAGAGATAGACATGCCATTAAATGGGGGTCCGTAGACTAATGCATGTCAAACAGGGGGTCCTTGAATTTAAACGGGTTGAGAATCACTGCTAGAGCCGTAAGAATCTTCTCTCATGGGAATTTGAATCCTGAAAAGTAACAGTTTTACAAACATGAGGTTTCCACCCGAGACCACAATAATAATCCCCTGATTGCAATTATTTGAGTCAAACGCAGTTTCATAATCATTGCAGAAATAGATGATCTGCAGTGCACGCTAGATCGGCTATTACAGCAATTTCTTTGAAAGTATACAATTATTAAGTATAATATATATGGCTTGTTTGGACCATAGTACTGTATTTATGTTGATTATTGGTTACCGGTCGTCCATCAGTAGCATATTCTTTGTATATTCTAGTCTGTCCTGTGCAATGCGTTTACAAAGTAAAATCCAAATATTCAAAGACAAAAACCGCTACACATGAATCGTTAATCACCAAGTAAACTCCTCAAAATGTTTGCACCTTTTTGCCAACAGCAGACGCCTGCTGGCAGGCGTCTGCTGCTGGCAGGTTGCTCAAAACGAGAATGATTACCAGAAGTCAATTTTGGGTGATTTTAAATTATTGTGTTACTCATTCCACAATTGCACAATACTTACCTACGTTATACCTCGTTTGTAAATGCGACTAATCGACGATAGGAATGATATAAAATACAATAGTAATTACTATCCAAACTTTTTGTGAGGAGAATAAATCAACTAAAATGCCATGATTGTGCCAACCCAACAGTAGCTGCTCCAGGCAGACCGTCTGTCCTCACGTTGCCAGTGTCCACACACTCTGGACAGAAGCCTTCTTCTACGGGGAGCGACCACAAGGCCACGCCTCCGCCCCAACCGGACGACCTGTTCGCCTCCGACGGTCTGTTTGGCTCCACGCCTGCCACTAACCACGCCAGGCCCGCTTCCCGAACCGCAGCCAAGAAACCTGTGGCGACGCAGCAGTCGAAGACGGAGACGAGTGCGCTTCCGTCCATCTTCGATGACCACGGCAAGGGCGATCTCTTCCGGAAGGTCAAGCCGAGGTCGACGGTGAAGAAGGCCAAGGCCTCGTCGTCCTTCCTGGAGGAAGACGATGGCGACATCTTTGGGGCCCCGGCGCTCACGCTCAACAAAGAAGCCAAGAGCAGCGGTGCTCTGACCCAACCAGACATCTTACAGGTAGGGCAGTGATTCTCCCCAAAAAAGGACCACGCACCCCCCATAAATAACAGAGTTACCAAACGTAGCTCCTAACCCTACACTTTAACTGTTAATAGGACTAATCCATTTAATCGATTATAACAAATAATCCATTTTAGTTTAAATAGTACTTTTAAATATTATTATTTATTATTTTTGTTATTTTGGTGCTAACCTTTTGACACACATGTTTAAAACAGACTAACCAAGAAGTGTTTTGGATTCTTGTGTGTTTTGTTGTCCCCCAGGATGAAGTTACCTCGGTGCCTAAAGCTCCCAAGAAGCAGAGCGCTCAGTCCCTGGACGACGCCAGCCTGTTCGATACGAAGCAGACCGTTCAGGACGCCAGCCTGTTCGATAAGAAGCAGACCGCTCAGGATGCCAGGCTGTTCGATACGAAGCAGACCGTTCAAGACGCCAGCCTGTTCGATAAGAAGCAGACCGCTCAGGACGCCAGCCTGTTCGATACGAAGCAGACCGCTCAGGACGCCAGCCTGTTCGATAAGAAGCAGACCGCTCAGGATGCCAGCCTGTTCGATAAGAAGCAGACCGTTCAGGATGCCAGCCTGTTCGATAAGAAGCAGACCGTTCAGGACGCCAGCCTGTTCGATACGAAGCAGACCGCTCAGGACGCCAGCCTGTTCGATAAGAAGCAGACCGCTCAGGATGCCAGCCTGTTCGATACGAAGCAGACCGTTCAGGACGCCAGCCTGTTCGATACGAAGCAGACCGCTCAGGATGCCAGCCTGTTCGATAAGAAGCAGACCGCTCAGGATGCCAGCCTGTTCGATAAGAAGCAGACCGCTCAGGATGCCAGCCTGTTCGATAAGAAGCAGACCGTTCAGGATGCCAGCCTGTTCGATAAGAAGCAGACCGCTCAGGACGCCAGCCTGTTCGATAAGAAGCAGACCGCTCAGGATGCCAGCCTGTTCGATAAGAAGCAGACCGCTCAGGATGCCAGCCTGTTCGATAAGAAGCAGACTGCTCAGGATGCCAGCCTGTTCGATAAGAAGCAGACCGCTCAGGATGCCAGCCTGTTCGATAAGAAGCAGACTGACGCCAGCCTGTTCGATAAGAAGCAGACTGACGCCAGCCTGTTCGATAAGAAGCAGACTGACGCCAGCCTGTTCGATAAGAAGCAGACTGACGCCAGCCTGTTCGATAAGAAGCAGACTGACGCCAGCCTGTTCGATAAGAAGCAGACCGCTCAGTCCCTCGACGCCAGCCTGTTCGATAAGAAGCAGACTGACACCAGCCTGTTCGATAAGAAGCAGACCGCTCAGTCCCTCGACGCCAGCCTGTTCGACGACAACGTTGACATCTTTGCTGACCTGACGCCCAGCGCAAAACCAAAAGACAAGTCCAAGAAGAAGATGGAGACCAAGTCGATATTCGACGACGACATGGGTAAGTACAAGTACAAGTGAAGGGTCGCTTTTAAATATTATTTCTCCATATTATGCCTTAGATTTGAATACAAACGTTTCGGCAATCCAGCCATAGTCAGTCAAAGGACACCCTTACCCATTCTGTCTACTCTGCGTCTCAGAGGAAGACTGTGGTCAGAACCCTGATTCTACCAGTGACATTATCTCTCTAGGCAGTTTTGGCCATTTCTATTTATGCATGCTAACCCAGTGGTTCCCAAAGTGGGGTCCGGGGAACCCTAGGGGTCCTTGAGGGAGTTCCAGGTGGTCCCCAGCTAAATGATAGTTAGGAACCAAATGGACCCTTATGGGTCTGTAACTCTGAGAGGACCCTAACGGGTACATTTGGTACACTCTCAAAATTTAAACATCAACAACTTAAATGAACATCGATTCTACAAATGTCTTCTAAATCCGGACAGTTTTCTGAAAAACCCATGTTTCTATGTCAGTGGTTCTCAAAATATTTCGTGTCAAGGACCTCCACGTTTAAAAAAGAATAGCAGACCTACAGCTCGTAGCGCGGCACCGAGCTTGTAGATCTGCTATTTTTCAATAGCTAAAGCATAACAATAATACTTTAAAACACCAAAAGGGGTTCCCTCCCAAAATGGGTTAACAGACTATTTCATGTTCATTTTGTCTCCAAAGATGATATCTTCTCGGTAAAACCCGTGACAAAGGCTCCCAGCAAGTCCAGGAAAACCCCGACATCATCATCGCAGGACACGATTACGGCCGAGGATCCTCCTCCGGCCAACATATTCGACGATCCGCTGAACGCGCTTGGCGGGAACTGAAGCATTCTCCCGTCGGGGGCCCAGACGTGTACAATTATCGTGCATCAAAATGCTATTTTTTTGTCATTTCAAAGACAGAAGGATCTGAAGGACCGAGGATAACACTGTTGATATAATATTTATATGAAATACTGTGGCTTATTCTTGCAAGGAAAAATTAAAAGGAGCAAATGAATGAAAGTGATTTCGATCAGCTTCCAAAAAAAGAAATCATCTCAAGAATAACAGAATATAGAGCAGTTGTTATGTACTGTGTCTTAATTTAATATACATGATAGCACTTTATAAGCATTCTATATGCTTACCCTCGAGGCCTGCAGACAGTATGATATACGGTAAATGATTTGTTTCATTATGCTTTTTGTTAGTCCTTTTTGGCTTTGCCATTCTGAGATTCCATGTCTTTGGTTTTGTGCCATAATATCATGTCGCTATGATTGATCCATAATGTTTAATTACCCAGTTAGGCATTTCAAGAACGTTTTTATTAATGATTCATCCATTTCTTAACTTGGCTGTGATGAAAAGGAAATTTGTTTTTAAGTAAAAAGAAAAGAAACATATTTTATCCTATCTGAAACGTGTGGTTATTTAGTGTGGTTGCCCTAACAGGGCAACCAGACTATTGTTATTGTAAATGAGGATACTTTGCTGCGCTACTCCTCCCACAGTTTTTGCCGCACACACTCGAGCCATATGTCAAATCGACCGGCTTCATCAGGAATCGTGTGCTTGTATTTTGCTAAGAGATCTGTTGTATATTTGCACAGCAAATGCAAAAAGTGTAACCGTTTGTTGCAGATTTATTTCTTTTTTGGGGGGGGGGGATAAATCCCCTCCAAATTACTTGCATGATCACAGGGGTGACGTGACATTCTAATTGGCTAGCAAAAATGTGTGGGAGGGGCCTATATAAGCGATTGCGGCAACCACGCTTTGCAATTCTTCCAAAATTGCGACATTTCTAGTTAAACTTGTTAGTGAATATAGCAGATCTACAAGGTCACAGCGTGTCACATTGCGATGCGTTGTGAGCTTGTAATTGTGCTATTTCTTTTTGGACATCCAAGGTTTCATTTGAAAGACGATAAAGTATATTTTACTAACCATTATAAAAGCATAATTTGTTATACTATTAAATATCTAATTACTTGTTATTCATATTATAGCATACCATTGTATTTTGTAAAGTAATATCTTCATTATGAAAGTGTCGCACAATAGTGAATAGATCTACAAGCTCTTTGTCGGCCATTTTCCCAGTTTTTTAAATACAAAAATCACACCTGTGTAAAGTGAGGGGTGCTCGCCTCTTATACAGCAACATACATCTCATTCTGGCCAATCACAATTTGCACCCTTACTTTTATCTTCAATATGTACTTTGCTCAGCCAATCACAAGCCAATGTTTGTTCGTTCATAGGCATATTATGAAGAACCAGTTGTCCAGAGCCACCAATCACCAAAAGTGAGTACACCCCTCGCATTTCTGCAAAAAGATAATTATATCACTTCATGATCACAACACTGAGATGCAATGTAAAGTAGTCAGTGTGCAGCTTGGATATCAGTGTAGATTTAATTTAATTCAAGCTTTCCCTACAGCTGCAATGTTGGTGATTTTGATGTTTAATATAATTAGAGGACTTTGTTTGGATGAATGGGCTCTCACCTTGCTGGCAAGATGGCTGCGGTCTGAATATGGATAATTGTAACCCATTGAAAGACTGCTGGGGGTCCCCGGACCACACTTCGAGAAGCAATACCATAGGGTTTAGGAAAATCACCTTTTTAAATGGTTTTGGCAACTTTCACAACGTCCTGGATATTTTAGCAAATTCCCGCAATTTCACCACAAATTCAAATAAAACCCCAGCATATTCCATTGCATAATCAAAGACTTCTTTAGGGGCGCTAGCCCCTACAATGACAGATCCAAAACCAGAGCAGAACTCTCACCACGGCACTCAATTAATACAGTTGTAACCACTTTCTGGACAATCCCTTTAAAGATGGAGTGCCGTGATTTCTTTCCACCCTAAAACATGATCATCAGGTCTGTCAAGGGTTCAGCCTCCAGGAAGAAACCCTAAATACAAAGTTAATGCACCATTGCACATAAAAATGACTCCAAGGTGTCTAATGAAGTACTGTCACATCATAGAAAAATTGTGGCACTCCCTCTTTAAAGGAATTTCTTCAGCCCTACATACAGTGCCTTCGGAAAGTATTCACACCCCTTCACTTTTACCACATTTTGTTTTGTTACAGCCTCATTTCAAAATGGATTAAATTCGTTTTTTTCCTCATCAATCTACACGCAATACCCCATAATGATGAAGTGAAAAAAGTTGTCTCAAATATTCTGTTAATTTATAAAAAATAAGAAACTGGAAAAACACATGTACATAAGTATTCACACTCTTGACTTAGTACCAAGTTGAGGCACCTTTGGCAGCAATTACAGCCTTAAGACTTTTTGGGAATGATCCTACAAGCTTGGCTCTGTCAGGTTAGACGGGGAGCGTCGCTGAACAGCTATTTTCAGGTCCTTCCAGAGATGCTCAATGGGGTTCAAGTCTGGGCTCTGGCTGGGCCACTCAAGGACTTTCACAGAGTTGTCCTAAAACCAATACTTCGTTATCTTAGCTGTGTGCTTGGGGTCGTTGTCCTGTTGGAAGGTGAATCGTTGACCAAGTCGGAGGTCCTTAGCGCTCTGGAGCGCTAAGGACAGAATGTCTGTACACTGCTCCATTTATCTTTCCCTTTATCCTGACAAGTCTCCCAGTTCCTGCCGTTGAAAAACATCCCCACAGCATGATGCTGCCACCACCATGCTTCACCGTAGGGATGGTATTTGCCAGGTGATGAGCGGTGCCTGGTTTTCTCCAGACCGAAGCCTCTCCTCAATAAAAGGCACATGACAGCCGGGCGTCACAGCGCACTTGGAGTTTGCCAAAAGGCACCTAAACGACTCTCAGACCATTATTAACAAGATTCTCTTGTCTGATGAAACCAAAATAGAGCTTTTTGGCCTGAATGCCAAGCGTTAAGTCTGGAGGAAACCAGGCACCGCTCATCACCTGGCAAATACCATCCTTACGGTGAAGCATGGTGGTGGCAGCATCATGCTGTGGGGAGAACAAGTCTCCCAGGAACTGGGAGACTTGTCAGGATAGAGGGAAAGATGAATGGAGCAGTGTACAGAGACATCCTGGATGAAAACCTGCTCCAGAGCGCTCAGGACCTCTGACTTGGTCAACGATTCACCTTCCAACAGGACAACGACCCCAAGCACACAGCTAAGATAACGAAGGATTGGTTTTAGGACAACTCTGTGAAAGTCCTTGAGTGGCCCAGCCAGAGCCCAGACTTGAACCCCATTGAGCATCTCTGGAAGGACCTGAAAATAGCTGTGTAGCGATGCTCCCCGTCTAACCTGACAGAGCGAGAGGATCTGCAGAGAAAGGGGGAAAATACCCCAAATTCAAGTGTGCCAAGCTTGTAGCATCATTCCCAAAAAGGCTGTAATTGCTTCCAAAGGTGCCTCAACTTAGTATAAGTCAAGAGTGTGAATACTTATGTACATGTGTTTTTCCAGCTTCTTATTTTTAATAAATTAACAAAATATGTGAGAAAACTTTACACTTCATCATTGTGTGTAGATTGATGAGGAAAAAAACGAATTTAATTCATTTTGAAATGAGGCTGTAACAAAACAATGTGGTAAAAGTGAAGGGGTGTGAATACTTTCCGAAGGCACTGTATATATACATTTTGGCCATTGATTTGACAATAGCCTATCTAATAAATAAATCTGCCATTTTCATTATGATTCTTATACATTTAAAAACTTGTGAAACAGGACATTGTGTTTAGAGTACAGCCACCTGTTCCACACCTCCATGGTTGTAGTTCTAAATGGATCTAAGCTCTATGGTTGGATCCATTTAGAACTAATCTTTTTCACAAAGATGCCACTAAATCCGTTACACCTCTGCAGTTCCAATGAAGCAGCAAGACGATGGATGAATGAACAGAATTTGCGTTAGAAAAATCTTTATTATGCAAACCAACAACATCCATTAAAATTGTATAATATGTTCACACACAAGGAATAAAAAGTTCCAAAGCTAAAGGCAGCCCATCCAGGTACAAAGATTCAGTGCGAGGTGGAAGGGGGTCCAGGTAATATTACATAATGGCACAGCTCGCCTCTGCAGATGAATCCTAGAAAAATACAACACATTAGACACATGGACGTATCGATTTAAAACTACGACTGGTATGTTACTCAAAAATACTGACTAAAACTAAATAAACACCAACATGGACTGATTGACAAGCAATGACCATTAAAATAGCACATGCAGCACAGCATTGGGGGGGGGGGGGGGGGGTTATTGATTGGCAAAAAAAAAAATCATGGAATGTAATAAAACCACATGGAATGAGTTAGTTCTGTTGACATTTTTCAGGAAAATCTATTACACTTGAGGGGGAAGGGGGGGCAATACATGCTGTGAATAGACAATTAAGCAAAGCCCAGCCCTCCTCGCTTATCATACTACAGCAGAGTGCTTGCTTGTCCCCCTGCACTAACCTCAAGACACAGAACACGCGTCACAGATTGATTTCCTTTTCTTTGGCTTCACAGCACGCAGCAGGGGACGGTAAACAGTGGAAATTAGTCAACATTTCGATTGCCAACAACCACCGTCTGTTGTTGATGCCTATAGTCTCGAGATACAACTTCCACAATTTTCAAACGCTTCCGCCTAACAGTCGACCTCGGAAGCTCCGATGAGGAGTACAAAATAAAATGGATGTCCTGTGCCATCTCCCTGGCCATATATTTTTGTGAATGCCGCACTGCTTGTTTGCATAATACTTCTGATCTCAAGAGCAGACGAGTTTCTCCTTTACGGGGCGGAACTACAAACGTAGCATTCGAACATCGTGGAAGCGATAAGTCTGGCTTTAGAGATTAGTTTAATGTGTTTACGTTTGGGTTTGGATGGCTTTATGTGCATGCCTTAATAAATGTAATGGGTCGCATTCAGAGTTGCAAGAGTGCGTTGACATTATTATTTACTTGCTGGATAGCTGAAACGTTTATCTGACATATAAACAAGAAATGATCAGTCATATTCGTCAGGTGAAACAAGTGCCGTCTCCGCTGTCTCTTCCCCAACTCACTCTTGCCACTCTGAGTGCGACCCACTACTTTTACAGTATTGTTGATCCTAGTGGATATCACACCAGAGCAGAGCACAGTGGTAATGTATGTCCATGTATGCATAGTGCTTACCGGTCTCCTTAAACTCTGTACATCACATCCGTCCATGTATGCATAGTGCTTACCGGTCTCCTTAAACTCTGTACATCACATCCGTCCATGTATGCATAGTGCTTACCGGTCTCCTTAAACTCTGTACATCACATCCGTCCATGTATGCATAGTGCTTACCGGTCTCCTTAAACTCTGTACATCACATCCGTCCATGTATGCATAGTGCTTACCGGTCTCCTTAAACTCTGTACATCACATCCGTCCATGTATGCATAGTGCTTACCGGTCTCCTTAAACTCTGTACATCACATCCGTCCATGTATGCATAGTGCTTACCGGTCTCCTTAAACTCTGTACATCACATCCGTCCATGTACTCTGCATAGTGCTTACCGGTCTCCTTAAATGCTGTACATCATGCCCCTCCATGTACTCTGCATAGTGCTTACCGGTCTCCTTAAATGCTGTACATCATGCCCCTCCATGTACTCTTCGCGGAACATGCCGGTTTCCTCTTCACCCGTGGCCTGGACACACACCACATGGCGCTCCGCTGTCTCCTGGATGTCAGCAGAGAAGAGCAGATACGATCCGGATTTGTTTTTAACATAGATTAGGTTAGATAGACTACAAATGATTCCCGAGCGTGTCGCGGCTGCGGCTCACTGCGCCAAGAGAGATGGTTTTCTGAGCTCAAGTGCACCCTAAAAACATGAACTTAACATTTAGTAGATTTTCTGTAGTTTTCTGGCTCAAACAAGTGCTCTGATTTGCCTGTGGCGTCTGGTAAAACTCCACAAATCCCATATATATATATGACATAGGGATTTGCCAGCTGATGTCACTGTTGAGGCATGTTTGCCTCTTCATTGCAGCTCAAAAGGGTTCAGAAAACTACAGAAATCCATTGAGACCCCCTTTCCACTGGTTGGTTCCCGATGGGAACCGGTTCAGTTCTTTTTGGTTCTTAGTCCATGAGCCAGAGCTCCAAAATTGGTGGGAAAAACTAGTCTTATATTAAATTGTTTATACTAGGATCAATACAAGTAAATTAATACATGATAACACTTCCACAATAGTAGCTTTTTCATATTTTCTATTATTTTGCATATTTTCCTACATAATGCCTCATTTGCATATTTAAAAACATTTAATTTGTAATAGGTACTCAATTGGGGAAGTTCCATGGTGATAATCTAGGTATGGTTTTACCCACTCAATTCATAATTAATGTTCCAATTTTGGAGCCCTGGCTCCTGGACTAAGAACTGAACCGGTTCCCGGTGGAAAAGGGGCCTGAATGTATAAAGTTCAGGTTGTTTGGGTGTAAATGAGGTCATGAAACCTTTAAGTTTAAAGGGACACTTCACCCTTTTTGCAAAAACAATATACTTTAATGAGGTTTAGAAGATTTTTAACACTTTCCTGAGGGTAATATATGGTTTGATATTTTAGCAGTGAGCCCAGTGTCTGATGTCATAGACACTGGGCTCACTTCCTTGCTGGACTACAATTCCCATAATGCTTTGGTGCACAGCTCCTTGTGGATAGGGGGAGGGCTGTCTTACTGAGACAACATGTAGTTGTCAAACGTCATTAACATATATTTTCTTTTGCAAAAAGGATTAAGTGAACGTTTTAACCTTACCTCCTGGTCGGGGGTGAGGAGGATCACCCTTACATCAGTGACTGGACCCCAGCTTGTGTGACCCTGCATGACCATGTTCCCAAGGTCAGTCTCCACCTCTGCATCTGCTGCCCAGATCTGACACACACACACACACACACACACACAAACTCTTAAGCATTACAGTAAATCCCATTATGCAAAAGAGTTAAAGTATTGTTAAGCAGATCTGCATTACTTAATTTACAAGATGTCCATGCAATTAGAGAGTTAGCTTGTTACGACTCTTATGGTACCAACATCAATACAGCATGGAATTGTGGACAAAAATCATTCCAAGGACAACATCATATTTGGTCTGAGAGGCTAAATCAAAATCATCAAATGGTGGTTCCATGGCTCAAATGCTGAATAAATAATAGACCTTGATATGAAAAGAGTTAAACCACTGGGTTAGAACTTAGAAGAGTACAGTGAGTGCCAGTACAATGATGTACAGTAGAACTTACAGTGAGTGTCTGGCCTCCGTGCAGGACACAGGAAGGAGGGATGTGGAAGGACACATTCTCCATGCTCGGGTGAGTCCTTCTGACCACCCATCCCCCTAGTGGCTGCTCCTGGAAATGTTAGCAGGCGACTAGGGGTTAACACACACCAACTAGACAGAATTGAACCCAATACATTTCTTCTTTTCTAAAACAAGGTTTGTTACGTTTAAACATTCATAATCATCCAGAACTGATGACAAACTTCAGTCTTTGCTTTAGACCGGAGACGGAGAGTGTAGAGACCAGGTAGCTGAGATGTTGCATCCCTAGTTCCATCTTTCGTATGGTTGCACAATTATGGAAATTCTTGGCCGATACAGATGTTTAAAATAACAATTTAGCCGATGCCGATAAGTATACAGATATAAGTTTTAGTTTTTATTTCCCCCTTTTGTGCCAGGGGAAACAAATACACACACACACACCCCAACGTAGCCAACGCAAAAATGTATGCTTATCAACAACAGATAAAGATTGGCTACTGCCATCGGTTAATGTCAGTTTTATTTGCACATACTGACTGATAACGGCAAAATATCAGATACAGATATGTGGTCAATACATCGGTGCATCCCTAGTTGCAACCATACGGAGTAAGTTGCAACCATACGGCGCAAAATCCACACAACAGTTGACGGAGCATCTTACCGTGTCAGAGTTGTTCTTCAGTACGACGTAGTTGCCTTCTACGTCGACGTCATCGATGCTGACGGGACCGCAGGCCGTGGAGTTGGTGGACATCTTGTAGGCCGGCGTACCGCCGCTGGATTCCTCCATCTTGCGTTTCTTCCCCTTCAGCCTACGCGCACCGTGCGCGTGCGTCCGCGCCACCGCCGAGTGCTGGGCGGGGCTCGGCGACAGCTGCAGTCTGGAAGACATGGGAACGTGTCATGTTGTGAGCTTGTACAGTTAGATCTGCCCTTTTCTGAGAGTGACACCTAACCCTAACCTCACAAAAACTATGCCTAAACTTAACCCTAACCTGTTTTTGTGGAGTTAACCTGTAAAACAAAAGCCCCATCAGCGACCATCGATTCCCACGCACACTCAGCAAAAAAGGGAGTCTCCAGCGACACGTTGAGCTTGTAGAGCGGCCATTTTCTTGGCAGTATGTTTTGTCATCATAGCTTAGTTTTGATTTAATTTGTCAAGATGGTCACATATTTCGGCAGGTCACCAATTTCACCACAACACCGCCAGGCTGGAGCGATCGAGTGCGAGTGAGCAAGTGTTCCAATACCCGAGATTCTGGGTATTAGAATTTGGGTTAAAGAACATTACTTCTGCTCCTCTCCCTCCAGGGTCAGAGGTCATTACCTCTGCTCCTCTCCCTCCAACATCTTGCGGTAGGCGTTGATCTCCATGTCCAGCGCCAGCTTGACGTCCAGCAGGCTCTCGTAGTCTTCCAGCTGTCGGAGCATCTTGGCCTGCATGCCCTGCATGTCCTGTTCCTTCTGGGCCAGCCTCTGGCTCCACAGCTCCCTCTCTCTGTCCAGGATCCGCTCCAAGTCCTGGACCCGGCCCTCCAGGGCCGCTTTCTGCACACAGAAGAATGGATGAGTTGCATTTCAAACGTCAAAATAAATAATAAATAAATCCATGTCCAAAAAGGAGTAGGATGAAGTATTAAACTCCTACCCCCCTTTTGCCAATGCAAGTGAGTTTAATGTTGTTGAAGGTCATTTAAATGCAGTCAGATAGGACTTTTCTGTTTGAATGTATTGGCTGTCAAGGCCAGAAAGTAGTTTTGCCAATCGGTAGGCGTTCCCACATAACGTCCGGGTACGATGATGTCACGTGCATACCTTCTGTCATCACACATTTTAAAATGCCCACACTTTGACCTGAGAGCTACTTTCAAAATGACTGTCTCAACAAGATCCTACCTTTACCTACTGAAAAAAGATTATACCATTGCTGAAAATAGTTTAAATATGGAATATTATATTCCATATTTAAACTACTGTATATATACTGGTGTTACATATAAGTCAAATGCACTTGGAATAGGTAGTTTTGTATTTATCTGTAATGCTACTGGCGTTTGTGCACAGCAACACTCGAAAAAAAAACATTGCTTTGTGGGTTTGAGCTGACAGGCCCTTTTTGATCAATGAATCAAGTCACCTTAATTCAAGTGTCAGATACTTTTTTAGGGGCATGTCATGTGATCTACCTGCATAGCCCTTGTGATCTACAGTTTCTAAATTATTGTGCAGTTTTGAAAAATTGAAATACTTTGGCTGAGCTTCTAAGTCTAATGTAGCATGCACTAGTACGATGTTTTGAACTTTTGCATACAAATGTCCCAGATTTACAACTATTCCCGTCTATCCTGGTTTAGGCTACCAACCTCTTTCTGGTAGAGCTGCAGCTGTGCACTGAGGGTCTCCATGCGGACCTTGGTTGTGGTCAACTCATCCTGGGTGGCGTTGACGGCATCGCCCTTCCTCAGCGCAGTCTGCTGGGCGTTCTCCAGCTGCGGTACGCAGAGGGTTGGAAGCAAACATACAGCATATATACACATCAATGATTGCTTCTGAAACACTCAAAACTAAAATACATTTGTGTGCGTGACAAGATGGGATTCATATCATTGAGCATTTTAGCTGGGAAACAGACATGATACAGTCAGTCTTCCTTTACACAGACTCTCTGGCCTAGGTTTCACTTCTTAATGCGGCGTTCACAATAGTGGCGACAACACAACAACCAACGCCTTTTCAGCTACATTGTCTCCAAGTTTAACCCCGTTTAAGGCCCCATTTACACTGGCAGCCTGAATCAGATCTGTGCCACCTCCAGACTGGAATCCGTTTAAATAAGTCCACTCTAAACACAAGTCACATGGAATCAGATTTTTACAAATGCGACTCGAGCCACATTCAGAGGTGGTTTCAAATCAGATTCAAAAACTAATATCAGGAGATCCGTCTCAGTCTGAACGCAGTAACCTGATCTAAATCGGATTCCATGTGACTCATTTGTGTTTAGACTTATTTAAATAAATGGGATTCCAATCTAGATGTGACACAGATCTGATTCAGGCTGCAACACAAAGTTCTGTGATCCGATCTAGTCACTTGCAAATGCAGTGTGAACGGTCGGGCCAAAAGATCAGCGTTGCACAAGCCACAATGTGTAAATGAAAAACTGGAGTACTGAACAAAGTCAAAGCCAGCTGAACTTATTTGTAGCCACTAGTCTTAAGTCAAAATATAAAGTGCCGGGCATCAGTTTGAAGCTTCTCGTCACCGACTTCCATTGAAAACAGCTCGTAGCGCGGTGCTTTGTCGCCACTAGTGTGAACACGGCGTCACGTTGACTACCTCTTTTACTGCCGTCACCGCCATCTTGCCTCGGCTGACTGCACTGCCTTGTGCTCTAATGTTTTCCTGCACAAAATGCCTGCTGCATGTGGCTCCTTGACACGAGAGCTTAGAAAGATAATTGTTAAAGTAACAAACTGAAAACATTCGAAAGAGAGTTGGTTAAAAGAATCTGGAAGAAAAGTGTGATGCGTGTTTGTATGCAAGGCCAAGGCCATGTCATCTCGCGTCGTTCCAACAAGTAAGCACAGCCATGTATGTGTACACCTCGTGGAAATCTGCAGTAGCCTTCACATCCTGAGCCGACAGGCACTTAACTCTAACAATGTGTGGGGGGCGGGCAAACACTGTCGTCTTAAAGTGAGCGTGTATGCTGGCCCCTGGAGCTGGGGTTTATGCTAACAGCTAGCGGTAGAGATAGAGTTAAAGGACAACTTTTTTTTTTCCACCAAGGTTCATGTTCTAGGTTGTATAGAGAAAGTATTTAGAGTGTTTTTAATTTTTATTCATTTGCTGCTTTCGTTTTAGCAATATTTGACAAAATGTTGGCGTTTTCTTTATCATTTACTTTAGTCCTACTAGACCCCAGGAAATTACATGTGGCCACAAAACATGGGATCTACTGAATGTGAAGGGGGATACTAGCGAGATACCATACTGTGTTGTAGGCTCAATATGTCAGTTTGTCACCTCCAACCTAAGTTTGAAAAACAAACAAAGTTGTCCTTTAACGTTGCTGTGTGTACCTTGGCATTGGCAGTTACAGTATTGTGTATGTGCCTGTGCGTGTGCGTTTCTGTGCACGTGTGTGCGTGCGTGCCTCTCGTACCTTGGCATTGAAGTTGCGTTCCAGCTCCTCTTTGTACTGACCGATCTGTACATCGTGCTCCTGGCGGAGCTGCTGCATGGCCTCGGCTAGCTTGGTGTCAAACTCTGCACGCCTTCCTGAATCCACCTCCACCAGGCGGCTTTCATGCTTACGCCGGATCTCGTGAATCTCCTGCACGCGCACAATAGAAATAATCAGATGATGCTGCAATGGCCCGTCCTACCACAAGTGGCCTGGCTCACTCCTCATGCATTGAAGGAGGAAGCATGAGCCCAGTTCAGGGCTCTCCCCAGGTTGGCAGAGGGAGAGTAGCTCCCAGGATTACAGCACTACAATTGGCACCGGGTGAAAAACAAAAATGGGTTACAAACATCGTGGGACAGAAATTTAAATAGGAACGGCCCTACCAACTGCTGCTTGACAATACAACCATCCCATCTGTAATATGGAGATAACTTGCAGAACGCATGCGTGCGTCACAGCTCCAACTCCCAGGTCCGACATAGCGGCCATGCCCGGCGAAACTGCCCTCTCGCACGGCAGGAAACTAATTACACACTGGATAGAATCTCTGACAGCTAGTTTGTAAACGATACATACAGTTTGAGGTAAATATGTCATGATGTTGCGGAATCTGTATTGTTTTTATACCTGCAACAGCTAGTTTTACATTGACGCAGTTTCGAGTCTATGCAGACGTCAGAATGATGTCAGAACAGTCCAGAGAGGACAACAGTCGACCGACTCGACCATGATCAATGATCAATGTAATACTGGTGACAGACAGGCGTACCTCCTTGCCGATGTTTCTCTCGAAGTCGAGCGACTCCCTCATGGTCTGCATCTGGTTCTCAATGTCCACCCGCCTCAGCATCTCAGAGTTCATCTGGGTCTTGGTGTCCGCCAACACTGCATCCAACTAACACACGTAACACAATACAATTAGTCATTTATTTATTACCAAGCATCTTTAAAAATGTTAGCAATGGGTTCAGGTTTTATTTAGGTCCATTTTTGCAGCCCCCCACACACAATCATTCTACAGTTGTGGCCCCCGGCCAAATCTAAGTTGAATACCCCTGATGTAAGTCAATGAGGAGCATATTTTGAATTATCAATTTCTAATCAATGGAGCAATTTTTTTTTAAACTTTCTTCCACATTTGGAGTTGCATCATGGCAAGGCATGTACACAACTCAACCTCTGCTAAAGTGCTCTTACCCTTTAACAGCACTGGGGAAAGTTGGTAAAAAGACATGCATTACATACATGTTTCTGCTGAGCTTGGAGTTCATCAACGTCAGTGGTCAACCTCTTGGTCTTCGCTAGCTGGGTGCTGTAGTCTGCGTCCTTCTGGTTGAACGCTTCCTCCAGATTCCTCCACTGAGTCAGAGCATGAGCCAGGTCGCTCTCCTTTTTCTGGTTCCTGAGAAAAAAGAAAATCTTGTAAAATCGGCTATTTTTGGCGAAGAGACTTTGGCCTCTGACCGGAGTTGAAGTGGTTAGCACCATTTGTATAAATCACACCAATGTGCTTTTTTTGTTGCAAACAGTTATTTAATTTTAAACAGTTTTTTTTCCCTCCACATTAATGATACGTAACGTTGTTCACCATGTTTAGTTCATGGAACATTGAAAGTTACTAATGTTGTGTGGAGAGGAAGTCTGGAGCTGTTGCCCCCGCAAGCAGACTTTGCATAAGCAGTAAGATGGATTCAATGGATGGATTGATGGAACGTGCCATTCGCAAACGGTTAATACATTCGTAGAATCGGTCACCTGGCTCTGAGCTTGGTGAGCTCCTCTGACAGGTTTCCGACCTCCATCTGCATCCGGGCCCGGTCGTTTGCCGTCTCGTCCAGGGACTTGCGAGCGTCGGCCAGCTCCGTCTCATAGAGCCGCCGCACGGTGCTCAGCTCCCGGGTCTTCGACTCCTCGTTCTCGTCGAGGAGCAGCGCCATGGACGACCTGACATGCAAAAACAAACTAGTCACTCCAGGCTACTGTACAAGGTTCAAGGTTCTCTTTATTGTCCCTTGCGGGAAATTGGTTTGCAGCCAGATTATAGTAAAAAATACACCAAAAAACAACATTCAATACAATCTAAGAACAGGGCACTAGAGACAGAGAATTCATGACAGTCATGACATACTGCTTGGACTCACCCCTACAACACACTTACTAGCACATTTTGATAGGTTGAGATGGATTTAAGGGCCTATACTGTACTGTACATACTCCAGTTTTAGGTGATAAGGTGACCACTGAAACGGTAGTTTTAGTAAAAACAGAGCGATGTGTATAGAATCCCTACTCTCCTTCAAAACGGCTCTCAAAGAGCCCTTATGGGTGGTTGCAATTCAAAACTAGCCCCTGTAGAAATAAAAGTAAATGATTTCCAACAGTTTGTGTTGTTTTTGCATAGTACTGTATATTTGTCATTAAATGTTCTGATGAATTGAATATGAAGGACCACAATGGAAACAAGCCTAGTGCTTTCTTAGGTTTTAATCATCTTAGCAGACTTGAACTTTCCTGTGCCCGTTTCTGCAAACTGTTAGTAAAGTTTTCAATAGGGATGTCCTGATCACATGTAATTTGCTCCCGATCCAGATACTTATGCCATATCACAATATCCAAAATCACAATATCCAGTCTAATATCATGATATGGATGTATAATATTGATACTACGGATGTCCCGATCACGTTTTTTTTGGGTGATCGGAACAACCCTAGTTTTCAATCAATCTCACCTCTGGCTCTCCAGCTCGATGGAGCGCTGGATGTAGTTGGCGAGGCGGTCGTTGAGGTGCTGCAGCTCCTCCTTCTCCTGGACTCGGGAGAGACGAGCCGGGCTGACCCCGGTGCCGGTGGCGGACGGGGAGGAATGGGAGGACGCACGGCCACCGGAGGACCGGGGAGCGGAGCGTGAAGAGCGGCCGCTGGAGGTGAACGGGGTGGAGGTGGAGGAGGGCGAGGAGGCCATGATGAGATGGCGATGGTGCTACACCTGCAAGCAGTGCAACCACAAAACACTTTAGAACATGTTAAAAACCAGTGGTGGAAAAACTCATGTCTTACTTACGAGGGGAGGTATATATATATATATATATATATATATATAGTCCTTAGTATGAATAGCCTACTGCAATGTAAAAAGTACAATATATTGGCACTAAAATGTACCACAAGTATTAAGTAGCCTACTCATTATGAGGAATGTCCCATTTCTGTTTCAGAAGTTTTCAAATGTATAGAAATCTTTTGAAAATGGTAGATCTACTTAAGCACAATGTGCCACATCACAACACTGAGCTTGTAGATCGGCTATTTTCAAATGGCGAAATAATTTAACTCTTGATGGTTAATGAGCTTCATTTCACGCTTTCGAGACTCAATTAAAGACCTATAATGGTCCATTTGGTTACCAAACTCTCCATCATTTAGCTGGGGACCACCTAAAACCCCCTCACGGACCACTGGACTGACCAACGGTTGAGAACTTTTACAGTCCATGGTTGAGAACCACTCTACTATGGACCACCAGAGCTATATGATGCTACAGCTTGGCTTGCTACATGCCTACACCGGCAGCGGTTCACTTCACACACAAAATGCAGGTTAGAACGTCAGAATTGTGTTCAAAATAAACTTAAACTAATAACGCTGAGTTTCTGCTTAATATCAAACCCAAAACGACATGCCAGTGCTCTAGTCCGCCTCTAGCCTTGGTGATATGATAAGACACTCAAATAATGCATTATAGATGCATTTTTATCGAGTTTTTACTTTCGTAACTGCGGTAGTGTTGGCCTGCACCGCCAGTGCTTCGTGCACAGTCACCAGTACAGCCCGTTGATTCTCCGTGTATGTACAAAAACATATATGATTATGTGCTTAACCGGTTCCCCCAAATGATAACTCGGCCGTCGGAGTCTTTATGCAATGTATTAGTCCATATTATTTAATATGTATGAGTTTTAATCTCGTTTGTGGCCGAACAAAGTTTATTCCCCCTCATTTACTTCCCGTTTACATTGCGTGTAATTCCGGGCTTCACCGGAAGCGCCCCCTCGAGTTACCGCCGCCCATTGAAGACTATATGGGGAGCGTCCGACAGAATCCGACACAGACGTGATTAAAACACTTTTCATATTGGGAAAATACAGACTAATACGTTGCACAAAGACTCCGAAGCGCGAGTTAACAATTCGGGGCAACCGGTTTGATATTATAACAAGTTAATGGGTATTCATTTGTTGCAACAGCAAATCTGGAGCAGCAGAATCGACTCTTAACAGAGCGCGTTTACAAACACGACCCCAACCAATCGAAGCCCCTTTACGCAAACAAAACCCGTATATATAAATATTATGTGGAATGTAATGTACTCACAGAAACAGTTGTAGGCTACAGAAACGCTGTGGTATTATTATTGTAGCGGCCGGTTTGGGAGTTGGGACCACAGGACACTCAGCTCAGCTGATACAGATAGAGGAGCAGAATCAGCAGATAACAGTGAATGGATGGAGAGGGTACACGTCACCAACACGAGACTGCATTTAAAGGGCGACACAGGTGCGTGGAGGAGATTGACTGATTGATTGATTTTATTTCACAGTATATGTAGAATGGGCAGTGTGGTGGAAAAAAGTATTCACATGTTTTACTTAAAAGGATCCCTGGCTAATAAGACAAATAAGCCAAATATTATACGTGCCCGTGCCCTCTACAACAAAAACATTATAAATTAAAACACCTTCAATATTTTATTTATTTCATAAATAGAGAATCTTTCACTCAATAGGAACTGCTCCTACTCCAAGTTGACGATGTCATATGCCCATACGGCCCATACTTCAATCAATCAATCAATCAATCAAATTACGATGGGAGCCGTTCCTATTGAGTGAAAGATTCTCTAATTATTAAAGAAATAAAATATTTAAGGTGTTTTTATTTATTTATTTTTAGTTATAGAGGGCAAGTATAATGCTTTAAGGCATATTTGTCTTATTAGCCAGGGATCCTTTTAAGTAGGATCAATACTGCAATATGTAGATGTGCACATTTTGGCTCTGAGATGTAGGCCTAGTGGAGCAGAAGTAAAATAATTGGAAATTGGAAATACTCAAAGTACAAATACGTACAAAGCATTGCACATCAGCCAGTCTGGCTTCAGTGGCTTGCAATAATGTGATGCAAATCTCACGTTAATATAGTTACTATAGCTACTTTGATTATTATTGCAAAGCGTACATCAACCACTTAATTCAGCCCTTTTAGCGATTTGAAAACAGCAGCTCTTTTAGCCTTGTTTATACTTCACTGTGCAACGGTCCTATGCTGGAAAATAGCAGATATGCAAACTCACAGCACTGAACTTGCAGATCTGCCATTTTTTGCCATCCAAATGCATTATATGGTTAAATGGGCCCCAAGAGATGCAGAAATGAACTAGAAAAATTCCCGTTCTGGGAACAGGTCTCCACCAGGAGGATAGGACTAATAGGAGAGTGTGTGATGTTTGGAGTGTGTGTGTGTGTGTGTGTGTGTGTGTGTGTGTGTGTGTGTGTGTGTGTGTGTGTGTGTGTGTGTGTGTGTGTGTGTGTGTGTGTGTGTGTGAGAGAGACGCAACTTGGCCTGTTGTAGCGCCACCATGAGGCTGATTTGAAAACTGTCAAGTGGCATTTCTTCCTCAGCCTATAGTGGGAATAGGCATGCACGGCTTGGGAAGCCGTGGATATGCTCCTGAGGAGGAAGATTCTAAAAACGACTTATAAATCCTAAAGCTATAGCCTCTGCAAGCTCACAATGTGACTTGTATATTTGCTATTTTCAATAGATTTGTTGAAATGAGACATTCTGCAATCTGCATGATGAGTAATTAATACTTTTTCTTTTGGTACATTTTGAATTACAGACTTGTATTTGTATTAAAACAGAGTATTTCTACATTGAAGTATTGATACTTTAATAACTAATAAGTAAAACAAATTATTTGTTTGGTTAACTGTATGTAATGTGTTTTATTTTCGTTTTATTTTTCGTTTTGTCATTATTTATTTATATTTGTGTTCTGTATTTATTATTGTCAAAACATTTCGTGATAATATTTTATTTGTATTTGTTCTGCCATGGGGATGTGTGGGGGGGGAATATATGTCAATTGTTTTGAAAATACTTCTTTGTACTGTAAAATAAATCAATAAACATATGTTTAAAAAAAAAAAAAAAAGTAAAACAAATCGAGTACTTTTTCCAGGAATACGAACACTTCATTCATATTTTATTTGGCACAGCTGTAGGGCAGCCTGGGTGTAAATGAGCGTCTATGCTGACATCTGCTGGACATACCTTGTACAACAAACTACCACACACACACACACACACACACACACACACACACACACACACACACACACACTTTCTTTTTTACCCTAAAGGCTTTCCGTATTGAGGAAGCGTTTCCTGTGATGTAGGGTGCGTTCGGAAATGGGCACCGGGAGCGCACTCGCCTATTAGTTTGCATTGCACAGTGCGCTCAGTGCACTATTTCCGAACGCGCCGTAGTGATTTGAATTTTGACCCTAGTTACACCTCGTCCTGACACCTACTCCTGTGTTTTGTTTTGTTGTGGGAAGTAAAAGCGCGCAAAACAAATCAAAACAAAGTTCGCTCCAGTCGGTTCCTACCTTACCGTAAGTGTATGGACATCAGAAAGTGGTTTGGTAGTAGGCCTATAATAAAGAAAACACTAGCTGTGACACTATACCTGTACGTGCGGAGGCAATTAATTAAGTAGCAGTAGTAATGGCGACCTTGACAAGTTGACAACAATAGCAACACCGAGCCCACGCGTGATTCAGACCGAAGCTCTGCCCTCTCCTCCCGTACAGCCCTCCACATCGCCCCGCGGTAAGCCTACCACCACACCCGCCGCCGGTTGATTTTATTTGGGGACAGAGAAGCCAGCCCAGGAGCTACAATCCTACCCAACTAGAATATTTTACAATAAACACGCTAATTTAGCAGAAGCTGGTTTAATGAACGGGAGTGGCAGTGGCTTGAATATTCAGTGATTGCTCAATGCTGCATGGTGCTGCCTTTTGCTTTCCATGTCGGAAATGTCATGGTAGGCCTAGGCCTACTAATTGCCAGGTAGCCTACACACCTGGAACTCTACTCAAGTTGGAATTTAGCTGGCTTATTTTGTTCTGCTGGTTTTATTTGTCATGTCTGTCTGAAACAGGCTATTTTTAAAGCTATAGGCCTATGCTATAGGCTTAAGGCTTATTAATTCATTTTTTTTAATCTATTCTATTTTTTGTATCATTGTAGCTGTAGCTTTTTTTATTTTCTTTATCTTTGTCAACCTCTCTCTCTCTCTCCCTCTGAGCCATGAAGTTTTTCCGCCATGGCCACATTGACAGATGCAGGATTTTTGCGAACACAGTGAGCACTAACTATGAGACCCTGCAGATCATGTCTGTCTGTGTGTGTGTCTGTGTGTCTGTCTCGCTGTGACACCACACGCCCGCCACCAGAGGGCGCAGCTGTAGCGCACACACACACACACACACACACACACACACACACACACACACACACACACACACACACACGAGCTGCGTTCGCTTCCCGCGTTTGCGAGTCTTACTTGTATAATTATAATGTTGGAACTTGTTGTGAAAATGAAAATGTGGTGTCCTGACTCCTGGCTCACTGGCTGCAGTTCAGGCAATCCGTTTTTGATTGATCATTGATGATGATTGAATATGTTTATAAGTTTGCACACTTATTGTACACTTCAGTGCAGGTAATGCTTTATGTTGGTTATACAGTATGCTTTAGATGTGTCTGACCTTGCTGCAGCTGCAGCTGCGGTAACTGTATAGAGAGTCCAGGGCCCAGGAAATGATTCCCCGTTCATTTCCCTCATAGACATTTCAAAAAGTATTTATTTAAAGACATTTTAAGCGTCGTACAAAGCCAACTGGAGTTGTGAGAAATCATGACAACAAACACAATTTTTCGGGCCGAACAAATAATTAGAAAGAAGAATATAAACGGCAGGTTACACTTTTTTTCTTGTTTTTCTTCTTTGTAATTATTTGTTTGGTCCAAAATATTGTGTTTGTTGTCATGATTTGTCACAACTCGAGTTGGCTTTGTACGACGCTTAAAAGGTCTTTAATAAATACTTTTTGAAATGTCTATGGGAAAAATGCATTGGGAATTATTTCCTGGGCCTGGCCAAGGACTGTATAAAGAGGACAGGAAGCGAAGACCGTACGTGCGCCGCCATGTTGCTCACATGGTGCTCCATGGAAGGAAAGAAACATGCGCAGTTGAGACCAGGAAGTTGGACATGCATATAGCACAAATGGCCCAGCAGATGGCGTGAGGCGACTAAAGACCTTGCTGAAAGTAGGGACGCTTGTATCTCACTCTTCTGCCAGTTTATATGCTGAAGCCAGCTTGGCTCAGTGCTCACCATGAACGGACTGACTGAGACAGCCGTGTCATGATCAGTGCAACTCCCAACTATAATATCTATATAATAGAATAATCAATTAAGGGGACAAGAGTGAATCAAAACGTATGTTTAGGAATATAATATGTTCAGTAGGCCAGTCCCGGACACACTATTCAAACCGAACTGTATGCCCGATGAATAAATCAACATGTAAAATTGATTTTGCCCATTGTATTGTACAAAATAATTGAAGCCTCCTGTAGCATGTGCCTGGATTCCCCAAGGGCACCACGGTGTGATCATTCAGGCTTGGCATGGTATCATTTGCATGGCATTCAGTAGAAAATACAAGAAGCCCTATAGGCCTACCATCACATTGTAAGGAATAGAGTTGAAGCCTATAATAGTTTGAGAGCACATAACCCTAATAATTGCCTTTATAATATCATTCAGCTAGCCTACTGCACTTCGTGGACTTTAGGAGAAACCTTTAGAGTTTAGAGTAGACCATACAACATGTAGGCCTATATTGCGTAGGACATAAAAGTACAGAAAAGGGACTTGTGGCACATCCAGTCATTTATTTGATAAATGCAGACACATTTCCAAACAGATAAATAAAAGTAGGCTGACGTGGCACAGAATTCAGTCATTTTGGCACTTTTCTTTTCTTTTCAAAATATTTTATTAAAGTTTTTGTGACAAACCCAGGGGCAAGTATTAAACAGAGTAGACATATCAAATATGTAGCAATAATAACTCAATCCCCTATCCCACCCACCCCCCACCCACAATCCCAAGGATAGTCGGAAAAACAGTCAAAATAAATAATTATTTTAAACGAAAATCATGCTGGCCATAATAGGAAATAGTGCCATAACGGGAGACACTTGGAAAGGTAGCCTACCATTGACAAATGGTAAAATAAATGTATGTGTATAAATAAATAAATAACACTTTAGTGCTGGCCATAAGAGGAGACACAAAAAAACAAAACAAAAAACACACACACACCTACCACACACCTACCACAAAAATCTACACTAATAGCTGGTATAGGAGGGGCAAGTGCCGGGTCCCTGCGTGTTGGGGCTGGTGGGCGTCATAGCTGGGGAGATCCACAAGAAGAAACCGGCACATGTCCATTCCCCATAAGGCAATACCCATTGACCATTATATTACCTTTCAGTTGACTGACGTGGCTCTTTTGGCAGACCTGCTGTCATGCTGTACAGCCACAGACACAGCTGATGCCTCTTTGACCAGCATATGAAGTCTCAACATTGCCAACCTTTTAACCACTCTCTTAGAGATCCTGTGGCAGACAGGGTGCCATTCGGTGTCTCTGTCAAGAGTGGTCATCACTTGACCGATGGGGTCATCATATTGTAAAAGGGTTGGCAAAGACCTCTGCATTAACTCATAAAGTGAAAGATGGTATTCATGCATGCGCTTGCTGGGATGTTTCAGACCACCATTGCTGTGAATTATGGTCAGCAAAGATGGGTCATCACAGTGCGTAGTGGCATAGCTGTGGTCTATGGAGATGGAACCTGCAGTTGACAGACAGAAGTCCTTGCAGGTCTGACAAGAGCCCCGTCTCAACGTCTTGAATACTGCCCAACCTGTCAGATAATATAATGTCTGGGATGTAACCAGTGGCAGTGGCAGTGGGGGTACCGGGTTGTCACATCTATCCTCGATTTCCACCGGTTCCTTGAGTCCTTCCTCTTTGCTCCTCAGGTCGTCACTGTATTCAATCAGTAACGCACCGTCATCAGAGCCAGACTTCTCAAACTGGGCAAGTATCATCAGTCTCAACCGTGCACGACACTGCTTGGCCTGAGGATGCATGTTGTTGTTAGCTCTCAGCTGTGAGTGCAGGTTCTCATTTGCATCAGTTGACACACGCCCAGTGAAGAGGAAGGGCATGTTCAGGGAACCAGTGTCCATCAGGTGTGACAACCAGTTGGGGTTTGGTGGGATGAACCATCACCAACATGTACAGGTTACCATGCGAACCCCGGTGTGGCTCGGTTTCCATTTACCGATGGCACCTGTCTTTACAGACAGGAACCGTGTCTGGGTCCATGTGACAAGGATCTCCTGGAGTCGCTCCAGTTTGGCACGTGCCATGGTCGTGTCTGGCGATGACAATGCTGTGAGTGGGGAGGAAGAGGTGGGGGGTTAGGGCATTATATTCCCAGCTCACTGACAATACAACATATCACATTAATCCTACTTAAGGTAGTGCTAATGCCATTTATGGTTGTACTTGTCACTTTGGTCGGCTTACCATTATAAAGACGCCGCAATGTCATCAGGTCGAACCAATCATTAACCAGCTCCAGAAACCACGCCGTTGTCTCGTCCTCGGGGGGTAGGACTTTTGCCGAAATTAGGAGACGAATGGCGGACGCCATCGACTTCGAGTACACCTTGCATGCAGGGGCGACCTGGGTGGACAGTTGGAAAACCTTTTAACTGATGATATATTTCATAGGAAATAAAATTCAAAAGGCTACATTATGTTCCCAAGACCTGGAAGAAATAACATAAGCACAAATTGCAGTCATGACCGTGCTGTGTAGACATGCATCTTATGGTTGCCCAAAATAAATATAATCTTTATTTCCATACCTTCATTTTCTCAAAGCTCTGCTTGTTGGAGATTGCACTCAATGTAATTCCAGGCACCAACTTCTCGGGACTTCCCTCCTGGATGTCGATGACTTTCTGTATTGGCTTGAGTGTGACCTTTGAACAGCAAACACAGAACAAGCAAATGTGTAGAGATTCATACTGACAACAAATAGTATTCTTGGCATACATTGTATAACTGTGTGGCTCACCATGTTGCTTGGCAAGTTGTTTTTCTGGACAACACTGGCTGGTAGCTGGAAGCAGTGATTGCACAGGGCAGTCTTCATCACCTTTATTAGATGTGGTGGATCAGGGGAGAAGAACAGATAGCCACCAGGATAGAATGGGTGCTGGATAAAGGATCTATCCATGGCCTCCCCCCCCGTTGAGACCTGCAGCCCGCCACATAGCCTGATTGCTTGAGTCCATGTCAGTGCACTAAATTAAAAGTGGACAAACATTGTGGAAATTAAAGGAGATCTATGTTTGAGGCATTTAGCAGAAATAATATGTTTATTCTTACCACAGCAACCACCCTGATTCCACGCTCCCCACAAGCCATGATAATGGCTTGTACAAGCTCCCACAGCTCTGCCAGTCACTGAGGACCCAGTGAAATGATAGGCTACGGCCTGTTTGTAATGAACAGTAAGACAGTCCAGCATGCAGGTCAGAAGTTTTTTGGCATGTTTTTGTTTGTCTGGAGTTGGGGGCATGGTCACCGCCCCCAACACAGACTTTGTGGCGGAGTCGTACTGTAGGCCAGTCGCAATAGACATTTCATCCATCTAGAACATTGATCAGAAAGAAAGGATTATGATAGTTAAAAATTAAATGATTTCAAGTTTTTTACAAATGGGACATACCTTCAGAACGACCATTTGTGCGTGACTGGGAAGGGACTTCAGTTTGCCTGCCACCAAATCAAGGATGTCTAACTGGATACCAGGGACACACTGAAGTCCTTCCAGTCTTTTGTTGATGGTCTTATATGATGGAATTGGGTAATTCATGTCTTGGAAAGATGAAGACATAGTTTAGAACTACAATTATATTTAATGCATTGCTCATAGTATAAGTATATATGGACGTTATAATATGGACGTTTATATGTATGTGTGTATGTCATACGTACATACACAGTATAATATAGAATATGGACGTTCAAGAATTACCCTTTCGCAGGAACTCGTATCCATCACATCCAACAGCCAACCTAAGAGCCAGACAGCTTGAAACCGTCTTTGCTGACCACTTGTGACTTGAAGACAGCCAGGTGGGAACAAGCCTGTTGAGCAAAAGGATATATACTGTATATATAGGAGGTTTATGTGTTTGTGTGCATGTGCACATGCATGTGCGTACATGGCATACATGTATACTTGCCTTCTTTCAAGGAATTTGATCTGGTCTTCGTTAAACACTTGTGACAGCATTTTGTTCTGAAAGAGAAAACAGGTTCCATGATTCTTCATTAATTAAATAATAATGAAATGGCACAAGGGACGGACTCCACAAAAAGACCACCCCCAAAAATCGGCGCGCGCTGTGCGCGCCCATACACATGTACCCTTTTCTGGAGATCGAGCCCCTGCCCCCTCAGTGCTCTCTGCACGGCCCTGTTTTGCAGTGACTATTGGCTTAGTGTGTATTACTAAATCAGAACCAGTGCATTCATTGATTAGGTTAATTGACATAATCAATATTGTCATGTTTTGATGTCGGGAAGTCATATATTTCACCATTTCAACAGCCATTTTCATTGATGTCTTAGATGGATGGATAGACAGACAGACAGACAGATAGACCTATAGCCTACACCGTTATTTTTGCTTTGTCAAATAGAGACAACAATGCATCAGAGCTTTATATTAAGGAATAGGCTTTATATGGGCGAATTCAGCACTTTTCAGGGACATAAAATAGCCTAAATCAATACGCTACAATTATGGGCCATTATTCATCAACAACACTATTTATTCAAGTTTATTCATCTGGCATACAGTTCTGTTTGAAATGGGTGCATCTTCCGGGATTGGCATACTGAACATCAATTATATAATAATTTATATAACCCTAAACATAACTTTTGAACATTTGGTTCACTCTTGTGCCTTAATTGATTCTTCTATTATATCAGTGGTTTTCAAACCTTTTTGTATCAAGTCCCATTATTTATTGGGCATTTGAGCCATATGGACCACCATTTATGAGATGTAGCCTCTCAGACCCAAAACCTTTTCATTTAATAAGATCTTGACCACAATCTCTCCTTGTACCATCATCAATACAGCATGTGTATTGATGATGGTACTTAAGGAGAGACAACAGGCAAAAGTTGATCAAAATAACAATTATTTTACATTATCTTGTGTAGACTTATTATGCAGATCTTTAACAATAATTGAACTCTTGAGAGTTTAAAATGAAACCAAATGGACATGTACGGGTTACGCTCTCAAGAGTTAAAGATCTATAAGAGTCCATTTGGTTACCAAGCTGGGGACTACCTAGCTGAAACCCCCTCAAGGGTGCTGGTGGTCCCCAGACCAGGTTGAAAACCACTGTATTACATAAAATTATATAGATATTATAGTTGCACTGATCATGACACGGCTGTCTCAGTCAGTCCGTTCATGGTGAGCACTGAGCCAAGCTGGCTTCAGCATATAGGCTGGCAGAAGAGCGAGATACAAGCGTCCTACTTTCAGCAAGGTCTTTAATCACCTCACGCCATCTGCTGGGCCATTTGTGCCATATGCATGTCCAACTTCCTGGTCTCAACTGCATGTTTCTTTCCTTCCATGGAGCACCATGTGAGCAACATGGCGGCGCACGTACGGTCTTCGCTTCCTGTCCTCTTTATACAGTCCTTGGGCCTGGCGTCGTCATGATGGGGGGCGGGACTGCGATGCTCTATTGTTCCCAGGTGTAACAACTCATTCAGACTTCTCTGAAAGGGGGAAAACCTTTGGAACTTGCCTACAGTAGCCTACTAAATCTAGAGATGGACGGTAACATGTTCTACAGGCGGCGGTGGGTCAGGGTTAGAGTGGCCGGATGGTAACCGCAAGGTTGCCAGTTCCAACCCGGGCTCCCCCAGAGTTAGTGTCGAAGTGTCCTTGAGCAAGACACTGAACCCCTAATTGCTCCTGATGTGCTGTTTGGTGCCTTGCATGGTTTATGAATGGTTCATACACAAACGGCATAAGCAATATTAGTTTGCCTCTTCTAAGTTACAGACAGTTCTCTTTAGGGGTGGGTCCCGAAACTCGGGACCAAGTATGTACCGAACCGAACGTGCCTGGGTACCGGGTACCCATTACAATAATTCAATTTCGGTTCTCTCTATCGGTTCTCACAGACACGCGGTCACACGCTATTTATTTATTTTCTACCCTTTTAATAGAAGCGCAGGGAACAGAGCTGATCGACAAGCCTACACCGCGTTGCATCAGCGACGCGTTGTGGGCTTGTGGCTTGCAGAGGCGGGGCTATTTCTCTGCATGGAGTTGTCGAGGAGTGGAGACAGAGAGACGCACGGTGCAGAGAAGCATTGAAGCAACATCATTATTAAAGTTTCTTAAACGTAATTTTCAAGTGAAGTTTATGCGAGGCAACTTTTAAGAGAGGGGACAGGAGTCTTGTGCTCTGCTGCCTAAAGCCAGACACACACCGTCTGCGCGAAGCCGCGCGGCGCCGCCTGGAAAATAGAACTGGGTTCTATCGGCGCGCCAGGCGCCGCGACGCGACGCGGCGGACGGAGCCGGTGTGCGTTAGGTTCATTGAAAATAATGGAGGCGGCTGTGTCCGACGCGCGGCGCCGCGCGGCGGACGCAGCCGGTGTGTGGTGGGCTTGAGTTGCCTCACTGCATGATCATGCATGTGCGCTGCACAGCATTGAATCAATATCAACCCACCACCGTTCTCACCTATCGGCTGGAGATGCCCCCCCCCCCCATTAGCGATGCTAATTTGTGTGTGTGTGTGTGTGTGTGTGTGTGTGTGTGTGTGTGTTGCTCTCAGATCTCAGACATGCTTTTATTTGTCATTGTCAGTAGTTAGTAGTAAGAGAAGTAGCCTACAACACTATTGCCCTGGGTAAATACAGAATAGATATATTATATTTAAAATAATCACTATATTATCCACAAATGGCTCAATAAAGGAGAGGATGTTACACTATTCATTGTACATTATATATATACTCAAATTGACATTGAGCTTTTTTGTTAAATAAACATTTGACCTCTTATTTAAGTTATTTTATACCATTTTGGAACCGAAATAGGGAACCGTTAAGAACCGGAATCGATAAGCAGAACCGGAATCGGTACCGGTCTCGAAAAAATCCTAACGATACCCATCCCTAGTTCTCTTGTATCATACCGTACTTGTATTATTTCCCACCAAGGACTAACCTCACATCAGACTATCCAGCATAGCTATATCTACCTCTGTGGACAGTCAAGACGGGCAGTGTCGGTAGGCCAATCGGAGGCTTACCATGCCTATGCTCGGACGCAAACTAGATTCACGCTGTCCGTCAACAGTAAACCAATGCATCTTGATTGTGAACTATATGAGTGTGAATGATAATGCAGGCTGGACACCGTGGACAGCATTGTTTGTCTTGTTGCAGGTGATATATCATAAAGTGGGTTAATAACTTAGACAAGTTCAAGGCGGATTCGGCCCAAGCCATGTTGTTACCGTAATGTGATGATGATAATCCATTGATCACTGGAACATTATCGAGCGTTCCTCAGCGTATTACCCGCACGGCCGGTCTATCGCTAGTTCTTTTATTCAATCACGCGAAAAATGATTATTTTGTGTTTACATCTGTCATATATGATGTGAAAACGTATTCCATGGACTTTTAACTGTGGATCTTGTCTATTCATGTGATATGTATACTGTTCAACTGTTGCCTGGTTAATGAAGGGAATCGGTGAAATTGATTTGCTTGTCAGGCACTCCTTGTTGTTATGTGTAATTGATTTAAACTTTAACAGCATCGTAACTGCATGACTGAATTTATTATCCATCAGAATGAAAAACCCAGAAAGAGAGAAAGATCCATGGTTTATTTCACTCTTCTGCTCTTTGACCCTGCCACTCACTGTCCATGGTGCTGAAAATGGAATGACGCATGTCAGAGAAAATAATGATTAACATGATTAATTATATATTAATCATATTGGAGGGATGAGAATACGTTAAGTGTTGCATACTACTAATCTCTCTCTCATTCTCTCTATCTCTCTCTCTCTCTCGCACGCTATCTCCAAACACACACACACACACACACACACACACACACACACACTTTCGCTCTCTCTCGCACGCACATCGCATGCAGTTTCTCCAAACACACACTTTCTCCTTCTCTCTCAGCTCTCTCTCGCCTCTCGGAGCGATCGAAAAGCTGCCCAATTATTTTTAATTTAGTTCAGCATGTTAACCAAACCAGCTAGCAAATAGGCTACTATGGTAGTCTAAATATAAATGCTACTGGGCACTCCTGCTGCTTCAGACGCTCAACATTTGTTAGGTAATCCATGAGTGTTGGCAAACAAGAAACAACACCCCCCATCTGAATAAAAGTCATCTCCTCCGCAGTAAACCCGACAGGACTTCCGACAGCTTTTGATAAAGTTATATTGCCTCCAGACCAGCTCACAGAATGAGGGCGGGATGCGTCCACTGGTTAATATTACGCTGGCCTGGGTAAAGTAAACTACAACATGAACGTGTTCAAAATCCTCGGAAATTCCGCTGAGTTTTCATCGGAACACCGCGGCCGCATATTGCGTTCGGGCCTGATGATAACCCTTCCACTGTAGTAGCTTTTCATATTTTCTATTATTTAGCATATTTTCCTACATAATGCCTCATTTGCATATGTAAAAATGTAAACTTTGTAATACAATAAATCATTGTCTTCGTGTAAGTAATCAACTGGGGAAGTTTCATGGTGATAATAATCTAATATAGGAATGGTTTTGCCCACTCAATTCATAATTAACGTTCCAATTTTGGAGCTCTGAGAACCAAAAAGTAAGCAGTGTAGCAGAGTAGGAAAACGCACAATAGCAGTACCTTGACTCTGTACCAGAATGGAACAGAGCCTTCATTAGCATAGACAACTCTGTTCATTAGTATCAGCGGTAATATCACCTGTGAAGGAAGTAGGTTCTAAGTTCTTTCCAAAATGGTGTGTATGCATGCATGGAGCCCATTGCCCATCCATTCTAGAATGACACCCAGTAGTCTCCAACTCTCCATCACAGTTGCATCGGTGCAACAGGTTGCCGTGATTGTGAAGTTGATTAATAATTCAATACATCCTGAGATAATAAACTCAGCAACAACACATGCCAGTGGTTGAGTTATGCATGACGACACGACAACCCATTAATTTAGCAAAATTATCTTATCTATGTATTCATTTTTAATGTTTGATTCTATTCTATTTTTAGGTCAAGCAAAGGGCGTCTGATAATGTGGAAGTTCAGATCTGCCATTTGCACCTGTTCCACTCACGATGTCCAGTCTCAAGATGAAGTGACGAGCTCCCGGGGGTGTCTGTGTGGCCTGGACTAGTTTACCAGGCTGTAGCTGGAACAACACAGCCCTACCTGCACTGTCAAACGACCATTTCACAGGTAATTGGTAAAACATCAACCCAACTTGTGGCGCTCCACCTCAGCAATCCATCTCCCAGGGGTCTTTTCTGCAATGCCATCTGCAGGATTAGGCTATATAACTGCAGATGCCACTCAACATGTCTAGGCTCTGAAATACAGCACAATAATACTAACAATAACTTAGATTTATATTGCACCTTTCAAAGAAAATACAAGGACAAGACATGTGTTTGATGTTATCTCTGTTCCTATATACCTTTGCTTTCTGGTCTAAATAAATAAAACATAAAAACATTGAATAAAACTCACCTCCCAAAAAACATCATGCAAATCAATTAGTTTATTAGAGTATAGAGTTTATATAGAGTCAACAAAGGGATGATAGAAAAACAATGAATAGTTGAAATGTGCTTGCAACTTGTTGAAATATTGATCCATCAGGGACACGTGGAAAAGGGAAATATACAATAATAATAATAATACACAAAATGCAAACTTATTCTGAGGTCAACAATTCAGTGTTTTCGTGTCCTGGTGAAAGAGAAACAAGTCATTAGACTCATGTCATTGTCACCGTTTCATAATGCAATACCGACACGCATGGCAAGCAGCACCAGATACATCCAGTATACCGTACCAGTTTAATTTGCCATGATGTGCTTTACAAAAGCCTCGTAGTTTATGCATCCGTTGGCATCCTCCTGGTTTGTCATGAGCTGCTCCAGCTCAGCCTCCTTCATCTTCTCACCTGTGGCCCACAAGGCACGCACACAACCAATTAATCTTCTCACCTGTGGCCCACAAGGCATGCACACAACCAATTAATCTTCTCACCTGTGGCCCACAAGGCACGCACACAACCAATTAATCTTCTCACCTGTGGCCCACAAGGCACGCACACAACCAATGAATCTTCTCACCTGTGGCCCACAAGGCATGCACACAACCAATGAATCTTCTCACCTGTGGCCCACAAGGCATGCACACAACCAATGAATCTTCTCACCTGTGGCCCACAAGGCATGCACACAACCAATTCAGCTTTAACCCTGCAAGCCCCAATGTAGTTATTTATTAATTAATAATGTATTTCTTTCACCTAAACAGTAAACATCCTCATTTATGTTCATTGTTTAGTCTTGCAATGCCATTGGTCATTATTTGCATATAAATACCCTCCACAGAGGCAGAAATTCACACAACTTCAAAATCTCTGGACAATTCTTAACCTTTAACCCTGGAAATATAAGTAAATGCCTGTAATTTATATATATTTTTTGTGATCATTAGAATGTCTAGAACATTTATTCTTGTGAAAGATATCCCCCAAATGTTTTTTATTTTTTTTATTTTTAATAATAATTATTATTATAAATGTGCATAACATTTGCATAAAACTTTTCTTTTTTTTTCTTTCTTTTTTTTCCACATAATTTCCTCTGCAAAGTCCTAGTAGTACAAACTAGTAGTAAGGTTGAAATCCGTTTTTTGCAACTAGAAATCGGGTCGCCATGCGACCCATTGGTGTGGTTTGGGCCATTGAATTGAACCAGTTGAATCACTTGGGTCGACGTGCAACAGGACATTCACACCGCCGTCCCGTTTCGACCCTTTTGGTGTAGTTTGGAAGATCTGGAATGTATCTGTGTCACCTTAGTTTCTAACCACTTTAACCATTATTTTAAACTTTAGCTATTGAAAAATAGCAGACCTACAAGCTCGTAGCGCGGCTATGAGCTTGTAGATCTGCTGTTTGGTTCTTTTTTATCCTGAAAACGTATGCAAATCTTTGAATATAATATTCTTTCACAGCGATCATTTTTTACTCATTATCTTTGCTTTTTGGGGGGGGGGGGGGGGGGGGGGGTGCCTGGAACAACATATTTTCAGATGGGGGTCGAACCATTGATAAAGAAACATAGAATGTGGTCTCATGCAGATCTCAATGGGGAGGCCTCTCTCCGGGTGCAGTGCAGTGACGGTACGGTTATCTCTTATTGGAATCATAACACATCAGACCTACAAGCTCACAACGCGTTGCATCTGTGAGCTTGTGACTCGGCTGTTTTTGACACGTGACCCCGACATGCGACCCCGCAAAGTATACATTTAGGCTTACGGGGTCAGCTCTCGGACTCACCCAGTGTTGCCAGGACGTGCCTGAGCTCAGCACCCATGACAGTGCCATCTCCCACCTTGTCGAACACCCTCAGACCCTCAACAAAGTCCTCAAATGTCCCGCGGTCCTTGGCCTTGCAGATGTGGCAGAGGATGGGGAGGAACTGGTCAAAGTCCAGCATCTTGTTCTGCATGTCTGGAGAGACATCACAATGTGTTGCATATTTCAACATGACTTGTACCCCTTATTTTTCTTAATGCCATGGCGTGCGTGCGTTCGTGCACAGTATGTGTCTCTGTCCAGTCAGAGGTTAATCTTACAAACCACTGGACTGATCAGCGTCATATTTCTTGTGTAAGCTGCCAGTAGGAAGTAACTCCCTGAATATAATATACAGTAGGTGCAACTTCCCATAGACAGCCCATTCATCCAAACAGAAAAGTCCTATCTGATTGTATTAAACAACGTCAAACTCAACATTGCAGCTGTACGAAAAGCTTGAATTATCCTCTTTCAATCTGCAAAGTGTTTGTTTCATAAAAGTCCATCATAGATATGTTATGAGCTACTTGCAAGTGCAAGTGTTGGGGTTAGGAAGTGCAAACTCAGCCCATGCGTACCAGGAGGCAGCAGAACGTTGCTTTGCTGATAACGAGCACTTCCAAACTCCAACACTAATTTCTTGACACGCTTTTCGTACAGCAGTAATGTTGGTGAGTTTGACGTTGTACAATCAGATGGGACTTTTCTGTTTGGATGAATGGGCTGTCAATTGGAAATTGATTTATATACCAACCTTCAGGTTTGGGCTTTCCAAGAACATAGGTGATCTCTACATTGGTGGGATTCTGTCCCAGTGCCCGGATCAGATCCCCACACTGCCCATAGGTGATCTTCATCTCATTGGTTGGCGTCCTGTCGAACAGCTGGAAGGCATCTTTGAAGTCTGTGAGAGAGGGAGGGAGAGAGAGGGAGAGAGAGACTTGTTCTCAGTATACTCCCAGCAGTGGTGTGTAAAGTAACTAAGTACATTTACTCATGTAGTGTATACTTACTACTAAGTACTTAAGTAAAATTTTGAGGTATTTTCAATACTTTCACTTCTACCCCACTGCATCCCCGAGGCTAATATTATTACAGTTATTTGAAAACTGTAGTTACTAGTTACTTTATTTGTAGATTGTCCGAAAATGCGTCACGATTTTCAAAAGGATCAGGAGATGATTTTTTTTTTTAACAAAGCAATACTGCCTCGTCAAAATTGGCGTTGTCTTTATATATTTTGCCTGGGGGAGAGGTGGTGGAATTAAGCGTTATTCATAGTCTAATATTTTCGGTGGTGAGGTGACCACCGAACTACAACATGACGTCACTGAGCCGCGGTGAAGAGCAAACCACCACTCTCCCCAGCCCTTCTCTCTGTTTTTACTCACCACCGCTCACCACATTATTATAGCTCCGGTGGTGAAAATCCAGACTATGAATAGGCCTTTAGTTGCTTTAGCAGACAGTTTGAGGGTCCAATGGAGTTAAGAGGTTTTGTCCGAAGCACTATTTACTACTTTTTATGTGAATATAGCTCATCCCTAAACTACTATAATAATCAGCTGAGGATGTGTATTTCTCTATTTGACACTAACAGACTGGTACTTGGAGTACAAAACAGTCATTGCATCTATAAATATCGTGCAGTCCAGTCCATGCAACACAAGTGACAACTGTGATAACAATCTTACCCTCAATCTGTTCAGGGGTAAACTCCAGCTGAAAAAACAAACAAAACCCAAAAAGAAAAAGTGATGTAAATGATTACATTTTCTGTGAGGCTGTCCAAAAGATCAGACATTAAGTTCATTTTACAGGATTGTTTACAGTGAAAATGTTTTAAAGGCAGGTGGCAAAGTGTTAAGTGCGACCCCTGACCTTGGATTTGGAAGCATTTAGCCAATGCTTAACCCGGAGCAACTTAACGGTTGAACAAGTGAGAGTTGCGTATGATTTACCTAGCGGAACTTTGACACGCCGCGTTATGACCCCATTCCACTGTGACGAGGTCTTTCAGACCGCCGTAACCTCACTACGGGGACCCTTTCAACACGTCCTGCATTGTCTCATTCCACAGCTCCCGTTACACTCTGCTTATTCACGGCATCCCATCCAGTCTTTAGTCTGCTTTGTTTAACCTTGGCCTTGAGAGCAACACCATCTGCTTTGCACAATGCTTTCAGGCTCATCATAACGCCGTAAGGGCCACCTTCATCTGACACGAGCACTTTAATTTGGTCACGTAAAAGGAGAGAGGCTTTGCCTGCACTAAGACACTTAGCATGGTCATGACCTCCCTGCTACATGATGCTACTTGAGGGTAGCCTGGTTAATAAACCAGACTAATATCGCACGGATCCGCGGCATATTAGTCTGGGGAGGCTCAGCTTGGATTTCATTTCCAGGGAAACATTTTCTCTTTGACGCAATTGGTCAGAGCTACTGTCAGTCAAAGGTCTCAAGCATTGAACGTCACTGTACCAAAGCCCGCCCATATTGCATACCGTGTCCCTATTGGGCGCCCACATTCTCTGGTGTAGGAAATGGGTGTAAAATTGAGCCTCTCCAGACCGAAATCCGCCGGTAGGCAATTTTTTTTTGCCAACAGCTGATTCGGTCTGGTTTATTAACCAGGCTAACTTGAGGGCACTTTACATAATTATGGTATTTCAACGGTACATGAATTATAAAAACGTAAAAGGTAGATCATCAAGTGATACAAAATGTCAAGTACACAATTTGAGCTAAATTCACAGTGATATAAACTTTGAATTGTAACTTTAACAATTATGAAGATGCGCAAACTCCAAAGTCTTGGGATACTGTTAGGGAAAACAATTAATATTCTATATATAATAATATAATATATTATAAGGACTTGAGCAGACCTGTTCTATCACGTCGCCATGTGTCATAATCGTATACCAACTGGACTAGTAAAAATAGCTCTCAAGTAAACCTGGAGGTTCTTTTCTTCACAAACCAGAACACAAAAGTAACTACACTGTCTTTCTGCAACAACAACAATCCACTATTTTGCATAAAAACGGTTCTATTCAGTATGCTTGTGTTGGACTCAGTTCAGACAGTCTCGTAAGTTACTGTCTCTGCATATCTACAGACCCAGCCCTGTCATGAAACTGTAACAATATTATCAAAAAGCCTACCCAAGCATGTTTAAAGTTGGATAGTGTAACTCGTAATTATATATATTTTGCTTCCTCCTGGTTTTTCCACCCCCACCCTTCTTGCCCTCAAAATAGTGGTGTGGGTGGTCTGCTTTTCATTTTGTGTGGCTTCAACCTCACTCCATTGTAACATGGCTGCTCCCTCAACCAGGAAAACATTGACCCTTTGAGAAGGGGCCAACTCAGCATAAGATAAACTTTCCAATGATGTCCTGTATCAACTGGTGCCTTTCCAACTCCAGCCTGACAAAGATGCCAGGTTGCAGCGAAGGCATTTCATAATTTGTGATACATGCCTGAGAGCACTAAAGACATCAAGATGCGGACTATATTATGTTCTAATCTGTATGTATTTGACATGCAAGTTCCCAGCAATATCAAAGCAATTTTTTCTTGGACTTTCATATTTGCATGCACCGCCCTGCTCTTGACACATGGGGTCTCTGATGCTCTTGAAACCAAATGTGACTACCAGCCTAATTCTGCAGACTTATATGAGGAAACAAAAACAAACTAAATTAATTAGAATTCTGATGTCATGGCTATTAGCTAGGATCTGCTGTACACTAGCCATTCAAATTATCATTATAATAATGATAGTATTATTACTACTAAACACATTGATTCCGTGTTTTCCTTCACAGTGTGCAGAATGTCTCAACCAGACATGCAGTAGATTTGCAAATGAACCCAAACCGATCAAAAAAGGCTTCTACAACGGAAACGATCATTTACCGTCACTGTAGCGGGGTCAAAGTCTGGGGTCTTGGGCTGCTCGGGCTCCGGGGCTTTGGCCGGTGCCTTTTTCTCTTCTTCCTTCTTCTTGGGAGCCATGGCGAGAAGCTTTCAGGAGATACTGGAGGGGTACTAGACGTGACACAGAGAGAGGCTACGGCTACGGTGGTGTTGTGGCCCTTTGATGCCAGGGCCCTTTTTATGCGTTGCCCACTGTGTGTCATCTCGTGCCACCCCCCCTTCCATCCATCACCCAATCCATCACCCACCATGCGGCCAACAATAGGATGAGTGCTATAAAAGGCCATGCCTTTGTGCTTCTATTTAAGACAAAGGAAGCTTCCATTGTCTGGAAGCTAGCTGTGTGTACGTTCCTCTGCACATCGAGGCCATGTTCTGTGGCCTGCCAGTTGTCTCTTTTTTCATATCTGTGTTTTTAATTATGCAAACATGGTTGATTTATTAGGGAAGAGGGTAATGAAGAGAGATGTGATTGCAAATGGAGTTAATTAGTTTGATAACTTCCGGCAACTTCCTGCCATTGAGATGCACAAATTACATCAACGTATAATGAGGCAATGTTATGCTTTAATCATCATACTTATTTCATAATGCAATGCCGACACATACTGCACGCACGCACACACACTATTTGTATGTACCGCATATGGAAAACAGTTGGAACACAGTTTTTGGAAAAAAGGAAACTGTTCCATACCCGAGGCGGGGTTGGCAAAAGGGCCTTTCTGTGTGGAGTTTGCATGTTCTCCCTGTGTCCCCTAGGGTAGGTACCCTCACAAAAAACATGCAGTAATCCTGGTCTCTAAACTAACTCCCCCTGGCCAGCCGGGGCGCCTGATGGAGGGGAAACTGGTCGGGGAACTGGTCGGAACTGGTCGGAAAAACGTGTTCCTTCCACGCGTTACGTCCGGCCGCGGAACCCCCCCCCCCCCCCCCCCCCCCTCCCTGTCAGCTGAAAAGAAGCAGCTTGGACTTCTCATGCATAGAAGGAAGCATGAGGTCAGTCTGCTGCCCCCCCCCCCAGGTTTGCAGAGGAAGCAGATAATTGACACTGGGTGTCGTGGGATAAAAATTATAGAATAAAACACCCCAATGCTATCCCAGAGTGCGTGCTGGATGAAACGCCTTATTTTGGTCAGCCTTAAGGCCTATTCATTCATAGTCTGGATTTTCGGTGGTGAGGTGACCACCGCTCTGGCGGTGAGCTGCCCACCGGAGCTGAAATAACGTTGAGCAGTGGTGAGTAAAAACAGAGAAGGGCTGGAGCGGTGGCGGTGGTTTGCTCTTCACCGTGGCTTGTGACGTCATGTTGTACCACTGAAAATCCAGACTATGTATGAGCCTTTATTTGGCTGAAATGAGCGTGACAGCACACCGTTAATAGAAGATTTGAGAAGGGATCCATCACATTAGAAATATGTGCTGAGTGATTAGTCATTTAGACAGAGTTTTGTCAGAGCAGCAGCATTATTGGCTTAGGAATGGAACAAAAAGGGCAGGTATACGCTCCTTCAGTTGGTGGTACATGGAGAGCCAAATAATTTCTGAGGTGGTACTTCAGTATAAAAAGGTTGGGAACCAATGATCTAACCCTATGGGTTTAACATGGAATGCTCGTTAGCACTTCCATCAGGATCAGGATGTAATGATCATTAGACAATCTTCGTTCCTATACTCTCACCCATGGTAATGAAGTGTGGGTCATGACCGAAAGAACAAGGTCGCAAAAACAAGCGGCCAAAATGAGTGGCTGGCATCTCCCCTTAGAGATAGGGTGAGAAGTTCAGTTCAGTCGCGAGAGAGAGACTCTGAGTAGAGTCACTGCTACGTCTTGGCCTGGAAAGGAGCCAGCTTAGGCGGTTCGGGCATCTGGTTAGGATGCCTCTCGGGCGTCTCCCTAGAGAAGGTCCTCGAGACACGTCCCACTGGGAGGAGATCCCCGGGGGCAGACCGAGGCGTAGATGGAGGGATCACATCGACTCACTGGCCTTGGAACGCCTCGGGATCCCCCAGGAGGAAGTTACTAATGTTGCTCTGGAGAGGGAAGTCTGTAGCTCTCTGGTGGAGATGTTGCCCCCGCAAAGTGACTATGGATAAGCGGTTGAAGATGGATGGATGCATGATCATTAGACTCAACCTCTCAATCTCCCAGATATGACTCCCTCTCCAGTCAGAGTTAGGAGTGAATGAATGTAGAATTATGTGCAGGATGTAATTTGCATGCAGAATAACCAACGGGTACCAACGTTGGTACCTAAGGTTGTCTACGCCTGCTCTAGATCGTATAACTCTATGATCTAACCACTGCAGATGTGATATAGTTGTATTGCTTGCCTTACTCTCTACCATGCAGTGAGTTGAGCAATTTCATTGATTGATTACTTTATTAACACTTTGCAAAAAAAGATACAGTGGTACAGATTTATACAAAAGAATGCTAAAAGTCGGGGCATTGAGGTTCTGTGTGTTCAGGGTTACAATTGGTGTTACAAGCTGTGATGTATTTATATAGAGAGATGAAATCCGCACACCCGGTAGGTAATTTGGAGCAGGTGCAATGATGACGAGGCATATACAATGTAGAAAGGAGGGACACCCGCACACCGCCACTTGCTAGGTTCAGAGTATTTGGGAACACCTTTTGGTGTTTTAGAGGACAACTTTAGTTTTTTTTCAACCAAGGTTCATGTTTTAGGTTGTAATAAATTGCTATAACATTTTGTAAAAAAAATACATATTTATCCCCATGCTCGAATGCCCCCGCCCCCTGTCAAAAACAGCTAAAATCACTAAAACGAAAGAAAGCAGAGAATGAAAAAAAAATTAACACTCATCTTTTACTTTCTCTAATAACAACCTAAAACATGAACCTTGGTTGAAAAAAACTAAAGTTGTCCTTTAAGCATCATGTTATAATTTAGCTAATGAAAAAATAGCAGATCTACAAGCTCGTAGCGCGCCACTCGGTGGCGCACTACGAGCTTGTAGGTCTGCTATTTTTGAAAAATAGTGAAAATATTTATTTCAGAAAACTGGAGGATTTAGAAGATTTTTTTTTCCAATTTTGAGGTCAGGCCTAAATGGGTTAAGAAGCAACGTTTCGGTCTTGTGACCTTCCTCAGGCTACTATAGCCTGAGGAAGGTCCTTTCTACAAGCTGTGATGTAAAAGCTTATTCAACTTAAGCTTTAATCAAAACATCAATGATAACATCAACTATTAAATGCCCATTATCCACCTGGCTCATTGTGATTGAGCCACTCCAGAAGGTACCATAGTCTGATAACATCAACACGCACTCTGAAAGCTTTGGGAAAGACGAGTTTTTTTTTTTATGGTGCAATAGTTAATCGAACTAATCAATTTAATTGATTTTGGCTATGTTTGTGTGCCACATTTGTATACACTCTTTGTATATTATATATTCGTTAAAAAATGCTACACGATTATTCAATAAACCGAATAAGTAATCTATATCGAATATTATATACTAATGCTCACGAATATTGTTGGAGCTTCCTGGGATCATAGTAAATCACACCTGTGTGAACTGAGTGTTCCAACTCCCCTCTCCCCCTGCCTCTCTCTCTCTCTTTATTTAGCTGGCAACAGTGCAACACTATCTCTCTCTCTCTGTTTCTGGCACAACAGCGCCTCTACTGGTACTCTAAACAGTCACATAGGACGGACATTGCTGTTCCTTGGAGTGGTTGCAGCACTAAAAAAAAAAACATTTGGCTGATTTAAATAGTCTTTTCATGGACAACCAGGCTTGAAAGCTTCATAATTGCATCCTGCACCAGGCCGTTAATAAGGTCACTGCATATATAGGCCCGCTAGAATGAATAATCACTTGCTTGATCCAATACAAGGCTGCTGTGTCTACACGTTGAGTGGATTAACTGGAGTGGTCGCTCCAGTGTCTCTGGTACAGCTTGCCGAGCCCAATAAATGGAGGTTACAGGTTGCGGAGGTCACGGTTGATTACGTCGGTCCTGCAGTCGCGACGAGCTTGATCTGAGAGCAAACACACTGGTTCTCAATCTGTGGGCCGATCTACAAGCTGCAGTTTTATCATTATTACTTTATATGGAACTGGCTTCTCATTTCCTCTTTTTTGTTTGATGCCAGAAGTCATATCCAACAGCTTGCTTTTGTTCTGGTATTTCATACATGCAGGAGACTGGGCTCACTCACGTCTTTTGATTAATCTGACATTCATTCAACCCGTAGTTTGTAAGCAAACGACACGCTCTGACGAATCCATTTGTCATGGCACACCGACGTGCGTCACATGCTCTATATGCGGTCCTATGCGTGTAAAAAATAAGCATGTCATTTCCATGTTCGATCCAAAGCAAACCCAAACGTTTACTCTCACCATCCCTTGGGTCTGTGTCTGTGCCCCAAGTGCACTCTTCTATACTTCCGATGGCTTCCGTCCAGATTGTCTGTAAAGCGTTCAAAGCCCCAGCCTTTAGGATGGTAAATTCTGAATGAGTCGAGAGATTTCCGGGCTCGTAGCGAACAGGAGGAAGACTTGTAAGTGAATATGAATAGTGAATGAGTTGAGAGATTTCCCTTTTCCCTAAAAGGATAATTTAAGCAAAGTTAACAACATTGCTTTGTGAATATATGTGAAGCCGAACGGGGGCATTTTAATTGAATTGAAAAGGGTTAAAACCCAATCTACCTGGACAGCATATCAAATAAACGGCCATTTAAACTGTTGGCAAAGTGGCTGCACGCAACCGCAAAATCGAAGTTAACCGTTAACTGTGGACCCATAAGGTTCCATTTTGACGCCTCCCAAGAGTTAAATTTACTTTCAGGATCTTACAGCGTAGGCCTCGTGCCAAGCAAGGCAGATCATTATTAGCATAAGCTGTCAGTGGCAATTTGCAAGGAGAGGGTCACTTCAGGACTGTGATAGATTTCCATTGATGGTTGTGTGGACTGTTGTGGGATGACGATAAGCAGAGCAGACATTTGGACAAACCTTCGTCACATCACAGGCCATATCTGCTCAATGGCAAAACCACGGGATCACTCCTGTCCCAGTCATTTTGTAGCTCTACTGGTGCCTGAACAGAGATGTCTAATTTCTTCTGAAAACATACAGCGTGGCCAAGCCTTTTTTTTGCAGCGCGAAAGGAAACACAACCCACACACCTAATACATTAGGCTTGGTCTGCAACTGGTTAGCTGCGATGAAAGCCTGGGCCCTCTCTGGTCTCGTCCTCTGTGGATAGGATTGGACACCGTTGCATAAACTAATCATCAGATTAGTGTGCGCTCGAGAATAATAAGCAAAGACTGCAGTTTGTTCCTCATTATTCTCAAACAACACATGACTGCACTTGTCAGACTCCTGGCTGCATGGGACTTAACCTACATAGAGACACAGATGGAAAGTCTGTCAGTCAGTGAGTATAAATGGATCAAGCCTTGCATAGCACACACAGCCAACCCCCCCCCCCCCCCCCCCTTGAGAGTCCATCAGGTGATTGCCCTGGACAGGCTGCAGCAACAACAATGCCATGACCAAAACCTGCAGGGACAAGCTCGTGAAACACCCCAAGTGAGACCTGTTCAGTTTGGCTATTTTGGCAGGTATAGCTTGCTTGTTGTTGGGCATGGAATGTATTTAGGAAAGGCTCCAACTCGATAACGATGCCAATTGTTCTTTAGCCAACAAGCGACCTTCAGATGCGAACACAGTTGGCCTGTGCTGTGTTCGGGGGAGGTCAAGCCGGCCAGGTAAGGTGATATTGGTCGGACTGGGGTGGCACATGTCATCAGCGGGGAGCAGTGGGCAGGAGGAGTAGGACGAAGGCCAGGGCTGGACTGGCCACCGGGCATAACGGGCATTTTCCCCGTGGGCCGCGACCGTAGGGGGCCGCCATGATTCAAACTTTTTTTTTTTGACAGGCAGGCAGGCCAATAGGCGGCAGGCCACCAGGAAAGGTCCGGGCGTGCTGCCATTCTGCCAGTGCCATCATGATAATTTCACTGTACCTGTATCAGTGAGTGACAAATAAACCCTCTACAAAGGGTTGTGTAGTTGTCTGTTGGTTTGTATCATGTTGTTCTGTAAAAGTGGTGGTATTAGGGCTTGTTTGTTTGTGTGTGCCGCGGGCGGTAGAGTTTCTGCTATCTGTGCGCTGGTTGTGGTGGGCCGGTCTGGGCCAAATTCACGCGAAAATGCCCGGGTCGAATTTTTGTCCCAGTCCAGCCCTGACGAAGGCCCTATACTATACGTCCTCCCTGTGGGGGCTCCTCACTGGCAGGTGAGTCAGTGTTAGACAACAGCAATGACAACACAGTGACAACAGTATCGACTAGAAAAGTGTGTCATTCAAGCAAAAAATAAAAAAAAGAGAGAAGAAAAAGCCAAGTCATGCTACATTATTATATAGCACACAGGGGGGTACAGATCCCCTGCAGACAATAGCACTTAAAGTAGATCTTGCTCAGAGAAAGCTACTGAATGAGCAATACGGGAAGCCATTCAGTTAAAAATACATCTGTGTTTGAGTGCTGAACAAGTAACCATTCTCAGTGTGCTCTGCCTCAGCCATATTCAGAGTAATTATTCTCAGAAGAAGGTTTCCAATCAAAAGGGCACTGACCTTTCAGAAGGAACCAGGGAAAACTCAGAGGGGTGCAAGGACATTTATTTCTTTGACTTAAGCCCTAACCACATCAAAGGGTCAAGACGGTTTTAGCGTCAACTCCTTGCAACCGTTTGGACCCAAGGAGTTGCATGGTGACCCTTTGGTGTGGTTATGGCTTTGCTTTCAGTACTGCACTTATTTTCTCATGGGGGAGAACACACACACACACACACACAAACGCACAAACCTCTCAATACTTGTAGTAGTAGGAAGGTGACGAATAAACCTTTGTCTCATTCAATGTACGGTCACAGTTTGACCTCAGGATTTGTCTAAAGAGAGAGGCAATATTTTAATTATCTCTTTTGATCCATATTAAGAATAAGATCCCTCATCTTGGCACTCCAGAGTAAATAAACAAACCCAAATGAGACTAGATTAGATTTATGAACGGTTGAAGGACATAATAATCACCTATCACTCAAAGATAATCACAAAAAACATGATTTAATTCGATCCAGGTGATGATTTGGATATCCAGTGTAGGGTATAACCTCAAATAGGAAATTGCCTTGAAGTGTATGATTATATGATAAATGTTTTCAATGATTTATTATAATGTATTTTTTTAATCGACACAGAGAGAGAGAGAGAGAGAGTCGTGCCTCTATAGTTCTTGTTTGGGTTCCCAAACTTTTTCATGTCAAGGACCCCCAAATTGACACTAATTAGCCTGCGGACCATAAAAGGACTTTTACGGCTCTAGCAGTGATTCTCAAACCTGTTTAATTTCAAGGACCCCCAGTTTGACATGCATTAGTCTGCGGACCCCCATTTGATGGCATTTCTATCTCTTGAGTCCCCAATTAATATTGTAAATTCAATGTTAATTTAACTCGGTGTACAAAATGGGTCCATTTGTACACTGTTACAGGGTCCATTTGCATAATTTAAAAAAATGAGTCTGCAGAGTACCTGTGTGTAGAACTTAAATGATGTACTGTAGTGTCAACGTGACATACTGTAAGTCTCTATGGCTCAACATTTCCTCTTGGTGGAGGTGTGGTGTCACTGCAACACCTATAGTACTACTGTACTGTAGCATGTAAATATTCATGAGATCAACACCGCTGCCAGGCTAGAACTAGCATGTTGATTCTATCATCGCCGTATTAATCGAAGCATTTTGGGCAAGTTTTCAAGCTTCCCTTCCCAGCCAAACAGGACCAGGAGAACCCCTGTTGGGATTACCTTGTTAACTATGCATAAATGGACTGGGGTGTTTGCCCGTGGCTACAACGCGTCTCTTCAATAAAGCTATAGTGTGCTCTCTGTGTTGTGCCTGTTTGTTTGGCAGATATGTAGTTGATGTGGTCAATTTGACGTGAAAACTGTTTTTGGTTCAGTCGTGGGGACCCTTATAAGCAGCATTTAACGTTTTAAAGTTGGCTTCCCTGTACCACATTTATTTTGCTCCAATATCCTTCCATTTATGCCTGGTCAGGCGTTGACACTGAGGGTCGCCCACCTGCCCCTGGCAAGTAAATATTAAGGCAGGTAGAGTTTGCTTTCAGGTTTCTTGTTTGAGAGGGGACGCAACCGTCTGTAAACACTAACACAAACTTCTTCTGGTCTGTAGACTGTCAAATAAGAGCGCTGTTTACCTATAATATGCAGTTTTTCACTGTTGCTACACTTAAAAATGTTAAATGTGTGTGAACCCATAATCATATTCATAGCTAGTATGTAGGTATTTGACAAATTTGACGTATGACATTTTCTTCAGCACAGCCCCAGAAAGAAAAAGCGTTAAATTGAACGTAATTCAAGTTTTACCTGTCATTTTATAATGGACGATTAACTTTTTGGGCAAGTAGAACATGACCTGCAGTTGCCCGATGGGCAGGAAATGCGGAAGAGAAATGACTGCCGATGAAGCAAAAACATGATATACGTTTACTTACGTGGCCGGTTAAGACCAGAAGCAGCGAGTGCATTCTCCGGCAGCAGCAATGAGACGCGGTTAGATGAACAAGTAGACCTAGGGTAAGGGTTAGTAATAATAAGGTTAGTATAATAACTATAAGTTAGTATATACAGTAAGGTTAGTAGTCGGACAACACGCCAAATGTGACGTCGGACAACAATATGTAGGAAATGTCCATACTGGCTCCATTGCATGGTCTTGATAAGAACACTCCGTTAAAGTGAGAATAATATACACACACAGGCACACACGCACACACAAAGACTTGTGTGTGGTGTTGTTGTATAGTGTAGTTGGAGATTTCCTCTTAACTGCAACACTGAGTGGAATCATACTCGAGAGCATTAACGGATAAAGTGCCCTCTGTTGCAGTTACTTACACTATACATTCCCCATGTAAAACCTTAATCGGTGTCTTGCAGCAGTCTCTGTGGGAGAGAGCATTGTGTCTAAGTAGTGCTCTTAAACAGCGTGTACAGCCTCATGCCCCTGCAGATGCAAAGATGCTGCAGTGCAGAAGCCTAGATGTAAAAATGTTTTACCTCACTTACCTCTCACTTGCCAGCTTGTAATAAGAAGCCTGTGGAACTTGCCTTATTAAAATACTATACTGTCATCATTCACCAGGTACAGTACCAGTATGTTCATGTATTCTCTTTCTCTCTCACACACGCACGCGCACGCGCACGCACACACACACACACACACACACACACACACACTGTACAGTTGTTAGTTAATGCATTCATGTCACAACAATGTTTTCCAGAGGCATCATGAGAAAACTATGTCTATGTCCTAGGAATGAAAAGGAACATAAAAAGTGTGTCGATAGGTTTAAAAAAAAAAATAACCCACACACACTATCTTCTAAAAAAAACACACCTGTCCTGATGTCTTCTAAAAAAAACACACCTGTATTCACATAAATATTTTTTGGCGGACGTGTCAATCTATAACAAGTTGGGAGTGCAACTTTAGGGAACCCTGCAGTTCGGTCAGTGGCCCTAACTTGTCACTATAGTATGACTTCTATATTAATGCACAAACACTTGAACACAAATGACTTGTGTGTGGTGTTGTATTTTTTATCTCTTTTCAGGTCTATACGTTTTGGGCACCAAGCAAGTGAGCCAAAGTGCAATGCTTTGGTTCCAGAGTAACAACTGGGACCGACAGTACATACAAATATTGGTTAAAGCTCAAGTTTTCCCATGACCTGATAAAATGTAATCCCAAATTTGTGGCATTCTCGAGTATGTCTCCAATGACTTGAACTAATATACAAGAAAGAGAATCAAGGCATATAGATATTGGGTCCTCATTCACAAAGGAGAAATACGCCACAGTGTAAAGGTGACGCGTAACGATATCGTATTCATCCGATATCCGATGAAGCTACGGAATTTCCCCTTGCAATTCAAAGAGGGGTGTGTACCACGGGTACGCAGGTGTATGTCATAATGAATGCGAGCGTGTGCCAAGTGAGACTAAAGCCGTATGGCCTTTACACTACCATGAGAGCTGGCGCGGCTATGTGTTTCCGACCAACCAATGTCACCGTCAAGTTCACGGAGATGGCCATGAATTCCCACGTAGTTTGGGAATCCTCGTAAATGCCTGTCCGCTCACGCACTGCTCACGTAGTGAGTGCTGTGTCACAGCATCACTTTGACATTGTGACTGTAGAAAATCAAATGATCAATATCCAGACAGACCCAATTAGTTCTGTCTGAGATTGTCCTCTCCGAGGAAATGTCTTGAGTCCTGCTAGCCAAAAGATCCTCCACCCTCCTCAAATTCTCAAAATTGTAAAGTCTGATAGCTGATATTTTCTCAAATATAATTATTGTGCTTTTATTTTTGTAATACAGCGACTTGTTGCTGCCACTTCTTTTCTTTTTACCTGTACTGGACTTTGATGATATGCATACTTTGTTCTGAAAAGTGTCTTCATGTGGTTGACCCAGCTTACCATGCTCACTTGGGGTTCATTATCAATAAAACATACTCATCATTGTTAGTTATACATGCTCTCGGGTAGAATGGCCTGGTCTGGCCATGCGTATATACCGGTATACTGTAGGCTCTGTCATTGATACACATTGTATACAGTATAAGGTTATACTGGCTCTGTCATTGATACACATTTGTAATCCTCCCCCATGTGCGACCCGGTTTTCTCTGTTCTTTGTCACTTGGATGTGAGTAGTACCCGCACGTTAATGTTAATGTTAATGAAGCGTGTCTTGTGGGCAGAGATGCTCTCTGCATGGCCTGTGGTGTCTTGTGGGCAGAGATGCTCTCTGCATGGCCTGTGGTGTCTTGTGGGCAGAGATGCTCTCTGCATGGCCTGTGGTGTCTTCGATTGTATCCCGAGTCCCTCCACATGAACGGAGGGTTGTGCTGACATGGATCCTTACGGATGCACTGTGTGTATAGATTAGAGTTTGTCCATGGCAGGGAGATCCGATCCAATAATTCCCTCTGCAGTTTTGATTACTCGTTGAAGCGATTTCGTCTCGGCTTCCTCTCGCCCACCGACTTCAAATTCGGTCGGTTGGTTGTCCAGAAGCGGCACAAAAGCCTCTGCCCGGGCTCCTGACCTGATCACCCCTATATCTCCATATATGGAGCTGGCCTGTTCTGACATCACAATTATGTTCCGACATCTGCATATAGACTCCATATTTGGGCAAGAGACAGTACTGTGCCCGACGGGCACTGTTCTAGTTCCCACTAAAAGCCAAATCCCGACATTTACAAATCTCCTTTGTTTGCTACTATTCCTACAGATTTTGTCCAAAACTCACAGAAAATGGTTATACACACACCACCTCTGGGGTCATGTGATCAAGATATACAAGTCTGAATGTTCAGATCCCATATTCCAATTGGCTAAGACTGCCTTCCAAAGTTTGCGGGCCCTGGGTTGGGCAACCCAGCTTGTCGGCTCCGAGGAGCACACATTCCTGAAAAGTAACAGTTACGACACATACAGGTTTTGCGCCCGACGGCGAACAGAAAATGATGACAGCACAGTCAGTCACTCCCGGCACAGTCTCTCTGTCTTTCCAGGAGCATCACAGAGTCCTTTGAGGTTTCTAAAGCAAGACACATCCTTTATTCTCTTTCTGGCTTATATACCACTGGGACATGTGAGTGGGTGAGCTGTCAAGGCAATCAAAGTTTTGCTTTTCATATACCATGTACATAAGACTGAGCTGACCCGGGGTCAGCCGTGAAATGGAGTCACCTGGGACATGGCAGCCATTGTTTTAGAGGTGCGAGCAAAAATAAATGCAAAAAAGGAAATGGAATAAGTTTGTCAACTGTGGTGGACAGCCTTTCCACCGCAGAGGAAAGCCTGTTTTTTTGTTCTAAACTGGCCCATGTGATCCTGTTTAGAAAATATAAATAATTATAATGTGGTCCCGGTGGTGGGTTCCAGTTGGCGTCGCATTGTTTTTGTTCTCCACATAATTAATCAATTTCGGTAGTTTATTTTTGCTAGCACTACCTGTTTGAATAAAAGATGAACGATGAGCAGAGCAACGTTTCGGTCTTGCGACCTTCCTCAGCCTGAGGAAGGTCGCAAGACCGAAACGTCGGTCTGCTCATGAAATAAATGCTCGACGTGAACCCAGCAAGTGGCGGTGTGCGGGTGTCCCCATCTTTCTTCTAGTTCAGTACATTTCAAAGACAAATATTGTACTTTTGACTACACTACATTTCTAGGATTTCTATGAATAAACCACTTATTTCAAATACAGTTAACCCATTTTGACCTGACAAGTTTTCTGAAAAAGCTATGTTTCTATGTCAGTCGTTCTTCGATTTATATGCTGCACTTTTTCCATCACTGGCTGTCAGTCAGCCTATAAGTGTTTGGGTTCGCCAACCTTAACATTTGCCCATATATATATGTTTAGAGAGGGGGGTATTTTGCTAAAATGAATGCATTTTGTGCAAATGTGTGCCTGACTCCTATGTTTATTTCCAAAGAAATCAATATAACAACATGGAATGTTGCCACATTGCCACTGCACCACTAAATGATTCGGGAAAGTTGTATCACTAGTCTGCTGTATAGCTAAAAAAAGAAACATATATTCCACGATTTGGAACTGAAATAACTCTTATTTTTAGTACAGCTATAGGATCTAGCTGAATGTGCATCGAGGGCATGAAACCCCTGTCTCCAACTCTCTGGATTTCCACATCATTGATCATTGATCATCAATGCTCGGTTTAACATGCATTGGGGCAGTCCAAAGGCACTGACATGATGATTTCTGACTTGCAGTGTACAGTACACTGCAAGTCTTGGTTCAACCCCAAATAAGAATGGACCCACAAGGGCTCATAAGTGAAAGTAAAATAGATAAATAAATGCAGTACAACATCTAAACATATTAACCTACTATATAAGTTAAAACAATAGTCATTAAGGTATTTTTCCTATACTTTCCATGAAAACGACAGAATATGTACCCCATGTGACTTCTGTGCTCATTTAGTGAGGACAGTGTGACTGTAGGTTTATGGCGGCTGTTGCTCAGGGGGTAGAGCAGGTCGTCCAATAATCCCTGGGTCGGCGGTTCGAATCCCGGCTCCTCCTGTCCACATGTCGAAGTGTCCTTGGGCAAGACACTGAACCCTACATTGCCTCCAATGAGTTGGTCGGTGTGAGCTTGCCACCATTGGTGTGTGAATGTGAGGACGCTGGCGTCGACTGTTCGACGCTTCACCTCCCAATGTATGAATGAATGAATGAACCATTGTAAAGCGCTTTGAGCACTTAAAAATTCAATTCATTATTATTAGATTATTCAATGACATTTCTGAATGAATTACTGTATGCATGTTACACAGTGTGTATTTGTTAGTCAAGTCATTATGTCTCATTATGTAAAAACAGAATGTGTCTTCGACCATTGGCCCGGGCAGACATTAATTCGGTTACAGAGGCTTAATGCTTTTGTTAATCCCTCTTGTTAATACCCCCTCATCTGTTTTGTTGCTTATGGTGGCCAAGCACTTTGAGTTGATTGAGTTGGATATGAATCATTCCACATGCATACCAAAGTACCAAACATCAGAAGCTATATGCAATATATTTGATTTTATGTTGTACTTTATTTAAAGATAGAAAACAAATAACAATAAACAAGAAGGCAAATCAAATTAAAAGGAAGGAAATAATTAAGAGAAGCAGACAGTAATAAATAAACAGAAGAAGCCATGCGATATTGCGATTTGATGACAAAACTTGGCTGGCTGCAGCACAGGATCACTGGTTGGGAAAATGTAGGATAGAATAACTACTGCTGAAAAAAAAAATCACCAGAAGAAAAATACTTTTAGTTACTCCACTGTATCGATATCGCCATAGACAAAAAAATAATTTTCTATGTGTGGTGTGGCTCAGAGTGCATCCACCGGGGGAAAGTAGGTTTCTAATGACCAAAACCGTCCTTGTATTGGTGAGTAGCGAAAACGTTTTCATTTTAGCAGAAGTCGAGAGGCTGGTCTGCATTTCATTCGAGGGCAATTCATTGAAAGTCCCTGCTCTAACAGAACAGCAGCAACGGCATTAGGGCTATATGGATGATTTCTTTCAGCGAATATATCTTAGTTATAATGAAATTGAGTTGATGTCTTTTTTAAGGGTATAACTGTTGTATAATCGCAATATTACACTTGAGGGTCGTGCTTTATCGTCATTAATGCACCCTCTTGTGTAATATTGCATACATTTGTGGTTTGCGGTGTTGCTCAGCAGAGCTTTAATTTATCTGCTTCCTTCAACAACTGCATAGCGTTGCAAATGTTTTTCAATAATAAACCACTCAATGTTTTAGTTATGTAGTTTACTCTGTCTGAATTATTAATTGTATTGAATTGAATAATTCAATACAATTGAATAATTAATTGTTTACGAGAAGATATTATTTCTCTCCCCCGTGTGCTTTGGAGACAGACGTTGAAAGTAGCCCATTACTGCTTTGTATACGTATTCAACAGCGATGCACACAGGCTTATATAATCACTTATATAAAGCCCAATTTATATGCTGCATATTTTGCACTACACTGTTTTTTCATCCAGTTTTCAAAATTCACCCCACATCACACTTGCACGTTACCTGCAGCAGTAACTTGAGGAAAATAAAACTCCTGCACGTGCCACACACACCAGACTCTCACACACAGTTTCCTCTCCTGTCTGTAAAACACTATCTCTCTCCTCTCCTAAACTGATGACGGCTAGATCCGCTGTCACTCACAGCTGAGAGATAAGAAAAGGGCGAAGATGGAAGACTCTGTCACTCTGACACTGTCTGATGTCACCAACAGATGAGTTCACAGATGACCTCACAGACAACGTCACCAACAGATAAGTTCACAGATGACCTCACAGACAACGTCACCAACAGATGAGTTCACAGATTACCTCACAGACAATGTCACCAACAGATGACTTCACAGATGACTTCACAGACAACGTCGCCTACAGATGACTTCACAGATGACCTCCCAGACAATGTCACCAGCAGATGACCTCACAGACAATGTCACCAACAGATGACTTCACAGATGACATCACAGACAACGTCACCAACAGAAGCCTTCGGACATCTGAAGCCGGAACTCAAAGCCAAGATGGCCCCCCTACAGGTCGACTTCGTGTTCAACCCACCAGGGGCCCCACACTTCAGGGGCGCCTGGGAGAGAGAGGTGAGATCCGTCAAAACTATACTCCGAGTGATCCTGGGCGCACAAACTGTGCCCGAGGAGGTACTGGCGACAGTGCTGATCGAGATCGAGGCCATCCTGAATTCCAGGCCCCTGGGTTATGTGTCCTCGGACGCAGCAGACCCGGACCCGGTGACGCCGAATCATCTCCTCATGGGCAGGCCCGACGCCTCGACGCCGCAGGTCATCTACCCCGAAGCCGAATTGCTCAGCCGCCGGAGGTGGCGACACTCCCAAATCCTGGCCGACCAATTCTGGCGCCGATTTGTCCGCTATTACCTGCCCGACCTACAGTCACGCCGGAAATGGATAGCGGAGAGGGAGAACCTTACCAAGGGGGCTTACTTCCTGGTGATGGACCCGCAGCTCCCGAGGGCGTACTGGCAGATGGGCAAGGTGACAGAGGCAATACCAGGCGAAGATGGCCGCGTAAGAACGGCTGTAGTGCAGGTGGGGAGTCGGACATGTGCACGGCCCGTGGCCCGGATAATCCAGCTCCCAGAGCTGCCGGACACAGCCACATTGACCAGGGGAAACGAATAGTGAAGCTAATAGCTTCACTAAGGGGGAGTTTTACGAAAGAACGGAGTGCCTCTCTGACATCATAACCGGGGCTTATATATTCGTCCCTTCTAGGGGTTACATGGCAAAACCTCTCCGACATGTCCGTGGTGGAGTTCCTCCGCATCGAGCTGACGAGAGGGTACCTGCTCGAGCACGACGAGGCCAAGTACAGCGAAAGCCGAGAGAGGGTCTACAACTGCCTCCGCGTCCCTGTGGAACTGGAGAAGCTGATGACGTTCGCCTCCTTCCTGTGTCTGGATGCGTTCTTGTACGTGTTCACTCTGCTGCCCCTCAGGGTCCTGCTGGCGCTGCCCCGCCTCCTCGCCAGCTCCCGCTCGCTGCTGCAGCCGGCGCAGGTGTGCGACGTGTTGAAATGTTTGATCCTGGTCGTGTGCTACTGCATGGTCGGCTACGTGGACTACGCCATAATGTACCACATGATCAAATGTCACACAATGTCCGTCATCAAACTGTACTTCCTGTACAACATGCTGGAGGTGGCGGACCGCCTGTTCTCGTCGGCCGGCCAGGACATCCTGGACGCACTCTACTGGACGGCCACGGAAACCAAGCGGAAGAAGGGCGCTCGCGGTCTAATCACCCACCTGCTCATGGCCATCCTCTACGTCTTCCTTCATGCTATTCTCATCATGGTCCAGGCCACCACCCTCAGCGTGGCCTTCAACATGCACAACATGTCGCTGCTCGCCATCATGATGTCCAGCAACTTTGTGCATATCAAGGGGAGCGTGTTCAAGAAGTTCGAGAAGAACGGCCTGTTTCAGATCTCCAACGACGACATAAAGGAGAGGTTCACCAACCACTTACGCCTGCTCATTGTGTGCCTCAGGAACATGGAGCAGTTCTCCTGGAACCCAGACCACCTGTGGGTGCTGTTCCCCAACGTCGTCATGGTGATCGTCTCGAAGGTCGTCGTGGACATCGTCAAGCACACCTTCATCACCAAGTTCAACAACATCGGGGCCGACGTGTACGGAGAGTACCGCGCCTGCCTCGCCGTCGACCTGGTCAGCAGCTGGCAGAAGAACGACTACAGTGACTCGGTGTCCAGGAGGATGGGCTTCGTTTCCCTTCCTCTGGCTGTGATGCTGATCAGAATGGTCAACAGCTCGGTGAAGATCCAGGGCCCTCTGTACCTCGTGTGCGTGCTGCTCTTCTACCTGGGGATGACGACTCTGAAGGTGCTGATAAGCATAAAGCTGGGCAAAGAAGCCAACGTGGAGAAGGAGAAGGTGCTGATAAGCATAAAGCTGGGCAAAGAAGCCAACGTGGAGAAGGAGAAGGGGAAGGCCCTCTGATGCCCCCCCTCCTCCCACCATCGTCTCCAGCCGTGCCAGCTCCAGGGCACGCCGCGTCAAGCGCACGCACACTGCTACACTGCGCGATCCAGCGACGGAGAGAGGCACATCATCATCGGTCATCCTCAAGATAAGCATCTGTCATCTCCCAGCCCCACCTGCCAGAGAGCGCCGCCTGATGACGACTACTGACCACACCTGATGGTGATGACGATGAAGTCGGGACTAGATCCTCAGGGTGACCCAAGGAAGCTCTGAGAAGGAAGTGAAGTGGTCACGTGACTGGGCTGCGCCATGACACTTTCATGGACACTTTCATGGGAGCCAAACTACCCGGAAGTTTGGCAGAATGCATTGGAGTCAATGAGAGCTCACTGACCAGCTCATGAACAAACATTATTTATGAACAATTGAGACCTTTTGTAAAGTAATCACTTCTGGAAAATAACAGAAGACATGTAACACATTATTGTCTGCTGTGTTGTTATTCGATGTGTACACTGTAATTTTTATAGAGGTATCTCTATAAAAATAGAGATACCATAAAGTACAAAGTACATTTCTGAACGCACCAAGTATCGCGAGACTTCCCACCGTTTACTGTCTGGCAGCCAAATATCGCGATACTTCGGAGCCAGAAACGATACCTGCTGCTGTTTAGATCCTCAGATAAAATTATATACTGTGCACTCTGTGCACATCGAAAAGTAAGTGATTAGAAAACAACCTGTGATATATCTTCTGTTATTTTCCAGAAGTGATTGTTATGAGCTGGTCCAGCCGGCTCCATTCACTGCCATGTATTCATTGCACTTCCTGTGTGAGTTTGGCTCACAAGAAAGTGTCATGGCGCAGCCCAGTCACGTGACCACTTCACTTCCTTCTCAGAGCTTCCTTGGGGTGACCCTCAGGGGATGTGGATTCAATCAGCACACTCGTGTGAAGTGAGCAGTGCCTTTCATCACAACATGATGTCACAGACATTCCATGTTCAAACGGACATTCCGTGCTCAAACGGACATAACACACACAGCTGTGTGTAGCGCCGCTCAGAGTTTGACTCCTTCACCATCCCGTGCTCAAACAGACATAACACACACAGCTGTGTGTAGCGCCATCAACCAACAGCGGATCCAAACCCCGACACACCCCATCCTAGCAATGAGGGATCGGGACAAACAAGATTTTGCCAGAGGGTCCCACTATACGATGCCCCACCTCACGTCGTTTCCTCCATGCGTCCTCGGCAGAACGGACTAAAGGTAAAGACGAAATTGTGGCAACGGGTCATAGACAAAATGTACACAAACACCGACTGACTTAGAGACTCACCAGGAATAAAACTGAGATAACAAAATTCAACATGGACATGGATCATGAACCCGCCACAGTCTGTAAACCTTAATCCTCAACAGATTTAATTAGTCTTTCTAGTTTTCTTAATTAAACGTACGTTTTTGTTCATTGTCTCTCGATGGACCTCTTCTACGAGCGTGTTAATCACAGCCGTGTGAAGTGATGGGCGCAGCGGGGGCTCTTATCATCATACATCATCTCATTCTGGCCAATCACAATTTGCGTCCTCACTTTTTTACCCTCACTTTTAGCCTCGATATGTACTTTGCCCAGCCAATCAAATCATCGCTGACAAGGGTGACAAGCCAATCTTTGTTTACACCAGTGGTTCCCAAAGTGTGGTCCGGGGACCCCCAGGGCCGGGTCCTTGAGGGAGTTCCAGGGGGTCCCCAGCTAAATGATAGTTACGACAAGCCACCGAGTGGCGTGCTACGAGCTTGTAGGTCTGCTATTTTTGAAAAATCAAAGAACGACTGACATTTTTAGAATCTGATCTCAGGTCAGAATGGGTTAATCAGACCAGTGTGTGTCCAGTGGAAACCTCGTATGAATCTGATCTCAGGTCAGAATGGGTTAAATGGGGGCCCGTAGACTAATGCATGTCAAACCGGGGGTCCTTGAAATTTAACACGGTCCGCGGGCCAATTGGTGTCAATTTGGGGGTCCTTGACATGAAAAGGTTTTTTTCCCCTTCCTCTAGCCCCTCCTATATATATGTCCAGCTTTGAGGGTTCGTGTAAACACAAACATTGTCCTAACACAAACATTGATTGAATGGCCAGTGTTGAGTGTTCACTTCACACGGGTGCATGTGATTCAGACATTCAGAAATGGGTAAAAAAAAATTGGCAGTTTTCCCGGACGCCCATTTCTGGATGTCAGTGCTATGTAACCGAGTCCCGGAGCCAACCAGAGCCAGGGGAGGTCACAGATGGGGCTAATCCAAAATAGTTGTATCTGTTGGATGTTGTGGACTATAGGTATTAGGTAATATTGGATGTGTTCAGCAAACGCCTTTGCTCGCCTGTGAAGTGGTACATTTGATTTCATTGGATATTGAAGTTGTAAACTAAAGTTGTGATTTAGTCCTAACAATGCCAACCAAACAAACAACTCGGTATATAGATCCATCATTATTATTGTTGTTTCCAGCCGCATGCTCATCAAACAATTGTTCAAATGACGCACACAGACAACACAAATATACAACAAAAGCTATTTCCCCACGAAAAGTCTAAACATTGGATGATGTTGAATTTGTAATGAAATGAGTGTGGGGGGGAAGAAAAGAATATAGAATAGAAAACTAAACAAAATAAAAATAACTAGGCTACATCCTGTCTGTGGTTCCTGTCTGGCTAAAAGACTGCATCAGGCACTGTTCTCAATGGCCAAGCAGCGGGCAAACTTACGCATAAAGTAATGCATAAAGTAATGCATAAAGTAATGCATAAAGTGCCCTGAAATGCCTCAGCATGCGTCCTGCCATCCTCCATGGCCAGCTGTAGCAGTGGTACTGTATCCGTTCATGCATATTACACTCATGCATTTCCCATCTTCAGGCTGAAAATAATTGAGAAATGGGGAGTATAGGGAGATAAAGAACCAAAATGTGCGTGATCAGTGAATCAGAGCAGCCCCTGGTTGGTGGAAAGTTATATACCAGATAACAACGTACCTTCCCCGGGCTGATTGGAGATTTAGGTTTATCAGGAATCGTGCTGATATGTACAGTACTATAAATGTAAATGTACTGTACTTCAGGAGAAAATCCTGCCTCTCAATAACACGCAAACAGTGTCACCAAAACCGCCACCACTTGTTTGTTTGGTTAGCACTGTTAGGACTAACTAAGGACTTAGTTTAATGGTTTACAGCTTCAAATTGTTTAAATGTTGCACCACTCAGTTCACACGGGTGTGATTTTTTGTTTTAGTCATAGTCTCTTGAATAGTTTTCATTTAGTTCTAGCAACATTTTAGTCACCCGGAATGTTTTAGTGTTAGTCTAGTTTTAGTCGACTAAATCGAAAGTTGATTTAGTCGACTGAAATATATTTTGGGCGGGCCTTGATGCCGTCGTAATGACTTAGCTGGATCTCTTGTCCACTAGTCACTTCCTAACATTTTATTCTACTTTTTATTTGTTGACGAAATTGTCAATATATCTAGTCTTAGTTTTAGTCATCATAGCTTAGTTTTCATTTATAGTCTCCATTTAGTTTTCCTCAGTGAAAAAAGGTAGTCGACGGACATTTTTCGTCTTAGTTTTTGTCGAGGAAATCAACATTCTAAGTCTTCATAGCTATCGGCAAAGACCAGTGTTACATCTTCATAAGTAATGTTCCTAACTTCCTAAGTACAATTGTGAGGAATTTGTACTTTTTTTTTTTTCCAATTTCCGACTTTTACTTCTACTCCACTATACATTTCAGAGGTAAATATTGTACTTTTACTCCACTACATATAATATATGTAGTGGAGTAAATTAAAATATTATTTTAATACTTTAGTTACTACAGTATTTACTTGTAGATTTGGATTATTGTTGCAAAACATACGTTAACCACTTCAGTCCTACATTATATACATTTCGGCCATTTGAAAATAGCCGATCTACAAGCTCAGCTATTTTCAAAAGATTTTAATACATTTGATTCTACTTTTGATACTTTAAGTACATTTTGATGCCAATACTTTTGTAGTTTTACTCAAGTACATTTTGAATTCCAGGCTTAGAAATTTTCTGTTTACAATTGTAAACAGAAAATGTCTAAGTCGCAGTATTGATACTTTTACAGTACTTAAGTAAAAAAAAATTAAGTACTTTTTCCACCACTGAAAAAGACAGTCTAACCCTAAATTGAGGTATAGATTTTAGATTAATCTCTCATTTCCCCCAGCTGGCTCCTAGGAGCTCATTTGCCTTCATCTCATTGTGAGAGTGGTTGTCCATGATAGCGGGCCATCTTCCTCACTATATATGCATCTCCACTCGGTCCAATCGCAAAGAGAAGAGCACTACGGACTGATTCAACATCTGTAGCGTTCTCAGTCTACTCTGGCACTACGCTGTATAATGTTCCGAAAATGATGGATATGCTTTCAGAAAACAAACAATTGAGAAAAATGGTACAGTGATTAGCATACATTGAATAATCTTAGTGTTTATAAGAAAATAAACTACAGTATTTTGCAGGAAACTATTTGCAAATGCACGCAATTACACGCAAGCATGCACGCATGCTCGCATGCGCATGCACGCGCACACACGCGCGCACACACACAGACCAACAAAAGGTCCATGCTAGCCTATTATGATACCTACATCATATTTCTGCCCATAATTCTGTTAGTTTGTTAATTTTGACCCCCTTACAGATGGGAGTTCACTATGTCAATAGAATTCAGATAATGCCATGCAGTAAATCACCCAAAGTTGATTATATATTGCATATTTTCCAATTATATCTGACCACTATGAAAGACATCCCAGAGATTCTCCAAACATTTCGTGATGTGGCAAACACCAGCCAGTGCGTTAAATGCTGACTCTATACTATTTGACTCAGGAGTGGTGTCTCGTCTAGTCTCCCCACACGTTACTGGCTGAAACATTACAGAACATGCTGTTCCAATGTTCAGCTGTCTGACAGAATGGCTTGGCTAGGATACTACTACTAGTGGTTCTCGAACATTTTCCTGTCGACGACCCCCAAATTGATATGGAAAATATGTTGTGCCTGCGACTGCCATGAGAGAAAAGATTCCAGCATTCATCAACATTGTTTTTGAGAATAGCTCATCTTAGTGATCCACTCGTAGGAGAGAGAGAATAGTGGTTTTCGTAGCTAATTTGTCTAAAAGTGCCAGATTTTGCACAGACCTTGCACAGGCCTGCTCTAATGATTTAACTAGGGCGCCCAAGCCGTGGCCAAATCCACATTACCACCATGACAATTGTGGCAATTAAGGCGACATTTTTCAAAATTTCATTATGCTTTATGAAGTAGCATGTGACGTGTCGAAACTAGGGGTTTTCCCCGATCCGGAATCCATTCCAAGCATTAGTTTTGCATGAAAAACACGGCCAAAAACGGCCATAGCCGTCATCGCAAAATGTGATGAGGTCAGCAAATTTGGGCACATTTGGGCAAGCGGCTATGGTTGAATTTAGCCGAAGGAGTAGTTTTTCGGGCAAAACTAATGCTTGGAATGGATTTAAAATCATGAAAACCCCCTAGTTTGACACGTCACATGCTACTTAAAGCGTAATGACATTTAGAAAATGTTGACTTATATAGGTTGTCAATGGTGGCCATATTTTGGCGACCCCGAAGGTTGCAGACTCGGGGGCGCCCTATAGCTAAATCATTAGAGCATGCCCTGGGCTACATCTGTGCAAAATGTGGCGCTTTTACATGAATTAGCGCAAAATATCCTCTATGCTCCTCAACAATAGCTGACGAATAGAAATAATTATATACTCTTCCATATTTTTAACACTGAAGAGTGTAGTGATATCGTTAATCACATGAGAGATTCTTTATTAGCACGAGGACAGGAGTTGCACAGCGTCAATACCATAATGGTCTGACCGTCAGAAGCATCCTTCACCCCTGCAGTATGTATAATAGATACGACTTCTCACTTCAAGTCAGACTCCCTTCGCTCCATGCATACTGTACATATAACATTTTACTGAAAGGCTTTAATTTGTCTCCCTGAGACGCATTTGTTTGTTGTGCTCAAAGTTAAATTTGGACTAGTGAGGGGACAAAACCTCAGCGTCGCACAAAGAAGTGCATACAGTTTGTCTGCTGTCTGTCGAGCATGCTATTTTGACTTAATTTGTCTATACTTTGGTTTTCTAGTCTAGAGTTCTTTCACATACAGCTATCCAATTTTGTGGAAGCCATAAAAAAGTGAATCAAATTAGGTTACAAACGGCTAACTATCATGGACATTTCTGCACATATACAAATTGGTCTTAGTAATATTTCTTCCATGGAAACCATGATGCATAATATCTGCACCAATTTCAACCTTAAATGAGACCATGCATGCTTGAAATATGCCTCGACTCTTGACTGTTAGGACTACTGTACATGCAATCCTAACCATTGGAGCAATCAAAGTGCATGAGAATTTCATCGCTGTCAGGCAGAACCTTGTATCTTTCATCATTTTATGCAAAAACCATACATCATTGCATTCCGTGCTCAGCCAATCATCACAAATGTCAATCCGGCCAATCACTTTTGGCATCTTAAATTTTTTCGCCCTCACTTTTATCGTCAATATGTACTTTTCTCAGCCAATCAAATCTCCATTAAAAGCAAGATTTCCAAAGCCCTGTATCACTAATATAAAGCTTCGAGCCCGATAATCGGATTTCATTTGTGACTTTGTCTTGCATCGCTCCGGACATGTAACCGTTTTCTGATGAGAGGTAAAGCGTGTGCGCTCATGCTAACGATGACTCCTCATAACAGACAGCCCCCACCTCCCTGATAACCCGGAAATGTGTTGGCACCGTTTGTTTGACATCACCATTACATCACCTAATCAACATGAGTTAGACTTTAATATATTAGCGCCCCTCACTTCACACGGGTGTGATTTTAAATGATGGTCACTAGAACAGTGATCATCGTTGGGGGGGTGATCAGGTGTGATCAATTGGCTAAAGGGAGAGCTTGCGCATAATTGTGATGTCAGAACATCGTGTGATGTCAGAACAGGTCAGCTCCATATATGGAGATCTAGGGGTGATCAGGATCTGGGCCCTGTCCGGAGCCCGGGCAGAGGCTTTTGTGCCGGTTCTGGACAACCGGCAATCCGACGGCCTCGACACGGGGCACTGCGCTCCCTGTGGCGGTGTGGAACGCGTGTGTCAAATTTGAAGTCGGCGGGGCGAACGGTTCCCGAGTTACGTGGAATACAGACATACGTACATACACACGGAGATATACAGTAGAAACTTCAGGTGCATTTTACATAAAAATCTTAACTATCTGCATTGCACAAGGGTTACAATTAATTTCATATTCTCATGAATATGTTTCGGATAATTTTCTCTCCATGCTGAGAATAAGCTGTGAGAAATGCTCCTTGCAGCACGGTTAGCCATGACCTATGTTTTAAAGGATTTAATGCTAAAAGTAAGATCGTTATCTCTGCAATCACAGGCACTTTATATAAAATGCCGTAGCAGTGATGAAAGGAATCAAAGGAGCGGACCGGGAGTTTTTAAAGAAATGTAAGTGCAGCGGTGGTTGAAATAAGCGCCGGCTAAACTGATTCACAATCACGCAGTGTCTCTGTGAATCATCAGAGTTGGCTAGAAAAATGTACAAATGGGTCCATTTGGTTCCATTTGTACACTCTCAGAGTTAAATTAACTTTGATTTTACAATATACATTGGGGTCCCAGAGATAGAAATGCCATTACATTTTTTTTATTCATGTTGTAGCACAGATGATCATGGTCAAAAGAAAATCATGCATTGAAAAGTTTCTTGTACTAGGAAGGAACGGGGAAGGGTTGGGGTTGTTTAGTTAGGAAGTGTGTGTGTGTGTGTGTGTGTGTGTGTGTGTGTGTGTGTGTGTGTGTGTGTGTGTGTGTGTGTGTGTGTGTGTGTGTGTGTGTGTGTGTGTGTGTGTGTGTGTGTGTGTGTGTGTGTGTGTGTGTGTGTGTGTGTGTGTGTGTGTGTGTGTGTGTGTGCGTAAAACATAATAACTAAGCTGTGTGATTATAAAGCCATACTGAATGAAAGTTGCCTACATTGTCTGTACAGTGTTGAGAATGCATTGCGGACATAATTATGTTGGTGTCTGTGAAACCCATTAACTGCATCCTGTGTGGTTTGAAACCTGGTTTATTTGTGTTCTGTGCTGCTGTGCATTATTATACGGATTTTATCCAAATCCCCATAGTCATGTGATCAAGACGAGTTCTGATATATTCCATCCTGATTGTCTAAGATTGGCTTCCAAAGTGTTCAGGAGTAGCCTGTTTTGTACAAAGTGTCTGTCTGTCTGTCTGTCTGTCTGTCTGTCTCAATCCAGTCCAATACTGCTACTGCTAGGTATTGTGTGTTCTGGCGGTGTGTGTTGCAGTGCTTTGTTAGTGCTGGAGCCCTCTCTTTCTCGCCCCCTTGCTCGCCTTAACTTCATCTCACCATACCGGGTCTGACGCCCACTCAATGACAAGGATGCTCCCTCCAAAGCAATTTGTAGGTTGATGAGGATGAATGGCTGTTTCTCTGTTGTCTCCGAAGTACACTAAATCAGCGATTCTCTCTTTAAAGACGTTTTTCACACTTTTAGACCATATCCGTTGTTGTCATAGCATACCTAACAATGCATGCGAAAAGTGTATCAAAAGTCAATACAAATTTAATTACTTCCTTTGAACGAAAACGTGCTGCGTGATGACGTGTCGAGACACACATGAATCTTGATTACATTCACCTGTTTTATTCCCATTGCTGCGTCGTCCTCCAAACACAGGTGGTTTTGATTACAGAAATACTCTCATTCAATCTCATTCAAGGTGACATCCAGACAGTGCATTACTCGTTTTAAACGTATAATCATTACACTAAAATATGTATCTGAAAACGTTTTAGGTCAGAATTAAGCCATGAGTTTTGCTGCCTGTCTCTCTCTCTGCATGTGCATACACGCATCACGCACGTAGCAGAGAAACGTCCCATAGTCTGGAGGGATGCAACGTTCTTTCCCTTTTGAGAGTGAAACTACAAAATAAAATGCTCCAAATAGCCATTTCACCCCATCTTTAAGTTCAATTACTTCTCTGGGACCTCACTCTCTACACCTAATCTAATGTAATCTTTAGCGTTAATTGTACAAAAGGAGTCCATTTGCACATTCTCTCAGATAGTTACAGACCGCAAAGGTCCTTTTGGACGCTGTGGGGTCCCCCGGATCTGACGTTGAGGGGGGTGCACATGAGGGGGTGCACGTGAATTTTTGAGAACTGAACTGCAGCAGTGGAAGCCATAATGTTTCAGCCCGGAGGAACACATCTGGTCTGCCAAAACCCTAAGTTAAGTCTGTCTGTGCTTTTCTAACTTTTCTAACAAACTTTTGGTCGATTGTCCTATTACCCGTGCCAAGAAAATGTTCAAGGTTGTACTTTAGACAATGCAGCAGCATAGATAACAGAACATTCAAAACAACTAAAACACAGCAAACAAAGGGTTAGAATACAGATTGCAAGAAAGAGCAATCGAAAAAATGTTTTCCCTGTAGTAGCAAAATCAAATCAAATTTATTTATATAGCGCATTTAAAAACAACTCTCATTGTACCAAAGTGCTTCACAAATGCAATACAATACAATACAATACAATTCAATTCGGCTAGCGTTTTCCTTTGCCCTGTTTTGCTCTGGTGGTTCTTATCAGTTCATTCATGTACTGTATCTGATTGTTAGGGGAAAGAAGCTTATTTGCTTTTTTTTGGGGGGGGGGGGGGGGGGGGGGGGGGGGGGAGATCACATCCGCTGATGCGTTTGGCTGAACACAATCCGCACGACCCTCTGCATTGCTTTGCGGTTGAGGTCGGTGTAGCTGGCGCTGCCATACCAGGCAGTGAAGCAGCCAGTCAGGATGCTCTCTGTGGTGCCTCTGTACTGTATAGAAAGCTTTTAGGACTTTGGGGCCCATGCCAGCTTTCTTGGGTTCTTCTCAGGAAGTAGAGGCGTTGTTGTGCTTTCTTCACCCCCACGCTGTCTGTCTGTGCTGGCCAGGTGAGGTCCTCAGTGATCCGCACCCCCAGGAATTTGAACACCCTGATCAGCTCTTTTGTTTTGTCAACATTGAGGGTCAGGTTGTTCTCCTGGCACCATTGTGCCACGTTATCCACTTCTACTCCTGTAGGCTGTTCCATTATCGTCTGTGAGCAAGCCTATGACTGTGGCGTCGTCTGCAAACGTTATCACTTTGTTTGAGCTGAACAGAGCCACGCAGTCATGGGTGTACAGGGAGTTCATGGGTGTACAGGAGTGTATAATTAATAATTATACACACCTGTATAATTATTTTCTTCCTGTACAGCTTTGACTGAGTTCGCTGAGTTCTCAGAACACAGTCTGAATAGGGAATGTGTACCTATTGAATTTGGATAGAAGGATTCTTGTGAGTGCTTACATTATTTTGTTCTTGGAACAAGGACATCGTCATGACATGCCCATCAATAGACACTATTTGGCAAAGAGGTTATTGCTTTTTATGTACTTGCTCTCTTAAGCTTGTCCAAACTGCATTCATAAAATCGTATCCCAAATTCCCAAGGTCCTTGAGAAGACATAATGAACAAGACCAATCTATATCTTGTTATTGAACTTTAAAGTGTTTGCTATTCTTCAACTCCAGTTTCACACTGTTTTGCGTGTGTGTGTGCGTGTGTGCGTGTGTGTGCGTGTGTGCGCGCCATGCAGTTTGTGTTGCTCAGGCACGGATGAGTGCACAAAGCAGTACCTCAGGTGCTCCTCATTCCTCCGGTCCGCTCTGTAACTGAAGATAGCGATAATTAAAAGATTCAAACCAAAAGAACCCCGCTCCTCCACACCCCTGACAGGGAGACATGATGGGAGAAGAGGTGTGTGCGCGCGTGCGTGCGTGCCCGGTCGATGCCAAATTTTGCACACGCACTCCCTGGATGCCGATTAACCCCTTCCCCAAATTTTCCAAAACGGCCTGTTATAGCGCCACCAGGAAGCTGACTTTTGAAAAACACATTTTTGGATATTACAGATTCTGTCCAAAAATTCCGCAAATTGTTACACACTATCTCTATCCACACTTTTCCTGGGCTGTGTGTGCTCCAGTTCCTGTTGATTTCATTGGATATCATTGGTCATCTGACGAGTTTCATTGGCTTTCATTGGATCAAATCGACAGGAACTGGAGCACACACAGCCCAGGAAAAGTGTGGATAGTCATGTGTTCAAGACGGATCTGTCCGATATGTCATATTCCATCCTAATTGGCTATGTGACGGTTCCCTATATTGTGTGTTATTGTGTGTTATTACTCTTAGGTTGTCTGGTTTAGGTATATGTTGTGTTTACTGTTTGCCCTATAGTAACCTCTGTTCTTTGTATCCAATAGGATTGGGGAGCAGAGCTAATCATGATGATCAGCCTAAGTGGCTCGCACCTGGGCCCGGGTGTCGACGCCCTATAAATGCCTGCTTCCCCAGTCCTTCCCCAGATCTGTTCCTTTCATTTGCCTCCTGCACTCCACCATGCACATTTCTCAACATTTCTGTTAATACATACAACACGCCAGTGACGGATTAACCCCTCTCAAGGCCCTGGCGCTTCACCAAATCAAAAGGCCCTACAGATTCAGTCAATTAATTAATTAATTAACATGCATGCGTTTAGCGCATATCCACTACTGCCTGCGCTGCCCGCTGACACACAAGACACATGTAGAACTGCCGCACTGGGCACTGGGCACAGCCTTTCCAACTTCAGTCTCTGCTAAACTAACTGCAATTTTCCCGAAAAATAATTTGCCTATATCTATACAAGCTCCATTAGCAGGCAGCAGCATGTTTTGTCTAAATTGTCTTTGTGGCCAACACATGTAGCTACATTTGCAAACAGTGCTGTTGACCATGTTGTTACATGGTCCATATAACGTGTGCACCAACAGACAATGCCAATATGCTATATTAATATTAGAACGTTTTAAAAACAGATTAATTATTGACGACAATGCAACCTGTGGTGGGTGCAACGTCACTGAAAACTTTCAGAATAGCAATTAAATTAATTTACTCACGAGTGCTGGAATCGTGAAATGGAGGATGTAAGAACACACTTTTGTTGCATTAGAGCAGGGTAAATATGAAGTTTTGCGCCAAGGTCTTATATTCCTCTTACATAGGCTGTATGTTATTGTCGCAACAACACACGTTGGTCGGTCTGAGTGAGGGGGCCTTCCTGATTGAGGGGGCTTCTGACGGCGTCGCTTACTCGCTTCCCCTCGAGGAGGAAGCGACGCACAGCCGTCGGGAACCCCACCAAACAGGCTGCCCCCCCCTCCCGAAAACTGCTACAGAAACTGTCAGACGAGAAGACCAAAAACACTAGCGGGGGTTCTTATGTTGCGTTATATTTTTCGAAAGAAGCAACAGCTGTACCTATAGTCTCGTACCAGGCCCTGCAAGCTTCGGGCCCTGGCGCTTAAGCTCCACCTAGTTCCATTGTTAGTCCGGCTCTGCAACACGCACACACATACATTTCACTCATGCATACACGCACTACACCACTGAATACTGATCTCCACACTTCATCTGTTCAATCATGATTTATTCCTTACATTTACTATTTTTGTTTAATCAATAAATTATATTTCTTTGGTCAACTGTGTCTCCCCTGTTTTTTGTTGTGTATCTTGGCACCCCCTAGGCCAGGTACATAACAAAATGGGGGCTCTGTCCGCTTGAATTTTGAATAGTTGTGCAGTAAGTTTGGAGAGTCAAGTGACTCGTCCTTCTGCCTTTTGTTCTGCGCTGCGGTAGTCAATTAGCCTTGATTAATGGCTCGTCTGCACCGTGGTTTTGTGAATTGAGTGAAATCATTTGGGAACCATTCCGGGGGTTTCCTTGTTCATGTGGTTCAACTTCAGCGTACACGCTTGTGTACTCGGACTTTGGGAGATGCAGTTGATTTGTTTGATTATTGGAATTTGAATTTGTTAAGACATTCAAGTTAATTTGCAATTGGAATTTGATTAAGTTTGTGCTAGTGGGGAGGTTTTTTCCTGGAATTTGTGCTGCTAAAGTTAAAAAACAACAAAAACTAAGTTTGCCTTGCTGGTTTTGTCTTTTGTATGGTTACGAGTGTCTCTGGTAGGTGCGTTTAGCTTCTGGGTATAGAAAGTAGCTCGCTGGGTCTAGGCCGGGGGGTGGTTTAGCAGGTGCAAGGTGCGGCTGTAGCCGCTGTGCGTACGCACGGTCGTCTCGGGGGCACAGCTGAGACGTGCATGCGGGTCGCCAGTTTCTGGTTGCCCTCCCTGCCTTTCAGTATCAGCTAGGCCTTTGCGGTGGCCTTCAGTGCATAAATACCTTCCGCAAACCGGCATGAAGACGGGTGGAGTTTAGCTTGGGATTATATAGTCTAGAGGGGCACTTGTAAATGTTTCTTTGTTTTAACCAGCTGGGGGACTTTCTGAGCGCACATAGCCAGGATGGTTACGCTAGAGACCTTTGTGCCTTGTCCTTCTGAAGAGCTGTTAATGCAATGCACCAAAGACCAACTAATTAAAATAGCAGATCGTTATAGAATTAAACTTGATTCAAACTACAAGACAAAGGAATCCGTACAAGGGGTGTTGAGGCACCATTTGTTTGAAGAGAAGGAGTTTGCAGAGCCAGAGAAGGTGTTTCCTCCGCCGCATCGGCGGTGCCTACGGTAATTATGTCAGGGACAGGGTTAACTTTCGAACAACAAAAATAGTTAATAAATTCTATTTCTTTGGTCAACTGTTTTTTGTTGTGTATATTAAAATATATATATAAAAACTGTTAACTGTGACACCATAAAGCATTACACTTGTTTACAATAGGGCCCACCATTTTCAATTCATCAAAACATTTAGAGACGTATATAGTCAAAACAGGAAGTCATCATAGAGGAGATAAAAAGGGAAAAGGAACATATACAGTGAGGGTGTGTGGGGGATTCAGATTGTACGGGAGCCAGTTTCAAATTGCAGCTGTCCGTAGGTGCCCTTTGAAAACTGTTTTGAAGGAGTCAAGGGATCCGCATGTCTTAATGACTGTTGGGAGGGCGTTCCACATTTTGGTGGCATAGGAGCTAAATTAATTTAGCCCCTTGTTTGTGCCGAATCTGGGTTGCACATGGTTTGTTGAACTTTGTTGTGGGTGACAGGTACATGGGTATCTTGGTGCTGTAGCGAATCTTGTGGACCAGACCCATTGCAAGATGCTGTACTCTGTCGTCCATCTTGAGATGGATTCACTGAAATGGACATGAAGACCCATGGTTATACAAATGGAAGAATGCAACATTCAAAGATCTACTATTAATTATAATCACTACCATAAATAAATTGGAAATAAAATGTTTTTTGAACAACAAAACGTAACTGCTCAGAGTTATTGTACAACTCGTGAGGCTTGGTGGAAAATGTGTAAGATTGATATCTTTATTGTCATTCAGCAGATACATAAAATGCATAAGAGAACAATTTTTTGTTTCACTGGCTTCCAATCTACTAGTTAAAAGAGATGCTAAAATACTATATTAGTAAAATCCTAAAATCTACTTATAAAAACACCATCAGTTCATATAGGAGACATAGATATTGGCAAGAGGAGTCCTTAGCAGCATACTGTATAATAGGGATAAAGGTTAGGGGATATTGCACTTTAAAAGTTTATATATGGATAAAGGTTGCACTTTAAAAGTTTAATGGCTTGGGGGACAAAGTTTTTCTCCTGATGCTGCGATACCTTCTGCCAGGAGGCATCAGAGTGAACAGTCCATGATGTGGGTGGATGGGGTCGGACTGACCCTAGACAGTTCATACTTCGAAGGGACAGTGGTGACAGAACAACAAGGGCAACTACCAGAGGGGACTGTAAAGTGCCAATCAGACGTAGTGTGTTTGGTAAAACAGTCTTCTCTGTTAGAGCCTCCAATCACTGGAACAGTCCCCCTACAGAATTAAGAGAGACCTCCAACTATCTGACCTTCAAATTCAACCTGAAAAGGTGGCTAAAAACAACTCAAATCTGTAATCATGAGTAACTATCAGCACTATTTAGTATTTATCACCGGTGTCATTTCTCACTTCACTTGCCGTTGTTCTGTTTTTGTATGGACATAGTGTTGGGTGCTTGCCCATATGCACACATGGCATCAACGCATGGTGTTGTGTGCAGGCACACTACACTTGTCTTTCTTTTATCATTCATTTTTTAAGAGCCTGCCCAGGGACTACAGATGAAATTTAGCTTCGGCTAACTCTGGCCCATTTACATTGATGTGAAAACTGACATGTTGATTAATGAGCTTTGTCCCTGTCAAATAAATAAATAAATAAAATAGACAGACAGACCGGTTGTGAGAAATGTCCTTGATGGAAGGCAGTGACGAACCGATGATTTGTAGGTCACCAGCAATCACGCTCACCATGTACACGTACAGTATACATTTTGATTTGGAACAACCCAGACTTTGCAATCTATAAGCAAACCCTCCCTTTTAGTTTTCCCTTAGAGTTTAAACACAGCAGGTTATATTCTACATAGAATAATGAATATAAAACCGACCGTTATGTGTTGTGTTTGTGATGGTGATTCCAATTATTTTTGTGTCTTGGTGAATTGCTGGGGGTTCTATAAATAGTGGTGGAAGAAGAAAGATGTGTTACTTAAGTGAAAGTATCAATACCACAATGTAGAAATACAGTTGCAAGTAAATGTCCAGTATTCAAAATATTACTTGAGCATACAACGCAGTGACGTGCAGAGAGTGTTAGAGCGGCAGGGGCTGAAATCCCGTAAGAGGGCATTTTGGACAAAATAGCAGATCTACAAGCTCACAATGCTGTGCGGCGACGCGCTAAGAGCTTGTAGATCAGCTATTTTCGTGAAGCAACCCAGCACTCTTTAGCTAGTGGAGATGCGGTGTGTACGACATGGATTTCGAAACAAATTTGTTCAACGCGAAATGCTGCGTTGAAGTTCAGGAGACTGAATGCTGCCTTCCGGCATGGCATGGAAAGGAGGGGCATGTGCATTTCTTTAACCATAGTAAATGCTGCATTCAGGGTCTGGAAAGGGCAGTTGTTTTACAGACGGGTAAAAGGGCAGGGGCTGAAGCCCCCTTTGATGTCTATGTGTGCATGTCCATGATACTACGAAGTTGTTGGCATCAAGTCAAAGTAAAATAGCCGATCTACAAGCTTGTTGTATAGAATATGGGTTTTGTATAAATAATACATATACATTATACACAAATAAAAAACCCTTCAAAGTAACGTAATGCTTTCAAATATTTGGAGTGGAGCAAAACGTACAATATTTGCCCATGACATGAATATGAAAAATAGAGATACTCTAGTAAAGTTAAAGTAGACTACCTCAAAGTTATAAACGAGTACAGTACTAGAATAAAAAAATAACTTATTTTCTACCACTGTCTATAAATAGTGCTTATTATTATGGAGAGCGCAAGACCAACGTAGGACATGCACTGCCTTCTTAAAGTACAACTTTAACCACTTTAAACCCTCTATTCTCAGACTTGTATACGACTAGAGGTCTAGTCTAGAAACTGACTTGAGTTACAACTTACAACTATACTTGGGCAGTTTTTCTTTATTCTGTCGTTATACCAAATCTCTTCACCAACAATATTGACGATCTGAAAGCTCAAAACGTGTTGCAAGTAGATCTGTTCCCCTCAGAATTGGCATGATGGGGTTCCATCGGATAATGGCTGAAAACCATACGGTAAATACTAGAAGAGTTCTCCTGGAGGCATGTGTCCTTTCAACCATACCTGGACGCAATCTGCTTGGTGACAGTATGAGTATGAGTATGGAGGTTATTGTGCATGACCTTATAGAGCGTATTTATATAAAGACCTTATAAGCGTCGTACGAAGCCAACTCTTGTCGTGACAAATCATGACAACAATATTTTGGACCAAACGAATAAATACAAAGAAGAAAGAAGAAGTTTAAACCTGCCGTTTTCTTCTTCTTTCTAATTATTTGTTCAGCCCGAAAGATTGTGTTTGTTGTCATGATTTGTCACGACAAGAGTTGGCTTTGTCCGCGGCGTAAACGTCTTTAAATAAATACTTTCTGAAAAGTCTATGAGGAAAATGAACAGGGATTTATTTTCCGGGTCTCTCGAGGGGGCGGGACTGCGACGCTCTATAGGGCAAGTAAATAAAGTTGTATTGTTGTCTATTGGTTTTATTATCTCTGCCAGGCCAAAGACTAGGGGGGGGGGGGGGGGGGGGTGTGTGTGTGTGTGTGTGTGTGTGTGTGTGTGTGTGGCCATCTAGTAGGCTACTTGACCAATCAGTGCCAAATGTATTGGGCACACTGCCAATAGGCCAAGGTTGAGGAAGTCAATCTTTGCATATTTCTCAAGGCGGCCTCATGGTGGTGTTATACCAGCCCACTTAACTTAACTCAAAATGTCTCTTTCTACCTGTCTTCTTCTCCTTCAAAACTAATTTTGTCCAAAATATACAAATCGATACACATGATTTCCAGACAGATTTGTTTCAGAGCGTACCTATTTACACGCACCTCGACAGTGGATGCAAGGCAATCATGGAAGGAGGTAGCATAGGGCCTGCACGGGTGCAGTACTTTAGTTAGACTAGTCATTGGTCCGAAAAACGACAACCCACCTCGAACCCTAACCATAACCATAACAGCAAGCACGGGAGCAGGGACTAGTCCGAGGTGCAGACGCATGTCGAAATGATGCTCCGTCGGATTATAGTATGCCGCCCGACCCGCACGCCATTCTTTAGGCAAAGGAATGACTTCATGGAAGACAACGTTTCAATCTCACAGGATCTTCATCAGATACTGATTTGTACCGTAGTAAAAGTCTGTTTTGAAGGAGAAGAAGACATGATGGAACATCTAGTTTGGTGGAAAGAGACATTTTTGAGTGGATGACCAAAGTTAAGTGGGCTGGTAATAACTGCCCATTGGCAGCATGTATCCAAGACATTTGGCACTGATTAGTAGGTTTACTAGTAAAGTAAGTTGGTTTTGGGGGGTTGTTGTTGGTATCAGCCAGAGCATGAATGGGAGGCCGAGTCTATCTCCATCTCTCAATATGCTAGACCCCTGGGGAGATGGATTGCTGAGGTGGAGCACAACACTATCAGCTCCCATTTACTGCCACGACTTGCCGCAAGACTCATACGTTTGTGGAGCTTGGGACCGAAAACCATGAACTAGGCAAGCTGCTCTACCGACTGAGCTACCCAGACAATTAATAATAATTGGGCTTCCAAGGTTCCATAATCAATGATGATCAGTGCAGTCCAATCTTCTCCAAATTAGGCACACAGTCGTGACAATGAGTGCACAGCACCTGACACAGAAAGCAGGAGATACTGCAAGTGGGCCCCCAAATATTTGGCAAAACACACACACACACACACACAGTCACACACACGCACACATACGAAAAAACACATGAACATAATGATGTTTAAAATATAGAGAACTATTCTATCATTAGGAACGACGGAAACGCATGGGCATGGTGGAGGTGTGTGCATGTATATTCACAAAGACTGAATACGTTACTCGTACTGACTTGCAGCATGATGAAATGGAAAATTGTGTGGGTTGAATACATTTTCAAAAAGGCTAAATCAGTATTGATTGGCACGGTCTATAGACCGCCTGACCAACATGGGTTCTATGATACACTTGAGGGGTGCTTAGCTGGGGAGGAATGTGTTGAGAAAATCCTAATTGACAATATGAATACAGAAGGAAGCACCCGTGTTTAAGTCATTCAGTAGGTTCTGTGATCTACATAGTAGTAGTACACTAGTCTGTACAGGATCTCCTCACTGGTCAACAAAAACACCTTTGACTATGCACGCACCTCTTTGCTACCACAGCACCTCAAAGGCCCTTAAAACAAGGCTCCAGACAACAAACTGGTCAGGCTACTACTTGGCCTCACTCCCCGAACCCACCTCACCCCTGCCCACTTTGACAGGCTGGAATGGCTTAGGGTTGACGACAGAGTAGTACAGCATCTTGCAATGGGTCTGGTCCACAAGATTCGATACACCACCAAGATAAACCATCTACCTGTCTAAATACTTCCTTAATGTCAACGAAGTCCACACCCACAACACCAGAGGGAGTTCAAACGATGTGCAACCCAGATTCGGCACAAACGAGGGACAAAATTATTTTTGCTCCTATGCCACCAAAATGTGGTACGCCCTATCAACTGTGAATCCCTTGACTCCTTCGAAAGCGCTCTCAAAGGGCACCTACGGACGGCTGCAATTCAAAACTGGCCTCCGTAAAATCTGAATCCCCCACCCACCCCCTTTCCCCCTCACTCAATGTATGTTTTATTTTCCCCATTTACCTCCTTTATGATGATTTCCTGTTCTTTGGCTATAGAAGTGTATATTTGTAGTCTCTAAATTTTATGAATGAATTGAACAATTAAGGTAAACAAGTCTAGTGCCTTATTGGTCGTCCACTCACTGTTGACAGTTTTTGCTTTGAGTTGTGCTTAAAATGTACTGTAATTCTGCAAACTGTTATTAAATACTTGAATCAATAAAATAAATCAAAGGGGCTCACAGTAAATTATGTTTTGCTAAAATCGGCTTCTACCGTAGTTCAAATAACCAAAGTTGTCGAAATATATAGTGGACATATTAAATCCCCATTATTGCCATGTGGTAATCCAATATATATCACCAAATATAAATTTGGGAGATTGCAGAAATAGTTTGTCCCCGGCCCCGAGGTCTGTTGAATGTAGAGTTTGTTTGGTGAGGGGTGAGAAAATATGTCATTTCAGAGGCGAGCCGTGGTTTAATGTAACGTAGGAGAGTCCGGACCAATGAAAGTCTTTGACGCTCCACCCTACCTGCCTCTCTCTCCACCCCCCTTCCTAATCCTATACACATACTCACAACTGAGCATGATCCTCTACCATCCGCATCTGGAGCCGCTGCTTTCTACACACGAGAACCTTCAAACTTTTTCTTTTTTACATTTTACTCTGAATAAGAGCTGCGCTGAAACACACGTTTGTGACTATCATAGCCTATAGCAATTCAATCAGGGTGTAGGCTATTTGGTTTCACTAAATAGTAAGTAGTGATTATTTAAAGCCAAGTTGGCGCTTTTCTCTCAACTGTCTAGCTTCGTCTACATCTCCATGCGTAAACAGAGTAGGATTTTATAGGGGTTTCATTCAGTTATTATTTCACTGCAGTCAGACCTCTTGCTACGCTTTAGCGCGAGTTCTGGATTTCCTAAAACGATTATCGACTAACGTGTGAGTGTATGAAAAGTTGTTGTGAAATCTGCGATGCATTGATCCATTGATCCACGCGTCGCAAAGTCGGCAAAAAGTGTGAGGTTGTAATTTCAGGCTATAGTTAATTGTTTAAAATATATATTAATTGTTAAAATTATTAATGTTGGTCTCTCTTTGACCAATTTACCTATAGTCCTTTCTGAGAACCTCGCGTATAGACATCAGCGCTGATGGTGACATGAAACAGATGGACTCAAAATGTGGATTTAAATAGCGAATCCTGTGATGGAGTGATAGCCTGCGTTTTCTTGTTTAGTCCAGCACCGACTTAACATTTGGACACAAAACCGCCCGACTTTGGAAGGGCAGATCGGAATAAAGGCATAAGGCGCAGAGCTCCATACTGAAGTGTTTAAGTTAGTCTGAGGGGAAATTTAAAAGACCTAAAAATACAGCGTTGGTTTCTTCCCTACAAAGAATCATTTGAACTTCCCACCGCAGAGCGAGAGCGACATAAATAGTTCTGACATGTGGATGTAATTTCAGAAGAAGAGAAAAAAAAAAGAGAGAGACAGATGCAGAGAAATAAAGTGAGCTGACCGAGTCTGCATGAGCATATATATATATAGTGAGTGGGCTAAGATTAGAGGAAAACAAATTGTGGGCAAAGACAGATTATAGAGTTGTGATTTTACAAGGCACTATGAGCATCCAGAGAACAGATGGAGTAAAAGACGAGTCGCGCCGCTTTGAAGATAGTTAAATTAGAATAAACAATTTCATCAAGTCGGTCTTGGAGGTCCTGGCAGAGCTGTCCTCGGGTCAGGGATGGGATCCACTCTCGTGCAACACTATTTGGACTTTCTTCTCATCTCTCTGCTGAGCAGCCAATGCATGGTGAGTCTTTTAAGAAACAACAAACACACCACTATCCTATTTTGTGTACATATAGTGACAAAATGTCAACACTGTTATGTGCCGTGCGTTATGCGTAATATGCAAAAATATTGTTAGGAATTTGCGAGTTGAATTCGTGCTACTGTATGTCAGTCAGCGCATGCTCCCATTAGAACGCAATCTCCCTAGAAAGCAGACCGAAGAGTAATTATTGTGTTGATAGCTCTTGACATTTCCTTTAAGCTGCACATCCAGAACCTGCAGGAAGGTTCCCCAACATATTTGCGCTTGTGGTCTTTTTTTTTTTTTGGCAAGGTTTACCCAAATGACTAAACATATCAAGCTTTGTTGCATACTTGCAGAGGACTATAGCAATATTCTTATTTAGGTGCTCCCAAATGTAACACATATGTTTCCCCTTATAAAGTATATTGGCCTTGGTGGTGGCCAGGGCCTAGTGCAGTATGCAATGTAGCCTACTATTTTATTGTGGTGTAGCTTTGTTGTCAGCAATGTTAAATTCATTGCACAAACTCTGCAGGCAAGGCTATACAGGTATAGAGCTATAGATGATGTAAAACCATTGTCTTCAACTCTTCATTCATCTCTTTCAGCACTTTCCCAGCAATAATTCCAAGTTGTATCTCTCTGAGTCATAGCTTTTTTTCTTTTGCCACATTGTGATGTATGATTGCTCCGTCAAATATATCACTGTGTATATAGCAACCCAGAATGCCTCCTCTACGCGCTCTGTGCAGGCAGGCAGAGCAGTGCACCAAGTTGGTTGTGTGTGTGTTTTGGCTGGAGCTGTTGTGCATTCAACAGGCAGTTCGCCCGGCCTCTGAGGTCTAACAGTGATGTGGTCCGTCACTGTGCCGCACTGGACCTCTGGGCTCATTGGTTTAGAGATGGCAGAGGAAAACAATTATAACATAGCTGTATATTTATAGCTGGTTCAACATTCAGTCGTTAAAAAGGGCTGTCTGTGAACACTGTTTACCCATTTTCAGTTTGATGTTTGGTTCTAGTGTTCTTCTCCGCAAAAATGTGAACAGTTTTTTTCCATAGTGTGACCAAAAGCGACATAGATTGCTGTGGGTGCCAAACCTAAGAGTGGAACATCTGCATTCCTTTTCTGTGCATATGAGAGAGGCGGACACAACTGCAGTTTTAATATTTTATTAGAGACGTGTGTAAATCGCTTCTATTGACTGTCCTATTACATATGGTAAAATGGCAAATGGCTAAACATTATAATAATCTTTATTTGTATACCACCTTTGTTATCAAAGTTACAGCAAAGTTATTGTACAGTGCAATAAAACATACTGTATAAAAATAAGTAAAATAGAATAAATACCATGCAGTTATACAGTACTGTACCAACGAATCAGCCCTTTCGCGTGCGTGTGGCATAGCTTAGGAGGCAGGCAATCATACTACACTCCCATTGGCTTAGGCAGCGTGTGTGGCAGCCAATCGGGACTAGGCATTCAGTATGACTAGGGTGTCGATCTTGTCGTGAAAAAAAAGCATAAAAAAGAATGATTGGAAATGTACATATAGAATTGGACATAGGCATATTGGCGAACATCCTAAAATGATTAATCCAAAATGTTAACCCCTTCAGGATGGGAACCCCTTTTGGTGTTTTAAGCATTATGTTATACTTTAGCTGTTGAAAAATAGCAGATCTACAAGCTCATATCGTGGCACTCCGTGCCGTGATACAAGCTTGTAGATTTTTGAAAAATCGTGAAAATGTGGCACAAATCTTTAATATATATTCTTTCAGAGCGAACGTTTTTAACTCGTGTCTTTGCTTCTGGGGGGATCCCTGGAACAAAATATTTTCAGATGGGGGTCTGTGGCCAAATACAGATAATTATGGAGGTCCATGACATGAAAAAGGTTGAGCACCAGTAGCCTCGGAAACCCAGACGTTTTTATTTCCAGGGAGGAAAAAAAAGTCTGGGTCCGAGTCCACTTCAATTCGGCATAGAGTAGCGCAAACGTCGATCACTCTCTGCTGATTTCTGATCGCCTGCACCTTTGTTAAATTGACACACACACGCACACATGTACACGCACACACTCCTCTCTCTCTCTGTCGCTCTAATTAATCAGTTTCATGTCGCGCAGCTGTGTCTAGATTCTCCTGCCGGGAGCTGCCTATGCCATAGAAAGCATAGGTGGACCCCAGGCTAGAGCACCAGTGACTTAGATACATCGTTTTTTTTTTCAGAAAACTGTTAGGATTTAGAAGATTTTTTTAAAGAATCGGCCTCCAGTCTAAATGGGTTGGAGCAAAGGCAACTGCCAACTGATGCTGCGTCTCCTCCTCATGGTGCGAGACCTTTCTCCAGGATGAAGTGAGGTCGTACAGTAGCAGACAATGATTCATTGGACTGGGTGAGCAAGACCTCGCTAAACTCAGAGACAAAGAGAACACTTCCTCCTTCCGAGGAGTCTTTGTCCGTTATGGCGGCCTTCCTCACTTATCCAGTTATAGCTTTTATTAACCCATTTAGACCTGAGAACGATTCTACAAATGCCTTCTAAATCGTGACAGTTTTCTGAAAAACCCATGTTTCTGTCAGTGGTACTCAAACATATTCATGTCAAGAACCCCCAAATACATATGTAATTGGCCGCCGACCCGAACTGAAACTATGTTGTTCCAGGGACCCCCCCCCCAGAAGCAAAGATTTGAGTTAAACGTACGTACTGAAAGTATATATATTCAAAGATTTGCACCACATTTTCACGATTTTTCAAAAATAACAGACCTACAAGCTCATTAGAGCTTGTAGGTCTGTTATTTTTGAAAAACCGTGAAAATGAGCTTGTAGATCTGCTATTTTTCAATAGCTAAAATATATATAAGTGCTTAAATCACCAACAGGAGTTCCGCTCAGAATGTGTTAAGAGGAAGCACCACTTTCTGGAACCTCACTGAGTGTGCATATATAGGCCTAATTTGTTCCCCATGACTGCCTGATGACTTACACGTGTGTGCATCTTTACTGGGGAGGGGGACTATACTATCTGTAAAGAAAGGCCTTCAACACAGTCACTCGCTATAGTTCTGCACAAAGTATAAATTGGACCGTTGCCATGTTATAGTTGGTGGTGTTTATTATTCCTTTTGCAAAGAGGAATAATAATATTTAAACTAATGCTGTAGTGTAGATTCATGGCATCCGTAGTTCCGTACCTAGAATACCCGGATTTTGGGGACCGAATTTGTATTTTGTACACGGTGTAGAGACTTAAGAGCAAAACTGAAATGGGAATATCATTTATTTATTTAGTTTTTACCAATAGCCTGGCTGCTGAGGCCCGGCAGAAATAAGTGAATTATATCGGCCTACATAATAATTCTGTAGCAGCAATAGTTGTAATTATTAGCAACAACAACAACATGTGTGATCTGTTTGTATTGTGTATTATGTGTTTTGTATCCGGATGACTGCTTGGCACAAAACAAATATCCACAAGACAAAGTCAGTCTGTCTGTCTGTCTGTCTGTCATAATACTAACTAGAAAAGTTGCAATTTTTGAAAAATTGCAAAGTGTGGTTGCCGCAGTCGCTTACATAGGCCCCTCCCCTAATTTGAAAACTTCTATAACGCTTGAATAGTTTGGTCTTCTGCCCCTTCAATGGAACCAATTTGCTGCTACAAACGTTATGCAAAGCCCGGCCAATCACAGCGGAAGTTAGATTACCCCGGAATAGCCAATTAGCTACTACAAACGTTATGCAAAGCTTGGCCAATCAGAAGTTAGATTCAATTATTCGATTACTCTATTCGATTACTCCGGAGGAAAATGAAAGTGTCACAATAACAATAGTCTAACCAGACTAATAATAATAACTATAAAAAGTGCCCCTCTGGGCACAGGTCTCCACCAGGCCAGGTCAGGTTGTGGCCTCCTGGTGGCGCTATAATAGTGAAAAGGGTGCCATTTGTTCTTACACCATTGATGGCAATTGGATGATTTGAGGCATTTTGTTCCAAAAATGTGTTTTGCAAAAATCCACCTGTTGGTGGCGCTATAACAGGCCAATGTGAAAAGGGTGGGATATTTTCCTCAGCCTAGTAGGAAAGTCTGTGAAAGATTTCACGTAAATTGCACGCTGCGTTCACGATTTGAGGCTTTTTGTTTCAAAAGGGCCAATGTTAGCCAATTCTCCATATTCAGACCGCAGCCATCTTGACAGCAAGGTGATACCTACGTAGGTGACACTTCCCATAGAGAGCCCATTCATCCAAACAGAAAAGTCCTCTCTAATTATATTAAACAACGTCAAAATCACCAACATGGCTGCGATCTGAACATGGAGAATTAGGATGGAATATGAAATATGGGACAGATCCATCTGGAACACATGACTATAGAGATAGTGTGTAACGATTTGCGGAATTTTTGTACAGAATCTGGAGGAGTAATATATATATATTGTTTTTCAAAAGTCGGCCTCCTGGTGGCGCTATAACAGGCCGTTCTGGAGATCTTGAGGCAGAGGTTCATGTTGGCATCCAGGCAGTGTGGTGTTGGAGATTAGCTGTTCACGGAAGGACGGACGGACAGACACACAGACACACGGACGGACGGACGGAGTGCAAAACATACTCTCCCCCCATGCCTTCGGCCTGGTGGAGACAATAATACAAATAATACATATAGTAATAATTTGCAGCAGAGCAGTATAATACATTGAGTTTCTTTGATACTGTGTACCCAAATGTGTACCCAACTTTGTCTGGTGTGTCTGTCTGTGTGTGCGCGGCGTGCACACATGCACAGTAGCCTGTGTGTGTGTGTGTGCATAGCCAGACAATCAGCGATCTCCACCTACTGATATGCCTGGGGAAATGTAAAATCAATATATGAAACAGCGAGCGGAGAAAACGGCCGCTGCCAAACCTACGCCCATTGTTTTGAAAACAAATCATATCACTCCACAGTATGAACAAGTAAGACGCGCAAACGCGTGAAGCGAACGCAGCTTGTGTGTGTGTGGTTGTGTGTGCGTGTGTGTGTGTGTGTGTGTGTGTGCGCGTGTGCGTGTGTGTGTGTGTGTGTGCTACAGCTGCGCCCTGTGTGTGTGTGTGCTACAGCTGCGCCCTCTGGTGGCGGGCGGGTGGTGTAACAGTGGGACAGACACACACACAGACACACAGACACACACACAGACATTCAGCCCTTGCTGTCATAGTAAGTGGCTCACTGCGTTCGCAATGACCGCCCTAATTGCAGTTGGTTGCATTGGTTCTGCAATAAAGTTATTATTTATTTTTTTATCTCCAAATGACTTTCACCCAGTTACTCCCAAGTCCCTACATTGAATTTAGATGTCACGCCAGACATTATCGGTAGTCGAGATCTCTGATCATCTGGCTACACAAGATTAGCGTGCGGTGTGCACGTGCGTTTGTGTGACAGAGTGAAAGATTGAAATCAATGTATTAAACAAACTCGTTTTTTTTAAGAATAATTCAGCTAAAGCTGCTATTTTGGAGTTTAGAGCCAACCTACATGCAGAAGCAGAACACATACACAGTCAGGAGATGAGGTGAGGTCGATTCTACAAATGACTTCTAAATTCTGACAGTTTTCTGAAAAACCCTATGTTTCTATGTCAGTGGTTCTCAAACTATTTAATGTCAAGGACCCCCAAAAATATATGAAATTGGCCGCCGACCCCCATCTGAAAATATGTTGTTTCAGGGAGCCTCCCCCCGAAGAAAAGATTTGAGCTAAAAAACGTTGGCTCTGAAAGAATATATATAAAGATTTGCGCCACATTTTCACTATTAAAAAAAAAATAGCAGACATACAAGCTCGTAGCGCAGCACTCGGTGCCACGCTATGAGCTTGTAGATCTGCTATTTTTTAATAGCATGGGCAGGCTGTAATGGCAGTCAAGTGAACGGGCAGACGAGAAATGACCCTGAGCACAAGGAAAGAGATCAGAATGAACCAATCACAAATCTCTGGAGGTCTGAAGAAGCAGGTCTCTATCACTATAGGTCTGACAAAGTGGGTGAAGAGATGGGGTTTATTAAAGGTGATGAGCTGATGGATGGCAGGTACCCGTATTGAGGTTGGTGATTAGCTCAAATGGTGAATGAGGAGGGCAGGCAACACAGACAGGACCCAGGAACATATGCACGTATGCACACGCACACACACACAAAGCGACCAACAGAAGGAGAGGGAAATATTCACATTTGTTGACAACTGTACATGTAAGGGAAGATGCTGTGTGATACCTGCAAATGGGTGAAAAAGTGGGTGAAGGTTTTAGTCATATACAAGCTTCCCATCGTTTGCAGTTTTCAAGAAAGGAGAATAGAGATAGAAAGAAAACATGTCAGCTATGTGAAATATTTTAAATAGTAGTAGTGTGCATAATATGTGCATAAGTTGAATGATGGTTCAAATTAATGGCATGTCAAAATGATAGCTGAGCTGACATGAAAGTACACTGACATGTATAAAATACAGTTTTCAACAGGGGCTTTCAACCCATTTCACATCAAGGCCCATTATTTATTCGCCATTTGAGTCAAGGACCACCATTTGATGAGATTTAGCGCCCAGACCAAAGGCTAAGAATATTTTGTTGTCGTTGGATATGATTTTGTCCACAATTCCATGCTGTATTGATGTTGGTACAATTAGTAGAGACAACAGGCGTTGATGAAAATAATTATCCCACATTCTCTAATTGTGTGGACTGTAGACTGGTAAATTAAGCAATGCAGATGTTTAACAATTGAGAGCTTAAAATTACACCAAATGAATGGTCTGTACGAGTCCCATTTGGTTTCATTTTACACTATCAAGAGTTGAAGATCTAATAAGGGTCCATTTGGTTACCAATAACTCTATCATTTAGCTGGGGAAAATCTGGAACCCTCTCAAGGACCTCTAATGGTCCCCGGACCACTGGTTGAGAACCACTGTTTTAGAACAACACATTTTGGAGCAAAATGTGATTTACAGATGAGACATTACTACCACCGGAATTGGACTGAAAGCATTTAATATCGAGTCAACACTTGACAATCACATTTTTGTGAGACTGGCTCGACCAGATTTTTCCACAACCAGGCCCTGGATCATTTCAACTGATGTCGATTCGATACTAAAGGTGCTTCAACTTGCACGGAAGGAAGTATTTCATCCCTTATTTACTTGTGCAGTCCAAACATTTACGATCTGTTACAATCTGGTTCTCCTCTCTCTCATCGGGTTTCATTGGTGTTCTGGGAGAGCTCAAACACCTCGGCACCCCCAGCTTTTTGTCTCAAGCAGTCAGTCGGTTTGCCTTTGCTTACACTGATTGTTAGAGCTACAACCGGAGACTTATTTTAATGGGGGAAAAAAAGAGAATTGCACACAGACTGATTGACATTGTCAATATAAAGTAATCTGAAGTGCACCAGATTAGACACTATATGAACCCCCCCAATCTTTACCCCCAATCTTTGTCTCTGTTGTTTAGACATTGTTGCAATTAATAGAAATAAAAATCACGGGTTGTATTTTTTTAAGGAATATTTTAACGGCTGTTTAAGGTTTTAGAAAGAGATTTAAGCTTGTACTCCTTACCAACAACATCTGATCTTCAAGCTAGTACCAATGCGCCACATTGCAACGATCTTGTGACGAGCGACACCGCCGTACTCTCTGCTATTGAGTTTAAATTAGACTTTAACTTTACTTCCACTACACAGACAAGTTCTCCATTAATTTCAACGTAGGTCAGACAAGTCACAGATATAAGATATTCTGTCACATTCTGTTTTATGAGTGTAAAAATGTGCACTTAATAGGTATTTTTGGTCCAAATATTGATGAATATAAGCCTGCGTTCAGACCTGAATGCATATATTGGCCTCCGTTCATCCCGTTTGTACCGCACCAGGTCGCGCCGTGCCCGTTCGCGCAATTCTCATCTTTGCATTGACTTTGTATGTAATCACACCGCTCTAACCATCCAAGTCTGCACCTTTAGTGCATATATTTCACTCTCATTGCATGGCAAAACAGGACTCACTATCAGACTTTTAAGCACATGAATGAATAAGATTCTATGTTACTTTTCTTTAATTGGATATGTCCAGTGTCTGTGTAACGTGAGTAACGAATCGATGGCAGGCGGGAGGGGAATAAGGAACAGGAACAAATATATATCTGCTTTCTTTGTGTTCTGTGCTAATATAAGTCAATATTTCAATATGAGTTCTGTTCACACTCCATTGAGATTGAACGGAGGGAACAAGAAAGAAACTAGACTTCCTCTTTGCTCATGGAGCAAAGGAGCAAACTATAGAATAGGTGACTGCAAATATTTGGACTTTTTAACTCACTCTACGGCTACCCCAGACTTCAACCAAAAGTTCAACATCACTCGCTGTAAGTATCGTCTAGGCGTTACTGACGTGGAATTCAGTTCCCGTATAGATTTCTAACCTTCTAAGATCGTGAGAAGGTCACCCGCTGCCGTCACTGGACGGTCACCACATGTTTGCCTGAATTTTCCCCCCGGATTAACTGGAGTCTCCCCTCGCAGAGTCAACCTTTAGGGGTAAACACGGCCCACTGTACACAACGTATCATTATACCCCCTTGATATGCTAGAGCACTGCTTGTGCTGCACAGTGGTGGAGAACGGTTACACCGTTAAGTTAACCACTTAAACCTTATATACTTCATTGACCGGGGTCTGTACTAGGGGGATGGAGCTCGTTCATTTGTTATTGATAACGAGCACCTTATCGATCAGGCTTATCGAGCCGGGGTTCTTATCGAGCCCACTATCGAGCATTTTCTATTATTTTGTGGAAAGACGTATCTTTTACAAGGGCCTTCAAATACAGTACCTTTCTAACAGACGGAAGACAATTGACCTTTTTACTAAGAAAAAAATATTAAAGAAACCGTTAACTGGTAATATGTGTGCTGTCACTTTAAAAGTGTAATTTTGTTTACCTGGACAGCGCCGGTTGGCCCCCTCGTTTTTCCCCCCATACACCAAATTCCGTAAATAGCCGATCTACAAGTTCAAAGCACGCTGCGGATCAGCAAATTTAGCTGAATGTTTTCCCTGAATGGCCGCCTATTATGTCATGCCCAGAAAAGGGCTCATGTGGCTAACTCCAGAATCCTTTCTGGATTTTTCAAATTCCCTGTTAGAAATATAATCGCCTTAATCACACGGTCACCTTTTTCATAATGACTGACACATTGCTCAGTTTGGAGAGGGCCCATGAGTCAGTCTCATAATGTGTGTTAATAGGGGAGTCTTCAGTTTCATTGGCATGGTAAGGTTATACCATGGCTGTGTTTGACTCAGGAAAGGGCTTGTTTTCTTGACTTCCCGTGACCTCCTCTTTTTTTCAGCTTTTCCACTTGAAGAATGCAGGAGTGTGAGTAACTCAATGCCACTTTTACACCTCGCCGAAAAAGTTACACCACTAACACAGATATTTTAATGAAGTGTCTCTGCTGCAAGACCTTCCATATACACACACACACACACACACACACACACACACACAGCTTTTCTGGAAAAGACAGGCCTGCCTTTTAGAGTCTTGTGTGAAAAATGTACGCTCCTTCCATTTTTGCATAATTGTTCATGTTTCATTTTTTTTATTTGAATTTCAATTCTGTAGCGATTCTATGTCAACTGATTTGATGGTCTTCGACTCGCAATTTCCTGCCTCTGACTTAAGCTCTAAATCTTCTGATTTGCATTCACCAATAATTATACTTCTCAACATGGGTTATCTTAAGGACATAGAGCAGACACAGTATGAATATGCTTAGTGGAGCAGGGTCTCCCAGGGCTCTGAACTTGTTTTTCCCCTCTACACCAGATCTTTGGTGAAAATAACACATGTTGCATTGGGAGCTGTTGTAGATTGGCTATTTTTGTAAAGGTTCGCCCCAGCCAGAATACTGACACTATACACTAGGGTACATATGGTTAAGAAAGGGCACATTCTTAAATGACACCTATAATACTGTTTTAAGGTGCAGGAATGTGAGAAAATGGGCGATCTCATTGTTCTGATCTTTTCTACAGACCTATAAATCTTGACCCTGGTTCCTTTCATTTTGATCTCGGTGAACATATGAAAAGAAGAATGTTGCTGCAAGTGGGAAGTTGTCAAGTCTCAGCTGAATGCCAAGAGACGGACGTCTAAGAGACATGTGGCGATGGTATCAATTATACTGTGAAGTAGTCGTGTGTCAAATATTACAATCGATGTATGTCAACTGTTGGTAGGATTTGAAGGCTTTATATATTTCCCCTGTGTTCTCAATGTCCAGATGAAGAAATGCCAGCACTCATTATGTCCTTTTACAAGGTTTTATTTACCTCTGAGACTGAAAACGTATGCGTTTCGGCCTGTTTGGCCTTCCTCACGCCGAGGAAGGCCAAACAGGCCGAAACGCGCACGTTTTCAGTATAATGCGTGCTGGCATTTCTTCATCTCAACTTATATCTTCGAGCCTTGCACCTATAAGGATTTTGTTTGAACCTGGAGTGCTGCGGGTTGTCTGCTACGGCAGTATACTTCTTTCTCAATGTCCAGCACCTACACTGTTGTCTTTGTTAATAAGCTCAGTACAGTGTACTAAGGCCTTTTCAAACAGACAGACAATTTTGTACTACAGACGAAAAACTGTTTTAAAGTCCACAATAATTATCCATAATGTATAAATGATGGATAAGGGGTCAGGACAACGAGGCCTTTTCGTGGAGAGGGGTCAGAATAAAATTTGGGCTTAAACAGTTTTTCGTCTGTAGTACTCAATTAATCTTAAACACTATTATAAAACGATGGCAATATATGACAATCAGTCCAGTCAAAGACACACAGGACTGACTGCAACAACACTGTGTTGAAGTCTTGACCTATAGGGTCTTCTTTACTCTAGTTACCTGCCTGTATGAATATTGTGGCTCAGAATTCCATGTGGGCAGCATTCTTGAAATCCCAGAGTACCTCAATTGCGTTGACTTGTGAAAATTCTCAGCCATGTATAGCTGCCTTGCCCATTGACGGAGGATTCGGACAGAGCCCTCCCCCCACCCCCCCGCTGTTGCGCGCAGGATTGCATTTCAAAACTACAGGAGCTCCCTATAGACCCATAATGCTGCCTAATCCCTAATGCAAGTATACAAGGCAGCACAAAGTTAATTTCCTAAATTATTACGGCTGAATCGGTGGCCTTTTTGGCACATCTGGTGCATTTTGTTTACGTGATTTGGGCATTTTGTTTACTCCAGATTTTTTGGGCAGGGCCTAGTGCCTGGCACATGGCTTCTGGCTGCTGCGAGGAGGCAGGATTTCTTAAAAGGACCTTTATTAGTTTCATTGCAAACCTCTGGGGCTTATGGGTTTGTAAGTATGCAGTTCACAGCTCAAGGTTTTTCCAGTAAAGAGTAAGAAATCCTCATTGCAGCAAAGGGCAATTCTTTTGACAATTCATGTCCAAGATAAGAGTGAGTAGAGAGACTCACCTGGACCGCTGCATCGGCTCAGTGATGATACAATGACGGCTGAAAATCGGCAAACAACAGATTTCTGACCTGGACTTGGAACTGACTAAATTTGGTACAAATTGCGTTTGAAGATTTTCTCAACAGTTAATAAACATTTTGCACTATGAGCTTGTAGATCTGCTATTTTTCAATAGCTAAAGTATAACATAATGCTTAAAACACGGGGGTTCCCGCCCTGAATGGGTTAAGTACTTGTATTCATTGTGTAAAGTAAGTAAGTAGCCTTGCTGAGCCATGAGAGGCCCATGGGGCAGGAGCCTATCTCCTGTTTCTGTAGCGTGAGGCAGCTTGATGTACAAGTGCACCCCCTGGACATGACGCGAGTATGTCGCAGGGACTTACCCCCAATCCAACCCTTGATGCTGAGTGTCAAGCAGGGAGGCACTGGGTCCCGTTTTTAGAGTCTTTGGTATGACCCGGCCAGGTATTGAACCCCGACATCCCAGTCTCAGGGCGGACGCTCTAACCACAAGGCCACTGAGCTGGTGGATTTATTGTGTGCCGTCCATCAATGTGGTCGTCTGCTCGGCTGCGTCAAATACCTTAATCAATGTTGTCAAACAGTTACGGGTTACTTTACTCTTCTGCCTGCCTGGCATTGTGCCAGCCACAGACACAGGAAATGAGATTACAGTACTTGCATCATCTACTGGCTGTTGTGAAATAAACAAAGCACTCATACTCACGCAGGAGTAAACTTTAGGGGCCTTCTTTCTTCCACTAATAACCTCTTTGACGTGGTAAGTGAAATATGACACTGACTGACAATATGACCAAAATGCTGCATGGCCCACAACAACACAGTGTAAAGACGGGCATCCAACATAGCACCTTGTACAGTAACCTATTGAAGTCAGCCACCTTGTACAGTAACCTATTGCAGTCAGTCGGTCAGCACTGTCACGCTGAGCAGTGGCATTGAGCAAACATCAAATGACAGCAATCATCTACCATGCAAGCGATGTTAGCAAAATGTCACTATAATTGCAATCAGGAGTGCAGAGTGCATCGGGCGTTGCTTTAGGACACGGTGCAGTTGTTGGAAGTGCTTCCACAGTGTTGACATGTTTGATATTCTGCTTTCAGCCCATGCACCGGTTTGCATCACATAGCTATTTATTGAGGATAAATAAATCATTAGATGGATGGATCCGGCATTGAATGAACGATATGTTGCCTAGATAGCGGTTCATCAAAAAATATGCCTCGATCGAGTCTGATTCAGAGATATTGGGGATTGACTTGGGACGCCCTTTGAAATATATGTATATGTAAATATATGAAATGGCATCCTATTCACATTGGCCTATTATAGCGTCACCAGGAGGCAACAACCTGACCTGCCCTGCTGGAGACCTAGCTGGGCCCAGAGGGGGACTTTATATAGTTTATTTGGTTACAGTTCCATTATTTGGTTACAGTTTCTGTCGAGCATGTTTTTTAGTGCAAAATGAAAAGGTATGATAATCATATATAGCAGGCAAAGTCTTTTGTCTTAAGTTTTTGATTTAATATTGATAATAGGGGAGCTTATAGGCAGCTCCTGCTGCTTAATTGATTTGACCCAGATTACCGCAAACAGACTGGCATGATGTAATTAGTTTGGTAGCACAGCTGTGTAAAATTCCAATATTATAAACATTTTAAAAGGCTGTCATATACTCTTAATATATTCTTTCAAATGATGTTTGGCCTTATAGATGTAATACATGTGCTCAGTTTTTTAATGAATTCATTTTCAACCATTTGAATAAAGGTTGTACATATCAGTGAATTTAACCGCTGGGCGGTAGGAACTCTGCTTAGATTCATGGTGAACGGCCACCTGCGATCTGCAAGCTCACAACGCGCTGTACGACGGAACACTTGGAGCTTGTATATACACGGAATGACAAACATTTCACAGAAATTGACAGAATATATACCACTTTGAATTAAATCAATCGGTTGTGCATAGGCTGAGCATAGCACGAATGACTACACAGTACATTTATGTTTGGGATGTGGAGGACTTTGGTGTTCCGCTGTTGTGAGGTGGTGAGACCACGTGAGGTGGTGAGACCACGTGAGTGGCGCGCAGAAAATAGGAGATCTGCAAACTCAACATGCTTTGTTTATATATATAAATGAGGCTGACTAGGGGGCGTTTATATGGACGAGGGCGGTTATTTGGACGAGGCGGTTATTGTACGCAAAATGGTGTCAGAACCTGGGCTGTTATTAGGTAGTGGGAGGCTATTTGAGTAAGGGTTGTTATTTGGAAATATACGGTAACTGATAAGTTACAATATTTGTGAAATATTATCTCCAGTGATAGGTATATTGCAATTGCAAATAAGTCAATAATTCACTTACTTTAAATTTTTACATGGGTAGAAGTTTGAGATAAATTGCGAGTCCAAAACATAATACAACGCTCCATTCCATATCTGAGCAACCTACGTTGGCTAGCTACCTATAAAGCCACTGGCCGCTTGGGCTAAGCCTTTTTTATTATTATTAATAAAGAAGATCAACATTGCATGTCAATGTTCAGCTTGTTTGTTGACTTTTCGCTGACGACGAGAAAACCCTCTCAGTTCGTCTGGTAAACATAGATGGCACATAGCTGTGCCATTATGGGGAGACGGAGGACTCAAGAATGCGGCAGCTGTAAACTTTCTCCAGGCCAATAATGGATTTAATTAATAATGCCAAGTGTCTCCATTGTCTCCACTTCATTTATATGCCGATACGGTCGACATGTTTGTCTCACTGTCACTCGCTTTTAGTTTTATACAACCGCAGAGCTGCCGTTGTGCAAAGCCAGAAGTACGACAAAGAACTTTGCGCCATTGAGGGGGCAGAAAACAGTGCTCGGAGTGTGACAAGCTGGAGTTTGAAATACATTGTGTTCAACGCGGGCGCGCAAATAACAGCAATTTTAGGCATGTGTGCAACACGACAACTGTTCTAAAGTATTGTACAATGACAACTACAGTCTCTGTAATGTTAATGTTGCACCGTTACTAAAAAACAATCTAAAATAAAGGGATTTAAGATCGGAACACACATTTATTATTATGCAAATTAACCGTAAAGCCGATAAGAATATTGGGATATTTCTTAACGGTCTGCTAAACGGCTATCCGGTTACCCGTTGACATCCACTAATAGCAATGTCTTATCCATGCACACCGTTGGCTGTTGACATAGACTCTGCTTTTCCTCCATGAGCTCCAGTCATTTTCAGTTAAATAAAACATGGTTTCAAAGGTCTCAGCACTAGCGACCTTGTTGTAAGTGGAAAGTGGAAAGCTCATGCTGACAGGCCGGTTACAGACCTCAACGGCAATATACCATGCACAGTCCAACCCATGTATAGGCCTATGCAAACAATGTTTTACTCTCCGATCAGTATCGTTCATACATAGTAGGTGCTGCTGCCAATTTATTTTCCTCACTGCCTACATCAGTGGTTCACAAACGTTTTCATAAGGGTCAAGGACCCATAATTTAATATGTATTTGGCCTCATAAGGGTCAAGGACCCATCATTTAATATGTATTTGGCCAGGGACACCCATGCACGATTTGTGTTACAAAACGACATTTTTGCCCATCGAGGTTCCACTAACTCCAAGCTCTTGATTCTGCAAATCGGAGAGTAATGTCGGGGGACAAAGAGAGACACCTTGGATAATTCATCACTGCCTGATTATTCTCCAATTTAGACATAATTATTGCGAGTGTACTTAAATTTAGGGGGCCTTGTTGTGTCTGTGTCCTAGTTCCCTGGATGCCGGTGTAAAAGGGGTTGTTTGCTTGCTTGGAGTGGTGGGAACAGTACTCAATTGTTTTACTCAAGTAAAAGTATCAATACTGCAATGTAGAAGTACTCCGTCACAAGTAAAAGTATGGAATTCAAAATGTACTTAAAGCACCAAAAGTAGAAAGTACTCACTATGCAGTATATTTTCAAAATAGCAGATCTGGCTCAAGCTCACAATTGCACCTCATCGCCATGCATTGTGAGCTTGTAGATCGTCTGTTTTCAAATGGCCAAAGTAACTACGTAGTAACTAAACGTTTTCAAATAAATGTAGTGGAGTAAAAGTACAATATTTGTCTCTGAGATGTACTGTAGTGGAGTAGAAATAAAAGTCATGGAAATTGGAAATACTCACGCAATGTACAATTACCTCAAATGTACTACAGTAATGTACATGTAAATGTACTTAGTTAGTCCACCACTGTCGCTTGGAGTGGTACTGGTACAGTTATTTGTACAAACATGTCTCCAGAGCACTGATTGCATTATTGTGCTGTGCTTTGATGTGGACAGTTTTAAGTGGTAAAACGTATTTATTTACTGTACAGCACAAACCATTGCAATTATGGCTCAACTTGCGAAACAGCTTGAAACCTGATATATTGTTTCATTCTGAATTGTGTATTGCATTATGACTGACTATAATATTGTTATGCTCAGTGTTGCCAACTTAGCGGATTTGTCGCCATATTTAGCTCCTTTCCAGACCCCACTAGCGAGTCGCGACTGAATTAGTGAAAAGCTTCTGGAGAGAAATCTAGCTACTTTTTCTGGTGAATTGGGGACAAATCGTGTTGACAGTCGCCAGAGATAAAACCCTCCTTTTTCTTAATTTTCCCTCTCTCAGCCTCAAATCCGCTAAGTTGGCAACACTAAAGTGTTCGGGCCAGCTCGGCGCGTCTGGCTTCCTCGGCTCGGTTATGTGCACAGAGCAAGGAAATGGTGTTCTGGGCTGGCTCCATATTCTCGTTGCTAGGGGGCGCCTAAAAGTCGCTAGGGGCGGCATGCGCTTCGCACGCGCATATCCCACCCCTAGCGACTTCTAGCTACTTTTCGAGGAGCCACTAGCTATTTCCGTTACTGGAGAGTTGGCAACACTGGCAGTGGTTATGCTGTCTTTCCCCCCCAAAATGTATTTTAGCAAGGTCATTAGGAACACTGAGATTGTTATGGTTGGCATGAGCAGGTGCCCACGTGCACAGAAACAAGCACATGCGCACAGCAAAAGAAACAAGCATACGCACACAACCAGTACAAGAACGGAGAAGCTGTCCCTTCCGTCTTTTCTTTGGTTATTCTGGGGGGTCCCCAAATAAAAATAAATAAAAAATAATCTAACGATGTCACTGGTGGACAGGTTTCTGAACCGCCCACAGCCTTCCGATGAGACACAGACTGAGTAGAACAAAATTGTGGTATTTTATCATGAATATTAGTGAGGTTGAAAAGTGGTGCTTTAGTTTAAATTACTCAGCAGGTTCAAAGTGGAAAAGGTTTTCTATGTCAATATTCTAGGACGGCGCATCTCTATTAAACATGACAAGCATGAGTAAGCAGTACTACCTACCTACTCATGCATGTAAACTAAGGCTAGCGGGGAGCTTCTTCTAATGTTTAAAGGGCTGATATATAGTGCTTGATAGAACATCCGCGCACCAGTTTGTAGAGCTCCGAGACGTACTTCATTTTAAGACAACAATTTTGCAACGTTTTGACCGTCTAGGACTATAGGTCTTCATCGGGCAAATATTACAATGACAGAAAAAAGAGCAAATATATACAAAAATCAATGATTAATGATCATGCATAACACCTGGGAGTGGGAAGGAGCACAGCAACCTAAACCAATCCCATGCAGGGCATGTCAGTCCACCCATCGGACAATCGGGGACAATCTTCTCTGTGAAGTGTTATTCTGCCATGACACCTTTTGATTGCAGCACTGAGCATCACTTTTAGTATGGCGAGTATTCTTCAGCAACGCTGACAGCAGCATGTGCATTCTGGGAACAAGCAGCTGTTTACTGCCATGCTAATTGCAGCGTTGATGAAAATGAAATCAAGAGCTAGTGGAACGTGTCAAAGCACAAGTGGCTGATTTGTCATGATGGACTGGCTGATGCTGAATAAACAATGTTATTAGGCTGATTGATGCTTTAATCGGATGTTGAAAAAAGTGTTGACACAGGGTAGCTCTTCTTGAAGTGAACATTGTGGGCCCTGTGTCTTGTCTTAAAAAACGATATGTTGTGAGCTAGATCGGCTATTTGAACAATTTTAAAATGTTTTTCAAAATGATAAAAAAAAAAAAAAAAGATCTATCGATACAGGCAGAAAAGAAAGAAAACAATAATAGCACTGTCATCATTAATTTAGGAAACCTTTTGTCAGGAAATGAAGAACTTTACCTTGAAAAAGCTTTTAGTGCAATTTAGGAGCCTCTTCATTCTTTCTTGCTTGTTATGTTCTTTGTCTCCTAAAAAATGGATGAGTCCATTAGAACACCGTCTGACCCTGGTAAATATTGTAGAACGTGACTCATGACTGTAAGTAAGTGTAAGTAAGTGTTCTTGAGCAAAACGCTGATTGTTTTTGTGTTTTTTGTTTTGTTTGGAGGCAATGCGTATTAGATAAAGGTGCTATTTGAGGCCCAGGCCGTGGCGTAACGGTCTGGGCACCGGACTGGTAATCCAGTCGCAGTGTGCCGCGGGTTCGACTCCTGAACCCGACACGGCCTTTACTGCATGTCATCCCCCCATCTCTCTCCCGTTTCCTGTCAGCCTACTGTCTGTCCCTTCAAAAATCAATAAAAAGGCGTAAGCCGCAAAAAAATATCTTAAAAAAAAAAAAAAAAAAGTGCTATTTGAATGTACCATTTACCATTTGTCTTCGCTCCACTACATTTTCATGGTCAGCTCGCGGTATCTGATTTATTGGCCCATTGACTCTCACTCTCCATTTCTGTTTTCCCTGCTAATGTAGCTCTATAAAGCCCAAACCTTAGTTACTGTTTTTTTTTTTTTTACCGTTTTGTCCCGACCTGACCATTTGGTGTGGTTTGGGCTTTAGACACAATTTTTAGATCTACACAACATTTTAAAAACCTTACACTAGTTAAATTTGCACCCATCACTAGGCTAGGATGTAATTTTATTTTGAAGAGTCTACTTAAGGACATCCAAACTATGAAGTAGTTTCTTGTGTGGGAGATCACACTACTGTGTTGTTTCTAGTATATAATGCACATGACCTTTTTATTGTCTCCACCAGGCCGAAGGCATGGGGGGAGAGTATGTTTTGCACTCCGTCCGTCCGTGTGTCCGTCCGTGTGTGTGTCCGTCCGTGTGTGTGTCCGTGAGCAGCTAATCTCGGCCACCGTTAACCCGGTCGATGCCAAATTTTGCACACACACTCCCTGGATGCCAACGATGAACCTCTGCCCCAAACTTTCCACAACGGCCTGTTATAGCGCCACCAGGAGGCCGCTTTGTGCAAAACAAGTTTTTGCACAGTACACCTACAGATTTTGTCCAAACATCACACAAATTGGTACACAGTCTCTCTAGAGCCATTCAACGAAACCGGTCTTTCAGATTTCTCAGACTCCATCCTGATTGGTTAAGATTGGCTTCCAAAGTTCACAGGAGTGCTCAGTTTCAAACAAAATGCTGCAAATCATGAACACATCGCGTGATTTCCGTGAAATTGTGCACCCACATTCCCACTAGGCCGAGGACGAAATGCCACATGAACAATTTCAACTCAGCCTCAAGGTGGCGCTATAACTGGCCGAAAAGTGTTTTTACCTCTAACTGCACGGATCTGTGGATAACTTGGCCTGTTATAGCGCCACCAGGAGGCCGCTTTGTGCAAAACAAGTTTTTGCACAGTACACCTACAGATTTTGTCCAAACATCACGCAAATTGGTACACAGTCTCTCTAGAGCCATTCAACGAAACCGGTCTTTCAGATTTCTCAGACTCCATCCTGATTGGTTAAGATTGGCTTCCAAAGTTCACAGGAGTGCTCAGTTTCAAACAAAATGCTGCAAATCATGAACACATCGCGTGATTTCCGTGAAATTGTGCACCCACATTCCCACTAGGCCGAGGACGAAATGCCACATGAACAGCCTCAAGGTGGCGCTATAACTGGCCGAAAAGTGTTTTTACCTCTAACTGCACGGATCTGTGGATAACTTTGTATGCCAACTCCCTAGAGGCCAAGGAAAAACCTTTCCCTGGAATTTTTCACATCTGCTCTTTATAGCGCCACCAGGAGGCCCACATATGTAAAACACATTTTCTATTATTACTCCTTCAGATTTTATCCAAATTTCACGCAAATCGGTACACATGATCTCCATAGTCATGTGATCAAGACAGGTTTGTTTGATTTATCATATTCCATCCTGATTGGCCACGATTGGCTCCTACAGTTTCCAGGATAGCCCGCTTTGTACAAATCGCCACAACTCCTCAACGCAGCGTCCGATTGCGATGAAACTGTGCACGCATATTCCCACTAGGCTGAGGAAGAAATCCTGGTGGAGACCTGTGCCCAGAAGGGCACTTTTTCTAGTTTTTTATGGAGTGAAAATGTATCTGACGGTATAAATAAAATACGGGACTAATATAATATGAGTCAAGTACAAGCTGTCAAGTCTAGGTTTTAATGTACATCTGAAATATATATATTACATCCATCCATCCATCTTTAACCGCTTATCCGTAGTCGGGTCGCGGGGGCAACAGCTCCACCAGAGTGTTCCAGACTTCCCTCTCCAGACTCCAGAGCAACATTAGTGATGACTTCCTCCTGGGGGATCCCGAGACGTTCCAAGGCCAGTGAGTCGATGCGTTTCCTCCAACTGCGCCTCGGTCAGCCCCGGGGTCTCCTCCCAGTGGGACGTGCATCAAGGACCTCCCTATAGGGAGACGCCAGAGAGGCATCCTAACCAGATGCCTGAACCACTTAAGCTGGCTAAGTTACATACATTACTCTCTCATTGTCTTCTACCATCTGTAACTATGAAGATGAAGAGTAAAGCTGCGTGATTAAAATAGAAAGCCTTTGTGGTACGTTTTTAAAAATATATTTTTAATCCTTATTCTTGATTGAGTGTGTATACAAACGGACCACTCCTCCTGGCAGCAATCTGTGTATATCTGTGTGTATACAGCATATACCGTGTCTTCCAGATGCATTTAAAAATAACCCATTGTCATGCTGGCTCCAACGGTTAATTCTATGGCGGTGTGTCACGCACCCAAAAAGGGCAGATATGCAAGCTCACAACATATTGCAGATGTGACGCATTGTGAGCTTGCACATCTGCTATTTTTGGGTGTGACACTGTCGCAAGTAAGTGATTTTGCTATCATTGCTATGTATATTGTGTTTGTTCAATAACAAGGGTCTCCCTTTCACTCCAGCTCGTTAGTAACAGAAAATACAGTATTCTCTCTCTCTCTCTCTCTCTCTCTCTCTCTCTCTCTCAAAAAAAAAAAAAAAGCATTAGACATGCATTATGTAAAACATAGAGGTTGAATCAAAGTTCAAGTACTTGGGGGCTGGGTGGCGCAGTCAGTAGCGCTGTCGCCTCACAGCTAGAAGCTCCTGGGTTCGATTCCTGCTGGGGGCGTGTTCTCTCCTCTGCGTCATCAGTGCCCTTATACCCCGGTGGGGTTGGCAAAAGGGCCTTTCTGTGTGGAGTTTGCATGTTCTCCTCCCTGTGTCTCCTAGGGCAGGGGTTCTCAACTTTGCATTTGCTGGGGACCCCCAGAAATGCCTTGGCCATGTCTCTGATGGAGGTGAAAGGAACTGGTTGGAATTACGCGTTCCAGTCCATGCAGGATTACATTAGAGAAGACACCGGATGAAAGAAAATAATAATATACTGGGATAAATAAATAAAAACAAAATAACAGAAAATATTTATTTTAGGACACAGTACCAATTTGTACTTATTTGTTTAGTTTCATCACTTTGTTTACCCTGTGGCATGGGATCTCCTTGACGTGCATAAGTAGGCATTTAACCCATTTTTACCTGTCTTCTAAATCCTGACAGTTTTCTGAAAAAGCGATGTTTCTATGTCAGTCGTTGCAGACCTACAAGCTTGTAGATCTGCTATTTTTCAATAGCTAAAGCATAGCATAATGATGACACCAAAAGGGGTTCCCGCCCAGAATGGGATAAGTAGGGATGTCCCGATCGGATCACTTGATCGGAAATCGGGGGCCGATCACGTCATTTTCAAATGATCGGAATCGGATCGGGAGCAAAAATGGTGATCCAGGAACATCCCTATAGTGTCTATTATATCCATATTATGATATTAGACTGCATATCGTCTGTGATTTTAAATAGTGATATAAGTGTTCTACACAAATATAAATATCGGGACTGTGAAAAATTGCTATTGGCAGATACTCAAAATCAAAAGGGACATCCGTACATATAAGTGCCTACTCATTTTCTGTTTTTACTAAAGAGCTGGAGAAATGGGGTAACCCCTGTCAGCATCGGAAATATAGAATTATATAAGTCTTATTTAACAACAAAATAAGGCCTCAATTTCCAATCAGACAGAACAACACAGTCAGACCTACAGTGATATGTGCTGTGTATACTATACTGTATGTATGCTGCTGCATGGAGTGAGTACACACAATGTTTCCATCAGGGACAAAAGTGCTGTTCTTCAGACTTCATGACCAGAGTGGGGTATAATTAGGAACTGAATGCTGCTTTAAGTCAGAATGTGGTCTGCGAGCATTTCCAAAGGACAACCAGTCTTGTGGTTTGTGGTTTTTATCATCAAATGCAAATTGCACAGTTGAAGAGGAGTGGCAGTGAGTCATAGAGTTTATAATATCCAAGAACCTCATCCGTTAAAACATTCACGTGGTGTAATACAGTATGTCAGACGTACTGAAACGTATTCGTGTTTTTTTTTCCAGATAGTGGACAGGCCATTAAAAACAAGATTCAGCCGAGTTATAATTTTCTAGATTCTCCCTATTTTCTGAAAGAAAAAAAAGGGGGTGGTGGAGGGGGGGGGGGGGGGGGGGGGAGGAAAGTACGAAAAAAAAGCCCCTGGGATCTCATTTTGAACGCAGGCCAACAACAAGGAAGTACGGTAAATGTTAGCCTATGGTGTAAAGAATGGCAAATGACCAAGGCAAGTACATAAAACAAACATACGTCTGTATTCCCATAATACAGGCGCTTTGCAGTGACCAGTGTAAATATTATCGGTATATTATTTATCATCCATGTGACGAAGTGTGATCTGGAGAGGAAAGTCTCACTTTGCATGCTCATTTGCCCTCCCAATCTCATCGGCAGTTAATGGATTAGTTTAACACAGAGGGCTGCATTATTGGATGGCTCTCAAGTGATCTAGGAAATTAACAAGGCATGTGTTTCCAATCAAAATACTATACCGGGAGTTGTGATCAGAGGGTTTTATGTTGACAGGCAAATCATATCTAAACACTGGACCAGGACACAGCGCTTTTGTGTCAATAGCACGCACAGTTTGGCCCCATTTACCTCGCATTAAACATTTACTATTTCGTTGCTTGCTTATCCCCAAATGACCCATATTTTGGTCAAGTGAAATTTGCCGTGAAATGAAAAGCAGCAACATGTTCTACAAACTGTTCCTGTACTTTGGGCCATATATTCCACACAGCAAATAGCCTTATATAATGCACCCCCCCCCCCATTTGAGTGGTGCAACCACTCCTATACGGAGCTTTGTGTGTGTGTCTCTGGCCTGTGTCCCTGTGTCTCTGTGTACAAGCACGAAAATAGCGTTTGGTTGGTTTTCATCACCAAGTGTCACTGTTGTGCAGCCTAACCTACAGCCACACACACACACACACACACACACACACAAACATATTAACTATGATTTTGGGTGTGACTGTACAGTACAGTACAGCAGGGGTTCCCAACCTTTATATTGTCACGGACCGGATGACAGTTCGCTGCTATAGGCCTATTATTGTTATATATCATTGACCTAAATGGCGTTATATCATTATCAACAATGATAGTATGATTTATTTTAAAAAGGGTTAGGCTTATGTCTTTTTCATGAATTGCTTTGGACATGTGGAAAACTTAGTTAAAACATGAGTGACACATTAGAGGCATTAGGCCTAATACTTTACCTGGATAACATAATCTTTTCGTTTTGACATGAAATAATAATCCTGTATACCGTCAGCGTGTAGCGTTTGGTTTCATTAGCGCAATCGTGACAAGATAGCCTTCAGCTGCTGCTGCCCGCAGAGCATACATGAACGGTAAAGATACCAAGGATTGGACAGTGCTACGCAACATGGAAGTAACACTGACTCAAAGCCGTTTATAAATCACAGTCAGTGAACAGACGAGTCAACTTTTCACCGCCGTTTGGTATGTTGTCGTCCCCGTCGTCCCCCGCTCGCCGGAACCGGGCCGGAACCCTGTGCTCGTAACTGTGGGTCTGGAACTTCCGGGGACCCCTGGGGACTCCCACACGGAGTTGCACCAATCACTTCACACGGGTGTGATTTTTAATCTATCATTTGATCAACATTAACAGCAGCAATAGCAGCTATTATTACATACTATAAGTGAAACCACATGGGCATGTACATGTTATGAAGTGTGTTCCTTTAACCATGTGGGAATTAAATGCCAAATATGTTGATTGTTTTGGTAATTACGGACTCTTTCAACGTCACGGCCAAGTGCAATTTTGGTTGAAATAATGGACATTCCCCTTCATTTAGATCACACGAAAGACTTTTTTAGAAGTATAGACACATTTCATTTTTTTTACATATATAAAAAGTAGTTATCATGAATCGTGTATAAACTAAGAACGTAATAGTGGAGTATCTATGTCAACTATACATACTATACTATATTATACAATATACACGTGTACTATAAAGTGCTATGACTACATAAAATGCAATTCTAGTGCCGTCTTTCGTGTTCTTGTCTGAAATTACTTAATTCTGTAAGTAACATGTGTGCAATATAGAGCGATTCATGGTATAGATCGGTGGTTCCAAAAGTGTGGTCCCCCCCTTTTCTCTCCCCATTTCCTGTGAGCCTACTGTCTGTCCCTCTATAAAAAATACGAAATAAAGGCGAAGAAAAAAAATTATGTCGTCAGAAAGGTTTACATGTCGGGAGCGATGCGGTATACAAAGGCACAAATTACATCCGAACTTTGGATGGCAGAACATCCACCAAGGATTCCGACTTATGGAGCTTTGAAAATCCTCCTTTTGAACTGCGTTAAAATGGTGATCAGATTTTATGTCCCGTAGCTGGTGGTGACGGGGCGTTGCCATAGTAACGGGACCAATGTTAACCCATTCTGACCTGAGATCAGATTCTAAAAATGTCTTCTACATCCTGACAGGTTTCCACTCTGACCTGAGATCAGATTAAAAAAATGTCTTCTACGTTAGTCGTTCTTCGATTTTTCAAAAAATAGCAGACCTACAAGCTCGTAGCTTGTAGATCTGCTATTTTTCAATAGCTAAAGCATAACACAATGCTAATACCAAAAGGGGTTCCCGCATAAAATGGGTCACCTAGCGGCAGGGTCCGCATATATACGGACCAGGCACAAAAATAATTAATAGAACAGATAGTCTATGAAGCTATAATATCTATGAAACACAATTTTATGTAGTGGGGGTCCCTGCTTCATCTCTCTCTCAGCTAAGGGGCCTTGAAGAACGTGAAGAGCCCTGGTCCAGCTATATAGATAGTTACAGACTGACTGCTTGTGTCTGCTTGTGTGGTATATAGTTTTCACATTCAATACTACTGTATTACTAAAGGTTGACTGTACTGACGAGCTATAGAGTGTAATCTGTAATCCACTCTGTGGAATTGACTGTCTACTGCATTTATTGTCATTGTTTTTATTCAAGCTTCTTGGATTAGAAGAAGCTGTTTCTTCATGTGTCTTTGAGTGAGAATCTGTTTTCCCAGCCTCAGCATTTGACTCCACAATTCACTGAAGACATTTCAGGAAATGGTTCTGGTCAACCACAGCTTTCTTACAAAAAAAAAGCGAGAGAGAGACAGAGAGAGAGAGAGAGAGAAAAGGGAGGAAAAAAAGCGGTACCATTGTGCAAGCTTGTCCATAATGAGGACTGTTGGTTACAGTATGCGCCGGAAACTTGATGTTTCCACTCAATGTATGCACAGCCTCCAGACTTATGACTCCACACTGGAGATTTTTCTTTTTTTCCCTTTTTTCTCAAAAGAGTCAGAAAAGCAACAAGGGACAACATTTGGGAGGTTAATATCGCAGATTAATTTCCGTTAATTTAGTAATAAAATTGGAATAAGAAAGCGAATGACAATATATTTCCACACAATTTACTAATTTGCACAGCATATTGGCTTTGATATAAATGGAATAAACTCAATATTGGTCCTTCATACATCCTTGAAGAGAGCTTCAGTTTAAGTCATTAACCCACAGTCTCAGAAGACAAATAGAAACTGTGGTTTATTCAAGTCCAGTGTGTATTCCAGGAACCAGTGATGAAAACACATATTTATATGGTGTGTGTATTTTTCTAATTTTCATATTGGCACAAACTCAAAAGTATTTAACAAAAAGAATACTGTATTTTGAATGAAATGCTGTAGAGAGAGAGAGAGCGCAAGAGAGAGAGAGAGAGAGAGAGTGCGAGAGAGAGAGAGAGAAAAAAAAGAATGTGCATGTTTCTCCCTGTGAGAGTTCTGTTTACTTTCGTGGTTTGGACCGCGGCCAGTGGAGGAGGAATAGTTTTCAAAAATAATCAGGCAGCACACTTATTACCCAGGATGCTCTTCTGAACGTGGTAAATGATACTTCATATCTATAAGATCCATCTGCGCTTTAAATTGGTCCCTGCAGATGAAGGATGCATCTCTGGCTTTTGAGGAAAAGTGAACCCTACACTAAACACTTAGAAAAGTGTTATGAGCTGTTATGAGGATTATAATTAGTGTTTTACCCATTATGCCTAGGGTTGTCCCGATCGGATCGGGTGATCGGAAATCGGGGGCCGATCACGTCGTTTTCAAATGATCGGAATCGGATCGGGACCATCCCTAGCGTCAATATTATATCCATATCATGATATTCCTGGATATTGTCTGTCATTTGGGATATTGTACTATTGTGATATGGCATAAACGTGTTCTATAAGAATATAAATATCGGATCGGGGGGAAATTGGTATCGGCAGATGCTCAAAATCAATGATCGTAATCGGATCGGGAGCAAAAACAACGTGATCGGGACATCCCTAATCATGCCAGTGCCATTGTTTGTAGTGTTGCACTAAATGTAGATGCAGGTCAACCACATGTACACACATACTGTACATACAGTAGTCCATCTGGGTGCATGTGGAACATGCTGCTGCTCACCAGTGTTGTTTTTGGCAGCAAATCTTGATTTTAGTTTTAGTCATAGTCTCTTGAATAGTTTTCACTTGGTTTTAGTCACATTTTAGCCACCCGGAATGTTTTAGTGTTACTCTAGTTTTGGTTGACTAAATGTCTTTAGATTTTAGTCGACTAAATCTACAGTTGATTTAGTCGACTGAAATGTGTTTGGGCGGGCCTTGATGCCGTCAAAATGACTGATATTACACTTAAACGTATTACACAAAATAGAATAATGATCATAAAGATTATGAATAATGGTATTGATCTGTGGTGGGAAAAAGTACTCAAATGTTTTACCGGTACTTAAGTAAAAGTAGCAATACGACTCCTTTACAAGTAAAAGTCCGGAAAAAGCATTGGCATCGAAATGTACCTAAAGTACCAAATGTAAAAGTACTAATTATGCAGAATGTCTCATTTCAAGTTTTCAAGTGTATTCAATTTATTTTGAAAATAGCAGATCTACAAGCTCACAATGTGTCGCGTCACGACGCATTGTGAGCTTGTAGATCGGCTTTTTTCAAATGGCCCATATATAGGGCTGAAGTGGTTACTGTAGGTTTTGTAAGAAGAATCAAAATCTAAGTAACAAAAGTTTTCAAATAAATGTAATGGAGTAAAAGTACAATATTTGCCAATGTAGTGGAGTAAAAGTAAAACAAATACTGAAAATGTTACATACTCAAGTAAAGTACTAAATACAAAATGTCAAAATAGTCTAGTCCCCGATTATAATAGGCCTACGACCCCGTTATTTAGGATGTTTCCATTGGAAAAAACATATTCTATATATTCAGGCCAATAGGGGTAGTTACTTTAGACCACTAATAATGATGATTGTGTTGCTGACGATGATGCCACCTTTACTTTCCTCTGTTTACTGGCTACCCATTGGTCACGAATTTAGTTCAAGAAACAGAGGTGAGGGATTTAGATGAAAATGGTCTCCGCTCCACTGGAGCTGGTCAGTGGAATATTCTATATTGGCGCGAGTTCTACAGTAAACGGGTTGTATCTATCCTTGTTCGCCTGTGGGGGCTGAAATGTTGTTCCATCTGTGGTTGTTTACCGTGCAAAGCCCATAAACGTCTTCCCTCTGTAACCTCATTCAGCTCTCAAACTGGACATCCTTATTTCAAGCCCTGAAAGTAGTGAAAATATTGATGGATCGAGGTATTATGGTTGAGGGCACAGCAAAAAACCCTCACGCCGGCCCTGGTATTTACGGTTTAATTTTAAGCGACAGGAAATTATAGCCTATAGACAATGTATACACATCTAAATTCCCCCCAAATGACTACCTGTCATATAGGCCATTCTAAATGCACTTTCAGCCGTAGAGTTTGTGTGTTTAAATTGTGTGAGCCAACGAGTCTGTCTCGACTATAAATAAAGGAGGAGCCAAGCGAGTTTGTTTCTTTCTTGATTCCTGCCGAGAACCCTACCCCCCCCCCCCCCTTAGACTTGGAGGACAAATAGGCCTAACTATATATACAAATGTTGCTAAAGACCGATATTTGAAATGAATACAGACCCTAATGGGTTATAAATTAAAAACATGCATTGGCAATTCATCACCGGTCTACGCGAAAATCTTTGAAACTGTAGTCCCGGAGGACATTTTTCATCCATGTCCTCTTCAAAAATAGACCAATAAGATTTGTGTTAAATACCAGTGAAGTTTCCCTTTAATAACAAGCTGTGTATACACCAGACAGTCGCAGAGCACTCATTTTTAATTTCCCTGCGTCTTGAATAATTAACAAACGTGTCAACATGCCAGCTTGTCTCCCTGAGTAGGTAACTTTAGGTAATGAAGATATGCATTTGTGTCCAGAGAAACATAATTATGCATGATATTAATATTGTGACCATTAAGGAGCAAAGTATAAGAGCAAAATGCAGGAACAGTAAAAATAGACCAAAATGGAATCAGAGTCAGCCCCTTTTGCGTGAAATAAAATGCCTGCTTTCAATAGTATCCCATGTCTAACATGAACCAGGTGTACTCGATTGTTTAAGCAAATAAATGCACAGCGCATGAATGGAATTCTTGTGATATTGATTATCCACAGTCGTGGTGATCTTAATCGTTGCATTTTACGTTACGCCACAGGCCGTAAAAAGTCGAAAGGACAATGGAGAAACTCCTGCTTCGTTAATCTCTCTACAGAATGCTTGACTCGCGACATTGGCTTTTCATTTAGAGAGCTACAGTGTGAGCCATACAGACGTCTCCTGTCACCCCTATGCCAAGGATGATTCTTGTCATTTTCAATGCAGTCATATTTGTTACTGACTCAAAGTGATCCCAAGGCAAACAGTACGCCAGCCAAAGCGAACTATTAGAGGGGAAAATGTTTCCCTGAATGGAAAACCACACCTGAGCTATTATGGTGCTCTCAAACACAACGTTCAAAAGCTTTTTTTCTTTTTCTTTTTTAAATCACAAGGTGTAAGGGGAAAAATGTCAGTTTAAAATGTATTTTTCTCCACTATGTGACGATGTCACATCCGATTAGTGGCTAAGGGATTGTGACCACATAGTGGGGAATATCACAGCAATACCAACTGGAACAATAAACACTTAAACAGCAAGTGAAACTGATACTTTTTGGGCAAAAAAAAGAAAACGGCAAACTCTTTGTATATCTCTGTGATTTATGTGTGGTTAAGACATGAATTAACATAATAGTAAATCAGTGCATACCCAGTCTATGATAATCTGTGTATATTTGTATTCATGTATATTTACATAAATTATCTTAATATTGTCTGCGTTGCTTTGACACAGCAAAACAAAAAGATTTTCAACCATGAAAAACGTATCTTTGCCAAGCAAACATGGTCATAAATTAGGCACAACAAGCAGACCGCCCTGTTGAATTGAGGCGGTATTTTAAAAACGTATTTGCTTAATTTCTTTGTTCTTGTTCTCAATTATTTCATGCCGAGATCTCCATTAATGGAGAACAGCCAAGTAAAATTCAACGTACTGTACGGCAGATGTGTTTGGTCGTGGATCAGAAATTATCTTGTGGCCAGCTACCTCCATGAAAGATTTGTGATTTGCTTTTCAAAAATGATTATATTAAGATTTTTGGAAAATAGTAGATACACATTGCGAACCACTTTGAGTACCACTGCTGTACAGTATGTGCAAACCTTTGCTTGATTGAGACTGAGAGGCTTTGACCCATTTTGACCTGAGACGATTTTTCTAAAATAGCAGACCTACAAGCTCGTAGCGCGCCACTCGGTGGCGCGCTATGAGCTTGTAGATCTGCTATTTTTCAATAGCTCAAGCATAACATAATGCTAACACCACAAGGGGTTCCGGCCCAAAATGGGTTAAAGCAGATGAGTGACAGGGAATTTGTCATGGCTGCATCCATGCATTGCACACGCTATACTATACCACCCACTGCTATAGTAGCTGGCGATGTAGAGATTGAGCAAAGAAAATAATATAAATCTAATGGTGCATTTCATGCTCAGCTGGTTAATGCCAGGAGTCCAGGACATTATGCTTTGGCCCTGACGGCGTCATACTGTGGGATGATGTTTACGCTGTGTCCTGTCCTACAATTATCCGAACGGATGGATGGATCCGATGGAGAGAAATGTCATGTTGTTTAAAAGGAAATGATTGATGAAAATGATTTGCTTTCGCAGCGTGGCTTTTTCTCAGAACAAACTTATAACGTGCACACTTGAGCATTCATCCACCACCACTGATTGCATGTCCCCTCTTTCCTTTTCCATGCAGGTGTATGCAGATGACGTTCTCACAAAAGAGGAGCAGATCGGCCTGTTGTTCAAAGCTAAGCGGAACTGCGAGGGGAACATCAAGGCGAAGCAAAGGCTTCCTGGTGAGCGGAACTGTCTCTTCGTTTGATTTCATATTGATTCTAACCCATTGGCATCATGTCATGCTTTAGCTATTGAAAATAGCAGATCTACAAGCTCATAGGAGCTTGTAGGTCCGCTATTTTTGAAAAACGACTGACATGGTCAGGATGTAGAAGACATTATTAGAATCTGATCTCAGGTCAGAATGGGCTAGTTTTCATTCCATTGCACGTCGGACAGCTGGTGCTTGCTAAGAAGTTATCGGTTCATTGGTTCATGTTTCCTAGAAGGTGATGTTGTTGTCATGGATGTCACACGGATGACATAGGCTCAATTACGGTGTTGACGCCTGGCATACGAAGCGGCAGATTAACCCATTTAGAGACGTGAGGACGATTCTACAAAATGCCTATCTAAATCCTGGCAGTTTTCTCTGAAAAACCCTAGGTTTCTGTGTCAGTGGTTCTCAAACATTTTCATGTCAAGGACCCACCAACAATATATGTAATTGGCCGCCTTCCCCAGAAGCAAAGATTTGAGTTAAAAACGTTCACTGTGAAAGTGTGAAAGAATATATTCAAACATTTGGGCCACATTTTCACGAATTTTCAAAAATAGCAGACCAACAAGCTCTAGCGCGCCACCGAGTGGCGTGCTATGAGCTGCTATTTTTCTAATAGCTAAATTATAACATAATGTTTAAAACACCAAAAGGGGTTCCCGCCCAAAATGGGTTAAAAGTGTATGACAGCAGGTGGGTAATCAATGTATTCAAAACAAGGTACTACTGGGGTAGCAGCATTGATTAATCACCACTGTCTGTGAAAAGGATGATCATTTTGCATATCTGTTGTTGACATTTCAATCGAAGGTGGTGGATATTCAGCCCTCGGACAACATTGTTAGAAATAAACGCTATTAAACCCGCTGGGCACTCTGAATGCCTTCCCCATTACGCTTTCTTTTCCACACATTTTCCCAGATACAACAATAGATGCCAACAATAGGTTCGCAAATTTTAAAAGTTTGAGAACCCCCTGGTATTGATCACGAAGGGAATGATAGCCGAATGTCGCCACCTTCAATCAAATACCTTGGCAACTAGTCAATTTGGACTCCGTCATGAATCCAGTAGCTTCGGGGACGCAATATATATATATATATATATATATCAAAAAAGAGAAAAACCTTCCAAGGAAGGGACTGCACACTCCAGGGAACAGAGACGGACAACTTTACTGCATCAACTTATGTATTAGCACGACGCGTTTCGCCGTGAGCTTCGTCAGGTGCTATATATATATATATAATACTCGTGTGAAGTGAGGGTCGCTCTTATCAGAATACATCATCATACATCACATTCCGTGCTCGTGAGGGTCGCTCTTATCAGAATACATCATCATACATCACATTCCGTGCTCAACCAATCAAATTCCGGCCCAATCACTTTTGGCGTCTTCACTTTCTGCCCTCACTTTTGTCTTCAAATGTACTATGTACTTTGCTCAGCCAATCAAATCATCGCTATGGGATCAGCCGAAGTTTGTGTTCACACAGATCCACAAAGCTGGGCATAGGGGAAAAAATCACACCTGTGTGAAGTGAGGGGCGCTCTTATCATCATACATCATCATGCATCATCTCATACTGGCCAACCAGAATGCCTGCTGCCTGTTGACACAAATCTACGTCATGTTAGACGGACATTTGACCTAATTTCTCCTTTCATTGTCGATGGCAAATATGAGACGTGTGGGGACAAGATGACGTAAATATTCCCTTCATTTTGTGGGGACAAAAGCTGTATATAGGAGGCCCTCAAAAAGAAATAAAGAAAAGAAAAACACAGGTCTCCACCGGGCCAGGTCAGGTTGTGGCCTCCTGGTGGCGCTATAACAGGCCAATGTGAAAAGGGTGGGATATATTCCTCCGCCTAGTAGGAAAGTCTGTGAAAGATTTCGCGTAAATTGCACGCTGTGTTCAATTGACCTAAATGTCCTCCCCTCCTCAGTCCGTTCTGGGGAGGGGAGAAGGAGGAGGGGGTTCAGCACAGATCGCTGAACCAATAGGATGCCTCGGCTGATTTCGCTGGCAAGTTTGACTCCGCCCCTCTAGAGCAGAAATCACACCTCCCGGGACAGTCCGACCTGACATTTTCGGGCCGGGCCTAAAATGTATGCTAATCAGTAGGGCCGGGCCGGGCCTAATCGGGGCTCCATGAAAAGAATATATATAATATTGATTATTTTATAATAATAAAAATAGTAGTTCTGTTCTGTATTTAATCTAATATGAAGATGGTGCTGACTGGCATTTCACTTTTACTCTGTAGAGTTCTCAAATTCTGCCCAAACCACGACCCGGCCCGACCCAACCCGACGTATTAGGGCCGGGCTAAAAACCTATGCTAATTAGTCTGGCCGCGCGTTCACGCCTCGTGTCGCTGCGCACCTGGTGTATGTTGGGCTTTATAGGGCCCAGTTAGGGCCAGCCGGGCCTTCATTTCCAGGCCCATTGAGAACTCTACTATGAATCCAGTGGAATGTCATTTGATATTCTTGTGTTGAGGAATGTGGTTGTGTTTTTCCCCCGGTCCTCCTTGTGGCTTTGTGAGTGATGTTATGAGTGATGCGTGTCCAGGGGGGTATTTGTATACTTATGGGTGTCCAAACAGCGTCAGTTTCCATCCATCTCATTGTGGTTGCATTTTCCTGCCGTTGTTTGAATTCCACATCCCAGACCCATGGTATTATTTTCTCTTTATAACCCCAGTGCCGTGCGGTTTCATTAAATTGGATTCTTTAGACTCTCCAAACGATACCCCCTCCGGTAAATGAAACACATAATTAAAGATGTTTATTTTCACGCTAAGAACACAAAGGCCTTTTGTTGATAGCTTAGCTGCTAGTGCAGTTATGACGCTTCGTATTGCGTTTCCTCCTTTCCGACAAAATGTCCACAGATCTGTGGTTTGTATTTTGAAAATGTGCCATTGAAACTGTCGGCATCAAAAGGCAGTTTGTATAAGCGGCTTTGGTGTTTAAATGTAAAGGGGAAAAGAACATGTGTTGCTTCTCACAGTGTATTGATCAGAACGGCCATGAACGCTAACACAGTGCAGAACACTCGTACATATTTAACCCATTTTGCGCAGGAACCCCTTTTGGTGTTAGCATTACGTTATGCTTTAGCTATTGAAAAATAGCAGATCTACAAGCTCATAGCGCGCCACCGAGTGGCGCGCTACGAGCTTGTAGGTCTGCTATTTTTGAAAAATCGAAGAACGACATAGCTTTTTCAGAAATCTGATCTCAGGTCAGAATGGGATATATATATACCAGGGCCTAAAATGAGAGTCGAGGGTCCTCCTCTGTCCTCCATCAGATCTAATGCAGTCTGACATGTCATGCACGTCAGGCATGCAGACAGTACACTTTTCCAGGCACCTGTAGGCCTAATTCCTAGAGGAAAGTGTCATCGTGGACGGTTTTTAATTTCAATTATCAAGATTTAGAAAAATGCAACTCAGATTATTTTCCCAGATTATTTTCCCAAAATTAGGGTCTGAAAAAAACACGGGTTTGGCAGAATGAATGAATTTAATATCTGGCCAGTGAATGTAATCATGTGGGGTTACACAAAATACAATAGATGTTTTCTTAATTTAGTGCTTAAAGCACGGTATTATCTTTCTATTTTATATCTATAAATGCACCAAGTCTCTGTCTGTACTTGTGTACGGCTGTAATCCACGTAACCCGAGAACCGTCCGCCCCACCGACTTCAAATTCGACACACACGTTCCACACCCCCACAGAGAGTGCGCTGCCCGGTGTCGAGTTGGCGAGACCCACGGTTGCCTAGAACCGCCACAAAAGGCCTCTGCCCGGGCTCTGGACAGGGCCCCTGGAGCTGGCCTGTTCTGACATCACTCCAACACTCCATATTTGGGCATCCCTGACACAGAACTCCATAAAGGACACAGAGAGACGGATACAGAAATCTCTATATATGGGCATAAAAGGGACACAGACAGATGGGTGGAACGTACGGGTACTCTCAATCAGAGACAACGTACGGGTACTCTCAATCAGAGACAACGTACGGGTACTCTCAATCAGAGACAACGTACGGGTACTCTCAATCAGAGACAACGTACGGGTACTCTCAATCAGAGACAACGTACGGGTACTCTCAATCAGAGACAACGTACGGGTACTCTCAATCAGAGACAACGTACAGGTACTCTCAATCAGAGACAACGTACGGGTACTCTCAATCAGAGACAACGTACGGGTACTCTCAATCAGAGACAGAGTTAAACTAAACGTACGGGTACTCTCAATCAGAGACAACGTACGGGTACTCTCAATCAGAGACAGAGTTGCACGGGTCTTGCGTTAAGGGGGTAAACAGTAACACATGCACATTGTACACACACACAAAACGCTGCGCGCCCACCACCACCACCACACGGTACAATGGCAAATGCAGATGGCAGCGACAGCGGGAGCTTTTCAGCTTGGAAATAAAAACATTATTTAGATTTTTGCAGATAAAGGATGCTTTTAAAATGTCAATGCCAATTGTGCGGAGGACAGAAAGCATTGTCCACAGCGATAAGTCCAGGGTGCTATGAAACTAGCAGCCAATTAAAAGAGCTCAAGGTCTCTACCACCACACCCACCAGTGATTCAGATGGACCAACACCTCTAAACAGACAAAGGTTTATTTTAAATCCCCACAGCATGTCACCCAGAGTCAACTCGACAGATTGATTGCCCAGGTATGTTGTCGAGGAGATGCTTCCCAATCTCAACAGTGGAGTCTGTTGCTTTCAGATAACTGGTCAGCAAAATACCAGTGAAAGCAAAGGCCAATGTGCAGAAATACTTTTTCCAAATGCAAAATGTAAGCTACGGTGATAGGGAGTTGTCTTTTCTCTTACTGTGCCACAGAACCACAAACCCCATTTTTTAAATTGTTGTTATTATTATTATTTAATTAGTAAAGTAACTTGTAACTAGTTTATTTCATAATTTTGTAGTAAAGTATTTTTTTTTTTTATCATTTCATAAATAAATAAAACAATCTCAACATTTCATGAATTAGAAGAAAAGAAAAACACTATTTAGAGATAGTAAGCTTGTAGATCGGCTATTTTCACTAGTTTGTGTCCCGGGGAGTGGGGAGACATCGGGGAGCTAAAAGGTTTGGGAACCACTGCTGTAGAGAGACAGGAAACCATTGGCAGAGAGAGAGGGGAGAGACCCGAGACAACTCCTCATGCATAGAAGGAAGCATGAGGTCAGTCCATTGCAATTCCCCAGGTTGGCAAAGGAAGTGTAGCGCCTACAGGATCAACATTAGATAAAATGGGTTGCAAAATCGTAAAATAAAAGAAGAAGAAAGAAAGTAGGCTACTGCATGTATTTGAATGTGTTATTTGGGAGGAAGGGTTTATGTGTCTGATTGCAGATGTAGCACAAAGGGTACCGCGGTACACGGTTCCACCATGCAGTGGGACACACACACACACACACACACACACACACACACGCACGCACGCACGCACGCACGCACGCACGCACACACACACACACACACACACACACACACAGGAGTGTTAAACATGTTGCCCCCTCTCCAGATTAGTTGAAACAGAAACTTGAGAATCTGCAGTTGGTTCCCATGCCTGTAGGGCATACATGGGCAACTGGCGGCCCGGAGGCCACATGCAGCCCCCACCTTCATTAGCGCAGCCCGCAGGTTAATATCAGAATACTGAGTGGTATTTTATTGATTTCAGCTGTTACAATTCCAAACATGCAAACATGACCCGCTTTAGTTACTTCAGTCCATAGTAGTAGCTGAATTGACTAGTATTATAAATGTATTGCATTAAAAAATTACAAAAAAACTATAGCAAAAATAGCAGATCTGCAAGCTCAAAGCGTGTCGCTTGTATAGATGTGGCCCTCTGCGACTGTGGAAATATAGTGGTCCTCTCCATCAGGGACGTGCACACATAGACATCAAAGGGGGCTTCAGCCCCTGCACTTTTACCCGTATGTAAAACAGCTGCCCTTAATTTCCAGACCACGAATGCAGCATTTACTATAGTGAAAAGAAATGCAAAGGCCTCTCCTTTCCTTCCATGCCATTGCCGGAAAGGGAGAATAGCGTTTTTTTCCCCAAATCTCCTGAACTTGAACACGGTATTTTATTTTGCGTTGATCAAATTTGTTTAGTCGCTGGGTTGCGCCCCGAAAATAGCTGATCTACAAGCTCTCGCGTTGTGAGCTTGTAGATCTGCTATTTTTTTTTATTTTTATTTTTATTTTTTTTGCGGCTTACGCCTTTTATTGATTTTTTAAGGGACAGACAGTAGGCTGACAGGAAACGGGAGAGAGATGGGGGGATGACATGCGGTAAAGGCCGTGTCGGGTCCGGGAGTCGAACCCGCGGCACACCGCGACTGGATCACCAGTCCGGTGCCCAGACCGTTACGCTACGGCCTGGGCCAGATCTGCTATTTTTGTCCAAAAGTGCACTCTCTGCAGTTGCCTGCTCTACATCATCAAGGTTGCTTGTAGGGCAATATTGCTAGATGAATGTTTCTGTGTGATGTGATTTTTTTAGTTACTGTCAGTCACAACTGCTTCCACTGCTGAATCTATACAGTATATCGTTGCTGTCGGGCAGAAACCGTGTATCTCCATATTTCAACTTTTTCTTATAATTATAATAATTATTATTTGGTTGCATTATTTGGTTGCATTATTTGAATGCCCTACTACATGCATACAGTGTCACACAAGGGTAGCAAAAATAGGCGACCTACAAGCTCACAACACGCGATGCAACGCATTATGAGCCTGACAAAAATGTATATATAATAGGTTTTTGAAAAGTATTACAAGAGCTTGTGACTAAATAACTACATTGTATCCATTGGAGACACAGGTTCCTTTTTTCCCCATTTCCTGAATATTTATAGTTTTTGACACGCACGGCTTCCACCCAACACGTGACCATGTACCTGATAATGCCTGCACGCTCACTCTGACTTTTTTATCTGGTGGCTGTTTTCCGACCCCTTTTGGAAGGTTGCACACGTCTTTCCAATCATAGGCGAGTCGAAGGAATTAGGCTAAAGCATAGTACCTTTACAGAGAAGTAGAAGTCCCCGGTGTGCTTTTATGCCTGATAAAGCATGTAAGGGGCTTATTTAGTTGTGCTTGATTTGAATTATTCATTTATTTAACCATTTGTTGATGGGTTTTAAATCACTGCACATGACTTCAGACGAGTCGGTCTCATGTGGCTGTTCATTCAATAAAATGGTTCACTGACATGTTAGTCTTCCTCTCAGTCTCAGGCCCAGATCCCATATTAAGCTCAACCAATCGCTTGATATAATTGTATTTTTATTTATTTATTTAGAAGTCACGTTTACAAGAAAAAAACCAATGCATGCGTGCTTTTCACAGTAGAAGAGGAGATAACAAGACTTATAATATGCGATCTACAAGCTTACAACATGTGCTATACAGATCAATCTATTGTGACTGTGGTCGTTTTTTTTTTGTTTTTTTTTTAATATATAATGTTTTCCTTCTTTTTGTAGCTTTAATGGATTTCTCCAAGAATAATCTAGTTTTATTTGGAAGCTGATTCACTTTGGTCTCAGTGTTGTGGTAAGACCTTGAATCAGTGCTGAGTCAGACTCGGAGAATAGCAACAGGGATGCATTTTTGAGGACTTTGGCTTTCTGGTCCTGTTTATCTTGCCTACTGTATGTCTTGCTTGACCAATGACCATCCTTGGCTTTTTCCCCCCTCTCCACTATAAGCCAGTGGTTGGCTGAACTATTATTAGAGATGTGGAGTGATGACTATTTTAGATTGTTTGCACTGTGTGGTGTTGTAGAATTAACAGTAATGAATTGATCTTTTGCTACTCAGGTTATTTTGAAGGTGGATTTGGTCCAACCTCATTCAAGGCCAAACTCCAGGCTTGCTTTGCGATGCAAAGCCTTTTTACGGTGAAGTCCCATCTGTTTGTTTTTATTTCTCATTTGTGCTTTAAATACACAAGAGTCTCCGTTACATGACTGAGACAAGGTTTTCATTGAGGGAAACACTGAGGTTTGCCTGGGGAGGACAGTGGAGGGATGTGGGTTCAAGGCCCCAGACCTTTGCTGTGTGAAAATAGCTCAGCATTCAAACTTGTGGCCTTGGCGTAGAATAACATCACCAGTCATTATATTAAAAAAAAGGTTGCATATATCAGGACTCTTTGCGATATGTGTTTTGACATCTACAGGCCTGAATCAAATGAGTAGAGGGGGGGAAAAGAAAACGCTATTAAAAACCTCAATTACATCACCAATACCAAAGTCCCCCATACTCACGTTTATATTTAAATCATGGCCATGTAATTTATAGGAAATTATATATGTGTGTGTGTGTGTGTGTGTGTGTGTGTGTGTGTGTGTGTGTGTGTGTGTGTGTGTGTGTGTGTGTGTGTGTGTGTGTGTGTGTGTGTGTGTGTGTGTGTGTGTGTGTGTGTGTGTGTGTGTGTGTGTGTGTGTGTGTGTGCAGTTTAATTTAAGCCTGTTGGTAGGTGGTCCTATGGTAATAAAACCTATGGCCAAAGCTTAGGGCCATTTCGCCTTTTACTCCCAGGATGTGTGGTCAGTGTGATTTTGAAAAGTAGACGCTGTTTTTTTTTCTCCCGCCAAAGGTCCTTCAGAGTCAGTCAACTGCACTCCGTCTACGCTTTAATTATGTGTTCCAAGTGACAGGCCGTTTTGAAGGCAAATAAAAAGCCATGTCGTCATTTACTTCAGATGTTTCTTTGTAACTTTGATTACAGGAATGAGAAAATAATAGATCTTACAGCAAAGGGAGCATAGTTTTAGCTTTAGCTTTAACTGCTTATTAGTGGTCAGAGTGGGGCAGATGTTTTCAATAATAGAAAATAAATGCCAAGCCAAAAGTGTGGAGTTTTGCCAGGAATCTGTGGCGGAGAAGGGACTTTGGTTCCACTATCGGAGGACTGGTGGTTCTTTGGTTGAGCTGACAATTACGGGCCTTTCTGCTACAGTATGAAGCAGCCTTTTCTTGTTTTTTTTTCTTTTTTTTTCTTTGAACCTGTAGTATAGTTGTCTTACATGGCACATGCAGACATTCAACATAAAAATGTGTTGACCGAAGACTTATAAACTTTAGGCTACTTTTACCAACTTTGTCATTGGTAAAAAAATTAAAATAAAAAAAACCCTGCTTAAATGAAAGGAAGTAGACTGGCAAATTGACCAATGACAAAGCTTCTAGGAAAATCTTTGAATGCAATGTAGATTGCGGCCAGTGTCACAGAGACAAAACAATACTGAAAGAATATTGCTTATAGCAGCTTTAAAGGAGAATTATTTTTTCTTTTTTTACCTTGAAGGGCCTATAACATAAAATTCGACTTTTTTTTGGCTCCCCTATGTATTTTCTATCCCCACAACTACGCAATTTTGAACAATCAAGCTTTCTCATCATATAGGGCTTTTATGAAAATTGCTCTCAGGAACAGCTCAACTGATTTGGTCATAATTTTGAAGTCATCAGTATCACCCTAGTTTGTATTATGCCCCCCGCCCCCCCTCTTCAGTTCCAAATGTGCATTTCCACTATGTTTACCAGCTGGCATGGAATGGAAACAAGTCTGGGTTTATCTAGCATCAGTATTTTAATGACTCAAAGATTAAATAAATTGCATATCAGCGCCCCCACCACCTCAGGGCATTGTGGTACTGCAGCTAAAACAGCTTCAGAAGCCAGAAAGAAATACCATGATGGACTGGTTATATCAGAGTGTTGATTGGGGCTCAAACATTTGTTTTGATTAGATGCCATAACAGTGGTTCATAACTTCATATAGACAAAACAGGAAAGAGCGCACACCAGTGTTGGTGAGGTGCTGGCTTAAGGTAGTAAATAAGTAAAAATTAGGAAAAAGGCCGCACACTCGTAGCCACGATGCTGTATTATTTATTGACAAGAATCCAACGTTTCGACCTATAGGAGGTCTTCTTCAGGGAATGAAGAAACCTCCTAGGTCGAAACATTGGATTCTTGTCAATAAATATACAGCATCGTGGCTACGAGTGTGCGGCCTTTTTCCTCATTTTTACTCATAACTTCATATACACATTGATTAAAAAAACGGCTAGTACGGAACTCTCCTTGAATACAGTGCTTTGAGGAAACAAACAAACATCTCTCTGCGTCTCTACACATGACTCAGAACAGTACGCTGTTAATAAGCGTTGTCTTCTTGATTAGGTATGGAATCCTGGAAATAAGATCCATATTGAAACCAATTTCCTGTGACAGGAAAAATAAACAAAGAAAACAATATGGCTTTAAGAACAATGTAACATTATACACAAATGCTGTGCTGTGAATGCTAAGGGGTGATCATACGCTTCCAATTCTGTCCATGCACCTCCAGTACGGGCCATTATAAACACACTTGTTCAGTTTGCCATTGCCAAGTGCGGGGAATTCCTCACTGCCTTAATTATAAACCGTAATTATTATATTTTGCGTGACGGTGAGTAGCTCCTAATTGCCCTCTCCCCCAAAAACCCAGCAGATAACACAACTCCTAGCATCCTTTTTC